>NW_022681471.1:89544798-89899923 GCF_009764315.1 Trachypithecus francoisi
GCAATGCTGGGAGAGAAGGGGCAAGAACATTTACATCACTTCCACCAGATAGTCCTTCAGCCCCCTTAAAAAGACTGCAAGCCAGCATCTCCCCAGAAGGCAGCAGTCTTCAATTACTCACATTAGGGCAGCAGTTTTCACCCCAAATCCCAAAAGGCTTTCCGGCACTGTGGGTAAGGAAAAGTTCCAGAGAGATGACTTTATGTCTTAGTTCCATTAAACATTCATTGTGTGGCTGAGATGTACTCTTGGAATACTTCCATTTCCCCAGTAATAGAATGGAAATAATACTTCCTCTTTCCTTCCCTTCCAAGAACACTGGAAATGTGAATAACATTCATGAGGTCTGCATGAAGACCAAGAAAGTGCCCTGCACCAGGTTCAGGCCTAGGTCCTGGAGGTTTTTAAAAGATTACAAACAGAATGGCTCCATCTAACAACAACCTCTATGATAAGCAACAAACATATACTGAGTGTCCACTATGTGCTGGGTCCGGAGCTTGGCTTTGGGGCTACATTGGTGAGGAAGCCACTTGTCCCTAATCTCAAAGAATTCCCAATATTGTGGTAGAGACAGGCATGTAAAGCCAGATATGGAATATAATAATTTCAATGTTGCTGATATCTGTGTGGAAAAGTTGTGAGAGATAAGCTGGAAACATGTGCTGGGATGAGATGAATCATGAATACAAAAGTAATCCTAAATATATATAAAAACCAGTATAGCGGCAGCAGCATCAACAAGGCAGAATATATGCAGGTCAGTGCATGGAACAATGTCCTCCAGGTCCCTTGCTGTTCTGGGCACTAACCCTTTAGTGGCTGGGTCCAAGAGTGGGGAGAGGCAGCTGGGGCAGCAGGAGGGGTCTTGAAGGGGCTCAAAGAAGCAGCTGGTATCAAAGGATCCCATAATTTTAACAGGAAGTGTGGTCATATCAGTGAATACTAGTTAAATATAGCCCTGCTTCTATGTCATGTGAATGAGGATGAGTGCTACTTTGTGGTCATCCAGGAGCCCCAAAATGTCATTGGTTTGGAAACACACTTTAGCAGCAGTGTGGAAGATGGGCTAGATTGGGGCAGCATGAAGTCAGGCAGATAAGCAGGAAGGCTTTGTAATACACCAAGGAAGATGGATGACGTCCTGAATTACTGAAGTGGCAGGCCCAAGATGATTACATAAATCTCCATTTCTATAGATCTTCTTTGTTTCTAAGAATTCTCCAGTCTTTTTATTCTCATGGCTACAATCTCCTAGCCCAATGCAAACTTACACACACACATGCATGCTTGTGTGCAGATCCTGCTTCAGTATGTATACTCAACTAGTGGCTGGCAGGCTGTAATTATGGCAGGCAAGAGGCCTGCCAAGAAAAATTCATTCAAATACTGAGGTCATCCTATTCCCAGCTGCAAGAGAATGGCTATGGTATAAACTCTGCCTTCATAAACCCAAACTATATTTTTGGATAGCTTTCTCTATTTTTCCAAGCACAGTCACACAATTATCTCATTTGTTCTCTTAACAATAGTTCTAGGAGGTCAGTAAGGCTGATATTATTTAGCTCCAATGTAGAGAGGGAAAAGTCCTTCAAAGAGAAAGGACTTGCCTAAGATCATTCACAATGAGTCAGTAGTGACTCTAGGACTAAGATGCCTTCTACTTCTTGGTCCCATGTTCCTCTCAATCTTCCACATAACCTCCTTCAGATACAATTTCAGATCATTTCTGTTGCAAAATAATATTCATTCTATCTATTCTAATAGTCATTTCTAAGAGAATTCTGTGGATAACTCAGAGTCACCAATTTTATCTTCCAAGTCCTTGCTCAGGTCTCACCATTCCCTCCAGGAAATTTTCCCTGGTAACTATAGTTCGGTAACCTCAACCCCTTCTTTAAATATTTACTCTCAGTATTAATGTGTTAGTGCTTTATGCTCTCATGTTGTGTTCAGATTACTCCATCTGTGACTTGTCCTTTTCTTCTCCCCGCCTAGCACAAGATTTGGCACATAAGGGAACACTTACTAAAGTGTTGTTAATGGATGGCTTGATCCATTAAAGCCTAACTCTGGCATCAGACTGCCTGCAATTTCCAGTCAACAACAAAGCACTCTGAATATGTGTGTTTGTGTGTGTGCACACATGTGTGTGCATGTGTTTCTATGCACCACTCATCTAGTGACCCTGAGGGTAACTAACTCAATGCTGTCAAGATGCAGCATCAGCACATAGTTATTTTACATTCCAGTAGGAATTGAAGCAAGGAAACTTTTCTCCCTAATTTTTTCAAAATAAATATTGCTCTGGTTCCAAGTGGTATATTTTTGACATCTTGTGTACATTTCTGAAATAGAGTCCAGATGAGAAACCAGCTAATGTGTATGTCCCTTCCAATATGAGAACAGTAGATTCCCACTCATAGGCAATTTCATTTCTGAAATCTCAATTGCAGAAAAAAACATTAAGGGGAGCATGTTCGCAGGAAGGAGTAAGGCTGACATGAAGTGACTGCTAAACAATCTGTTTGAGGCTTGGGGGCAAGACAAGGACATGGGGAAGAAAAGAAGGGGATGCAAAAATTTCTTCCCTCTCCTCTAATGATTGCCCACATAGATTTTTAAGGGACATGAATGGGAAAGCAGCTGATGGCTGCTCCCAACAAGGCAGGATAATTGCAAAATATCATTTAGACATGAGGGTAACCAAAGGCAGGTGAACCCCAAGAAGACAGGTAAACAGGCCCTAGGGAACACCATCCACTTAGTTGTCTGGTGAGAAACTCCTCCTTAGAGTCCCCAGCTAAGAGTAAAGGAATCATTTTTCTGTTTGTTCTACAACATAAAATATTGCCCAAGTACTACTGGGCAATATTGCCAAGATACTACCATGCATCAAGTACCGTGCTTGGCACTTACCAATATAAACCTTTTTGCCTTGTAGCGATTCATACTCCCATTTTACAGATGAAGAAACTGAGAGACTAAGTCTTTTACTCATCATCCCATAGTCTGTCTGACTCTATCATGTAGGTTCTTTCCATTGCACAACTCTGCCTTCCCAAGGTATGTTCAGTGAGATCTGGCAACAAGAAGAAAGCTGAAAACCCTTCACTAGCAAGCCTAAGGTTTCATAGAGGCACTTAGTCTTAAATGAAGAGTGGGATTATAGCCTAACGGAGAAAAAGAAGGAAAGCGCATTCATTCCCAGCTGAAGGAATAGCAGATGGAAAGGCACTGATGTGGGGAAGAAAAAAAAGTTCAAGAAAATATAAATAGTTTTGTGGGATCACCTGAGGGTGAGGACAGGTGATAGAATATGAAGCAAGAGCAACTAAGGCCAGATTATAAAGGGTTTCTTTTCATATGCCATGTTAGGGAATGTGGATTTTCTCCTGGAGATGAGACAGACTGGAAGAGAGGGAGTATTGATATCAATCTCTGATCTCTGTTTTGAAAAGATCACTGTGGCACTGACTGCATGTAGGGACACTGAACCAGGAAAATCTGGCAATAATCAAGGTAAGAGTCATGGGGGTGAACCAAGTGAGGCATAGCTCAGAAACTACTGACTCCAGAACAGTCGTTACCAGAAAGGGGTCTGGATCCAGACCCCAGAGAGGGTTCTTGGATCTCGCACAAGAAAGAATTCAGAGTGAGTCCATAAAGTGAAAGCAAGTTTATTAAGGAAGTAAAAGAATAAGGAATGGTTAATCTGTAGTCAGAGCAGACCCGAGGGCTGCTGGTTGCCCATTTTTATGGTTATTTCTTGATGATATGCTAAACAAGGGGTGGATTATTCATGCCTCCCCTTTTCAGACTATACAGGGTAACTTCCGGACTTTGCATGGCATTTGTAAACTGTCATGGTGCTGGTGGGAGTGTAACAGCGAGGACAACCAGAGGTCACTCTGGTCGCCATCTTGGTTTTGGCTGGCTTCTTTAATGCAAACTGTTTTATCAGCAAGGTCTTTAGGACCTGCATCTTGTGCCGACCTCCTGCCTCATCCTGTGCTAAGAATGCCTTAACCTCCTGGGAATGCAGCCCAGCAGGTCTCAGCCTCATTTTACCCAGCTTCTATTCAAGATGGAGTGACTCTGGTTCAAACACCTCTGACACAGTCACTGCAAATCAGCCTCAATCTTTAACCTCAAAGCTAGGATTCCAGACTTTGTAACATCTACCCCCATAGCCCTTAAATACTGCATGTGTTGCTTTGGCCTAAAAACTAGTAACAAGTCTTGCTTTGTCCTCTGGGGCCTCCTCATTTGTCTCCATTTTCTAAGCTGGCGGCTTTGTGGCTCCCCTGGGCCTAGCCTAGCCCAGCTGGCTGGGGGTGGTGGAGAGAAGTCAGGTAGGATCCAAGCAGAAAGGGCCATGATTAGCACATGTTTCACATTCCCCACATTGCATGGCAATTCCCAACCAAATCCTACAGGATTGTTTTCTTAAAGATTTGGGAGGAGTTTGGGGCTTCTTCTCTTTCTTTCTTCTTTGCTTTATTCTGTTTCTGGACTGCAGCTATTTCCTCTGTCCTTGAGTTAAGTAATAGCAGAGAGGGAGTTAAAATGAAAGCTTGCAGCAATGCAGAAAAGATGTTTCTAGAGAAATCCAGAGGAAGGAGGAAAATCTAGCATGGAGGGCCACAGCAGTATTATGGGAAGGCCAGGGAATGTGGCTGCTGGGGGTGGGGCTTCAGCTAAAGCAAGTGTATAGAAGTTAGGCAAAAACCTAGCTAAGGGAAGGGGCCCCCTGACTCTCAGGCCAGCTTCAGTCCTTGACTTGTCTGCATTTAGCACTCAGTAGATTTTCCTCTGGTTATCAGTACCTGCTAAAACCCCAGCACAGCCCTAAGGTGTGGACTCTCCCTTTAACCAAGGAAATTAAAGCATTAAAATGAACCAAAAGCATTTAATGGGTAAAGGCAGCCAGCAGTACACTCATGGGAATCCCACACTCCTAAATAACAGGAGGGTCTTGCAAAAGCCTTCCAGGCTTGCTTCCTTGCTTCCGTCCATCCTTCCTTTCATCTCTCTCTCTCTCTCTCTCCACGAATTTCTGAAATAGAACCCAGATGAAAAACCCATTCATGTGTATGTCTGTCCCATCTGAGAACAGTAGATTCTGACTCATGGGCAATTTCATTCCGGAAATCTCAATTGCAGAAAAAAGATTAGGAGAGCAGGTTTTATTTTATTTTCAATCTCCCTCCCTTTCCATTATTTCCCTTGAGATAGCATACATCAATAAGTAGCATGTAGGGAAGTACTGATTGTTTCTTAATTTATAGCTTTATTGAGATATAATTTACACACAATAAAATTACCAAACCATACATTCATCCATTTAAGTGAAATGCAATGATTTTTTAGTATATTTAAAGAGTTGTACAACCATCATCACAACCTAATTTTAGAACATCTCCATTGTCCTCAAAAAGAAACTGTAAAGGTATTAATTAAGAAATAATCAGTGCTTCCCTACATGCTACTTATTAACATATGTGATCTCAAGGGAAATGATGGAAAGGGAGGGGGATAGAAAATGAAATAAAACCTGTTCTGCTAATCTTTTTTCTGTAACTGGGATTTCAGGAATAAAACTCCCATGAGTCTCAATCTACTATTCTCAAATGGGACAGACATACACATGAGCAGTTTCTCATCTGGGCTCTATTTCAGAAATGTGTGGGGGGAGGGAGGGGGAGAGGGAGAGAGCGAGGGAGAGAGAGACAGAAACAGAGAGAGAAACAGAGGGAGAAACAAACAGGCCTGGGTGGTTTCGGCAAGACCCTCCTGTTCTTTAGGAGTGTGGGCTTCCTATGAGTGTACTGCTAGCTGCCTTTACCCATTAAATGCTTTTGGTTCATTCTGATGCTTTAATTTCCTTGGTTAGAGGGGAGAGTCCACACCTTGAGGGTATGCTGGGGCTGTAGCAGGTGCTGATGACCAGAGCTTTGAGCTCACATACTGTCAGTCCATGTTCCCACTCCCAGCCCTAAGCAACTACAAATCACTTTTTGCCCCTGTAGATTTGCCTTTTACTATAAATGGAATCTTATAGTACTGTATGTGGTATTTTGTGTCTGATTTATTTAACGTAGCATAATGTTTTTAAGTTTCATCCATGTCGTTGCATGTACTTCTATTCTTTTTATTGCTGAATAGTATGCCATTGTATGGTGTGGGTATACCACATTTTGTTTATCCATTTGCCAGTTGATGGGCATTTGTATATTTCCACATTTTGACTATTACAAATAATGCTGCTATGTACATTTTTGGACAAATTTCTGTGTGGTCAAATGTTTTCATTTCTTTTGGGTAAATTTCCAGGAGTGGAATTGCTGTAGAGCAATTTAAGCTAAAATGACAAGGAACTGCCAAAATGTTTTCCAAAGGGGATCATTTTATATTCCTACCAATGAGATAGGAGTTAAGAAGAAATTACTTAGGCAGATAATGAGGGTATGGGAGTCCTCAGAAAGGTTTTCCTTTTTAAAGAAAAGTAGCCCCCAAATCATTTTCTAACAAAGAGCAGCCTGTAAAATCGAGCTGCAGACATAGACAAGCAAGCTGGAAGCTTGCACGGGTGAATGCCAGCAGGAAAAAGCTGCCTGGGACTAGGCTTGTTCAAAATGGCAGCTCCAACTTCCCTTCCCCCTTTGCCAGCCACACATACAGTAAGGAGCAGACAAGATGGTGCCGGTCAAGTGGAATGCCAATTTGCATAAGATTAGGGTGGGGTGGCCAGCCTTCCCCACGTTCTATGTAAATGTCACACTTGATTGAACCAATTTGTGGGCCCTAGGTAAATCAGACACCACCTCCTCAAGCCTGCCTATAAAATCCGGCGCACTCCACCACCGGCTGGTCTTTTCCTTTTGGAAGCCCCTCTCACTCCCTAGAGAGAGAGCTATTCTCCTTTCTGTTTTTTTTTTTTTTTTTCTTATTAAACCTCTGCTCCTAAACTCCTCATGTGTGTCCATGTCCTACATTTTATTGGCACGAGATGACAAACCCTGGGTATTTATCGCAGACAATGACACCTCTTCACCAACATATATGAAGGTTGCATTTTTGGTCACATCCTCACCAGCATTTTCTATCATCCATCTTTTTTATTATAGCCATTCCAGTGGATGAGAAATAGCATGTCATTTTGATTTTGCTTCCATTTCCTTAGTGAATAATTATGTTCAGCATCTTTTCCTGTGCATATTGGTCATTCGTACATTTTCTTTGGAGAGATGTTTATTCACATCCTTGGCTCATTTTAATGGGTTATTTGACTTTTTATTATTGAGTTGCAAAAGTTCTTTATATTAAGGATACAAGTTCCTTATTAGATGTTTTGCAAATATTTTCTCCTATTCTGTTGGTTGCTGTGATAGTCAGGACAATGACCTCCATTGATGTCTACATTCTAGTCCCTGGAACCTGTGAATGTGTTACTATACATGGTAAAGGAGACTTTGCAGATGTGATTATGTTAAGGATCTTAAAATGGGGAGAGTCTGATCACACAAACTCTTAAAAAGGGAGAACCCTTACTGGCTGTGGTCATAGGGAAATGTGACTACAAAAAAAGGCCCAGAGAAATGCAAAGTTACTGGTTTTGAAGATGGAAGAAGAGAGCCAGGAGCCAAGGAATATGGGCAACCTCTAGAAGCTAAAAAAGGCAAGGAAGTTCTCTCCTTGAGCCTCCAGAAAAAAATGAGCCCTGTTGACATGTTAGTTTTAGCCCACTGAGACCCATGTCATATTTCTAATGTACAGAACTGTAAAATGATAAATTTGTATTGTTTTAAGCTACTAAGTTTGTGATAATTTACTATAACAGCAATAGAAAACAAATATAAATTGTCCTTTCAGTTTCTTTCTTCCTTCCTTCCTTTTTCTTTTCTTTTTTTTTTTTAAAGATGGAGTTTTGCTCCTGTTGCCCAGGCTGGAGCACAATGGCGCAATCTTGGCTCACCGCGACCTCCACCTCCTGGGTTCAAGCGATTCTCCTGCCTCAGCCTCCCGAGTAGCTGGGATGATAGGCATGTGCCACCAAGCCCGACTAATTTTTTTTTTTTTTTGGTATTTTTAGTAGAGACGGGGTTTCTCCATGTTGGTCAGGCTGGTCTCGAACTCCTGACCTCAGGTGATCCACCCGTCTCGGCCTCCCAAAGTGCTGGAGTTACAGGCGTGAGCCACTGTGCCTGACCCCTTTTCAGTTTCTTGACAGTGTCTTTTAAAGAACAAAAGTTTCTAATTTTGACTAAGTCCAATATTTATCCATCTTTTCATCACTTACGCCTTTGGTATTGTATATAAGAAATCATTGCCGGTAGAACTTCCAGAATAGGGATATGAGGAGCTCGGTGGATCCTCTCTCCAGAGAAACATTTAGCTAGTAAAAATTACACAAAAACCCAACTATTTAAAGTCTCTGGAAATTGTTCTAATGGCTTACGGAAAGTGAAGAAATGTTTATTCAAGTAAACTTAGTGAATTTTGATAAGAACAACAGGAGTCAGTGGCATCTGAGACATGACCTGTTCCTAACCCATCTCTATCCCAGTTTTATGGATACAAGGCAGATAGATGTGACTAAAAAAAGAGGAAGGCTCCCTTTATCCCCAGCTCATAGCCAAGGCTAAGACCCAGGCTAAGTTTATTCTAGGGTTTCACTCCAGAAGGGGAAATCCACTGGCACCTCTTATCCTCAGTAGGCCCTTGTTATGAAAGTGCTATTCTAGGAAGGTGTAGCTGAGTGGACTGGGTCTCTTTCCCCCACCGAGCTCCACTCAAAAGCCAAGGGCTCTGCTCTGGCAAAGCAGGCCAAGAATACTAGGGCCCCAATCACCTTACCACAACTTGCTCATAGGGCATAGGTTCCATGGTGGGAGGTGCAAGCAGAGAATATCAGGGCCATATCTCCCTCTGATATGGTTTGGCTCTGTGTTCCCACCCAAATCTCATCTCAAATTGTAATCCCCACGTCTTTAGGGGGAACCTGGTGGGAGGTAATTGGACCATGAGGGCAGTCTCTCTCATGCTGTTCTTGTGATAGTGAATGAGTTCTCACAAGAGTTTACAAGTTTAAAGTGGGGCACTTCCTCTCTCTCTTTCCTGCTGCTATGTAAGATGTGCCTTGCTTTTCCTTCACCTTCTGCCATGATTGTAAGTTTCCTGAGGCCTCCCCAGCCATGTGGAACTGTGAGTCAATTAAACCTCTTTTCTTCATAAATTACCCAGTCTCAGGTAGTTCTTTATAGCAGTGTGAAAACAAACTAATATAGAAAATTGGTCCTGGGAATGGGGCACTGCTATAAAGATAACCTGAAAATGTGGAAGTGACTTTGGAACTGGGTAACAGGCAGAGTTTGGAACAGTTTGGAGGGCTCAGAAGAGACAAGAAGATGTGGGAAAGTTTGAAACTTCCTAGAGACTTGTTGAATTGTTTTGACCAACATGCTGATTGATGGTTTATGGACAATGAAGTCCAGGCTGCAGTGGTCTCAGATAGAATGAAGAACTTATTGGGAACTGGAGCAAAGGTCACTCTTGCTATGCTTTAGCGAAGAGACTGGTGGCATTGCCCCTGCCCTAGAGGTCTGTGGAACTTTGAACTTAAGGGATGATTTAGTGTATCTGGCAGAAGAAATTTCTGAGCAGCAAAGTGTTAAAGAAGTGACCTGGCTTTTTCTAAAAGCGTACAGTATACGCATTCACAAAGAGATGATTTGAAATTGGAACTTATGTTTAAAAGGGAAGTAGAGCATAAAAGTTTGGAAAATTTGCAGCCTGAGCATGCAGTAGAAAAGAAAAAGCCACTTTCTGGGGAGAAATTCAAGTGTGCTATAGAAATTTGCATAAGTAACCAGGAGCCAAATGCTGATCACCAAGACAATGGAGAAAATGTCTCCAAGGCATTTCAAAGATCTTCATGGCAGCCCCTCCCATTACAAGCCTGGAGGCCTAGGAGGGAAAAATGGCTTCATGGGCCGGGTCCAGGGCCCCACTGCATTATGCAGCCTCAGGACACGGTGCCCTGCATCCCAGCCACTCCAGCTCCAGGCATGGCTAAAAGGAAAAACGTACAGCTCAGGCCATTGCTTCAGAGGGTGCAAGCCCCAAACCTTGGTGGCTTCCACATGATGTTGGGCCTATAGGTGCACAGAAGACAAGAGCTGAGGTTCTGGAACCTCTGCCTAGATTTCAGAGGATGTATGGAAATGCCTGGATGTCCAGGCAGAATTCTGCTGTGGGGCAGAACCTCTACTAGAGCAGTGTGGAAGGGAAATGTGGGGTCAGAGATCCCACACAGAGTCCCCACTGGGGCATTGCCTATTGGAGCTGTGAGAAGAGAGCTACTGTCATCCAGACCCCAGAATGGTATATCCACTGACAGCTTGCACTGTACAACCTGGAAAAGCCACAGGCATTCAATGTCAGCCCATGAAAGCAGCCATGGGGGCTGTACCCTACAGAGCCACAGGGGTGGAGCTGCCCAAGGCCTTGGGAGCACCTCCTGCATCACTATGCCGTGGATGTGAGACATGGAGTCAAAGGAGATTGTTTTGGAGCTTTAAGATTTAATGAATACCCTTCTGGGTTTCAGATTTGCATGGGGCCTGTGGCCCCTTTGTTTTGGCCAGGTTCTACTATTTGGAATGGGAACATTTACCAATGCCCATACTCCCATTGTATCTTGAGAGCAACTAGCTTGTATTTGATTTTACAGGCTCATAGGCAGAGGGAACTTGCCTGGTCTAGGAAGGGACTTTGGAATTGGGCTTTTGAGTTAATGCTGGAATGAGTTAAGACTTTGGGGAATTGTTAGGAAGGCATAATTGGTTTTGAAATGTGAAAAGGACATGAGATTTGGGAGAGGCCAGGGCAGAATAATATGGTTTGGCTCTGTGTCCCACCCAAAACTCATCTTGAACTGTAATCCCCATCTGTCAAGGGAGGGACCTGGTGGGAGGTGACTGAATCATGGGGGCAGTTTCCCCATGCTGTTCTCATGATAGTGAGTCAGTTCTCACAAGAGCTCATGGCACTTCCTCACTCTCTCTCTCTCTTCTGCTGCCATGTAAGATGTTCCTTGCTTTCCCTTCACCTTCTGGATGATTGTAAGTTTCCTGAGGCCTCCCCAGCCATGTGAAACTGTGAGTCAATTAAACCTTTTTCTTCATAAATTACCCAGTCTTAGGTAGTTCTTAATAGCAGTGTGAAAATGAACTAATATACCCTACACTAGAACTTGCTCATATAGCTGGAGTGTCAATCTAGAAGAAACAGGCCACTCTTGCTGCATTGAGCTCCAGTGCAATGATCCACAGCTTCTGCCCAGAGGGAGAGACAGGTAATAAAAACAGGAAGCTTTAGCAGTTCTGCCTGAGGGGATTGACTTTATTTGGAACAGAATATGGAGAAGTTTATGTCCACGATGTTATCACATCAATGGAGATCTTGGTGAGCAATTTCAAGAAGGTTGGTAGCTCCATGATACATGCAAACTGATCAGAAGTTTAAAAGACAAGAGCCATGGAAATAGCCAAAATCTGAGCACTTTGGGAGGCTGAGGTGGGCAGATCACGAAGTCAGGATATCAAGACCATCCTGGCTAACACAGTGAAACCCCATCTCTACTAAAAATACAAAAAATTAGCCGGGCGTGGTGGCAGGTGCCTGTAGTCCCAGCTACTCGGGAGGCTGAGGCAGGAGAATGGTGTGAACCTGGGAGGCAGAGCTTGCAGTGAGCCGAGATTGAGCCACTGCACTCCAGCCTGGGCAACAGTGTGAGACTCTGTCTCCAAAAAATAAAGAAATAGCCAAGCAGAGACCTCCTGGGGTCACCAACATCACTGGAAGTCTGAAAGCCTGTGTGTATATGCTAGGCTACACCTACTCAGAAGCAATCAGAGTTAGAAGGAAGGCAGACTTGAAAGTGTTCTCCAAGCCGCACACAGATCCATTAGATCAAGGGGCTTATGTACAACTCCTGATGAAACACTGGCTGAACAATAGGCTATTCTGACCCAGGGGCTGCTTCTAGGAATTCAGGTCTAAAAACAAAGTAAAACTAACCCCTAGTGGTCTGGAACATTGTGTGCATGCCCAAGGCTGCACCCTCATAGAAGAGACCGGAGAGAGAACATCTGGCTAAATGTAAAAAAAATCATAAACACCCTCAACTGTGAAAACAAACTCAAAGCTACGCATACATTCAAAAGTAAAGAGTCTAACTGGCTAAGGGGAGTAATCACAATCTTTGGTGATTAAATGGTTCATGTGGGCCCAAGAGTGACCCCAAGAAGACAGGATTAAAAATAAGAACAAAGAAAAAAAAACTGGGGCATGGACATTAGAGGCTGCATACACTGGTGGAAATAGACTTCACAGAATTAGCCTAGACAAGTCAAAAAATAAACAGACAACCAAACAAATAACAACAACTCCCAGAAATTGGGGGTGGGGGTGGGAGATGGTCATTACTTAAAGCTGCTACACATATCACTGATGTGGCAAAGAGATCACATATTATTTTAAAGGTCCAGTTTTCAAAAGAAATTACAATATATGAAACAAAGAGGAAAGCACAGCCCATACATAGGAAGAAAAGCAGGCAAAAGAAACTGCTTTTGACGGAGTCCAAATGTTGGACTTACCCAAGACTATAAAGCAGCTATTATAAATACATTTAAACAGCTGAAAGAAAGCATGCTTAAAGAATGAAAGAAAAGTATGATAAAAATTCATCACACAGAGAATAGAAAAAGAGACAGAAATTATAAAGAGAACAAGAGAGCATTCTGGAGTTGAAAACAGAATAACCCAAATGAAATATTCACTAGAGCAATTCAAGAGTAGATTTAAGTTGGCAGAAGAAAGAATCAATAAACTTGAATACAGATGAATGGAAATTATAGAAAATGAACAGAAAAAAATAAAGAGAAACAGAGTCTCAGAGAAATATGGTACACCATTAAGCACACAAACATACTATATTACAAGTACCATAAGGAGAGGAAATAAAGAGACTCAAAAAAATTAGAAAAATAATGACAACGACCTTCTCATATTTGATGAACGAGGCTAATTTACAAATCCAAAAGGTTCAACAAACTCCAGTAGAAGAAACTCAATGATCCACACCCAGATACATCATATTTAAAATATTAAAACTAAAGATAAAGAAAAAATCTTGAGAGCATCAAGCAAAACACTACTAATCATATCTAAAGGAAACCCAATAAGACTAACAGTGAACTCTCAATAGAAAAATATGGATAACAAAATCAGTGGGATAACAAATTTAAAGTGCTGAATGAAAAAAATACATCAACCAAATATCATATATTCAGTAACTATCTTTCAAAAATGAAGGCAAAATAATGACGTTCCCATATAATAAAAACCTGAAAGACTTCATTATTAGTAGACCTGACTTACGAGAAAATCTAAAGGAAATTCTTCAGGCTAAATCAAAGTGACACCAAAAGTAATCTGAATTTTCATGAAAAAGCATTGTGTTAAAGGTTAATTATGTAGGTAGTGACAAGGAATATATTTATTTGTCTTTTATCGCTTAACTGATTTAAAAAGCAATTGCAGGCTAGGCGCAGTGGTTCATGCCTATAATCTCAGCACTTTGGGAGGCCGAGGTGGGCAGATCACCTGAGGTGGGGAGTTCAAGACCAGCCTGACCAACATGGAGAAACCCCATCTCTACTAAAAATACAAAATTAGCCGGGAGTGGTGGCACATGCCTGTAATCCCAGTTACTCGGGAGGCTGAGGCAGGAGAATCGCTTGAACCCAGGAGGTGGAGGTTGCAGTGAGCTGAGATCGCCCCATTGCACTCCAGCCTGGGCAACAAGAGCAAAACTCCATCTCCAAAACTAATAATAAAATAATCAAATAAAAAAATAAAAAGCAATTGCATAGAACATTAACTACAGGCCTGGCACAGTGGCTCAAGCCTGTAATCCCAGCATTTTGGGAGGCCGAGGTTTGTGGATCACCTGAGGTCAGGCATTCAAGACCAGCCTGCCCAACATGGCAAAACTCCATCTCTACAAAAATACAAAAATTAGCCAGGCATGGTGGCGCATGCCTGTAGTCCCAGCTACTCTGGAGGCTAAGGCAGGAGAATTGCTTGAACCCAGGAGACAGAGGTTGCAGTGAGCCAAGACTGTGCCACTGCACTCCAGCCTGGGTGATAAAGCAAGACACCGTCTCAAAAAAAAAAAAACAAAAAACGAACATTAACTACAAAGTTCATTGTTGGGCCTATAACATAAAGAAATTTAGTACATATGACAATAACACCACATAGGAGGGGCATCAGAATGAAGCTGTATTGGAGTAAGAAAACAATACCCAATGGTCACTCAAGTACACAGAAAGAAAGGTGAGAATACAAAATGGTAAATGAGAAGGTTATCTGTTAAAAGCCATACAGATATTTATGCTCGCTTTTTCTCTCTTCTTTAAAAGATATAAGGTCATATAAAATAATAAGTATAAAATATATTGTTGGGAGTTTGAGTTCTGGCATTACAATATGAGGTGCTCTGTTGACTCTGTGTCCCAGTAAAACAGGTGAACCATTTAAAGCCTCTGGAAATGGTCCTAAGGGCAAAACAGAAAATGAAGAAATATTTACTGAAGAAAATCTATAGAAATTTGGTTAAAAAAAAAAAGAAAGGCAAGTCTGTGGTATCTGAACAAAAACTGCCTCCTTTCTCCCCTCTTTCCCTCTCTCCTTCTTCCACCCAGCTTAGTGATCTGGGGACTCCACTCCACACTGCTGCAGCTAAGAACACAGAACTCCTTCTCCCCTCAGCTCCCAGCCAGCAGGCTTTCTTCTGAAGGGAACAGGACTTCAGCATTTCTCATTTGTCCCTAAGCTGTCTGTGGCTGGGAATAGGTTCCAGGTGACTGAGGTCAAAAGATGGGGATCCTGTCTTCCATCCAATCCCCATTCAAGGAAGAGAGGATCTACCATGGTCATGGTGTGTTATGAATACCAGAGAGTTCCAATAGCCCTTCTCTCAGTCCTGAGATGGTAGTTCCACACCAGAAAAGGCAAACCAAGAGGACCTCAGGCTACTGACACCTCTCCCGCCTAGCACTCAGCTCCTACAGTTGTGGAAGTCATGCACAAAGTCAGGTCAGCTCCTACAATTGTCATTGTCCCTACCAGAGCCCAGAAATTTTATCTAAGGGGAGAAGCAGGCTATAAAAATGGATAGCTACTAATCTTTTCAGAGAGGCTGACTTCATTTGCAAGAGAGCATGGAGAAGTGTAAACCTAAGAACACTCTAAAAAACACTGGAGGTTATGATAAAGAAAATTGGGAGTAGACTCATGAATCTAATGACGATACAGCCAAGACTATAGGCTGGCTAGTTTGCAGGAGATAATTGGAGAATAAGACAGCTGGCAGGAGCTTTCCTGGGGTCCAAAAAAAATATCAAACACTGACCCCAGAAACTATTTCATGAAAAGAGCCACACTCTGATTAGAAAAATTTGTAGAATAATTCTTGTCCTAGGGAGTTGTTGTAAACAATAGAATAAGTGGCCTTCAATTGGTAGAACTTAACAGCTGGGTGTGGCCAAGGAAAGAGGATAACAGCCCTGCCAGTACCACTATAGTCATTCCAGGGTGATTGTGGGCACACCCAAAGTTGTGCCTAAATGAGGGGCAACATCAAAGACTTAAGACTGTGTGTGTGCTGGAGGGGTATACTTCACTAAAATAATCCAGCCAATTACTAAACAGGTAAGCAAATAACAATAACAAGCTCCAGAAGGGAAGGGCTAGTATCCAGAGTTGGTACAGAAAAACAAGAGCACACTAAAATCAAGTAGAAAGAAGGAAATAATAAAAATTACAACAGAAATTAATAAAACGGAGAATGGAAAAACAATAGAGAAAATCAATAAAACCAAAAGGCAGTTCTTTGAAAATATCAGAAAACTGACAACTCTTTGGCTAGTTTGACCAGAAAAAAAGCAAGACTCAATTATTAGAATCAAAATTGAAGAGAAAATTATTACTGACTTTACAGAACTAAAAAACTTACAAAGGAATACTAAGGACAATTATATACCAACAGATTAGATAACTTAGATGAAATGGACAAATTTGTAGGAAGACATAAACTACCAGCACTGACCCAAGAGGTAACAGACAACCTTAACAACTGAAGAGATTGAATCAGTAATAAAAAGACTACCCACAAAGATAAGCTTAGGCCCAGATATTCACTGCTGAATTGTACTAAACATTCAAAGAAGAATTAATATAAATTCTTTTTTTTTTTTTTGAGACGGAGTTTCGCTCTGCCACCCAGGCTGGAGTGCAGTGACCGGATCTCAGCTCACTGCAAGCTCCGCCTCCCGGGTTCACGCCATTCTCCTGCCTCAGCCTCCCGAGTAGCTGGGACTACAGGTGCCCGCCACGTCGCCCAGCTAGTTTTTTGTATTTTTAGTAGAGACAGGGTTCACCATGTTAGCCAGGATGGTCTCGATCTCCTGACCTCGTGATCCGCCCGTCTCGGCCTCCCAAAGTGCTGGGATTACAGGCTTGAGCCACCGCGCCCGGCCAGAATTAATATAAATTCTTAACAAACTCTTCAAGAAAAAAAGCAGATGAGGAAGAAATATTTTCCAAATCATTTCATGAGGCCAGTATTACCCTGACTCCAAAGCTAACAAAGACATCACAAGAAACCTATAGAACAATGTCTTATTTATATGGATATAAAAATCTTCAAGAAATTTCTAGCAAACTGAATGTAGCAACATATTAAAAGAATTATAAAACATGACAAGTAGTGTTTGTCTGAGAGATGAAGAGTTGGTTGAACATCAGAAAATCAATTAATGTAATACATCGTATCAACAGAATAAAAACCAATAATCAATGACCACCTTAATCAACACAGAAAGGGCATTTGACAAAATCCCATACTTCTTCATGATAAAACACTCAATAACATGGAATAGAAGAGAACTTCCTCAATTTGATAAGATCATCTATGAAAAACCCACACTGCCATGGTTTAAATGTGTACCCCCAGAGCATTAAGTTTTGGAAACTTAATCCCAGTGCAAGAGTGCTCTGATGTGGGGCCTAAAAGGAAGTGATTAGGCCATGACGGCATTGCCCTTATGAATAAATTAATGCTGTTATCACCAGATTGCGTTCCTTATAAAAGAATGAGTTCATCCAACTCTTGCTGTCTCTCATGCATGCCCTCTCTTTGCCCTTCCACCATGGAATGACACAGCAAGAAGCCCTCACCAGATGCTGCCCCTCAATCTTGAACTTCTCAGCCTCAAGAACTGTGAGCCAATAAATTTGTTTTTTATAAATTACCTAGTCTCTGCTATTCTGTTATAGTCACACAAAACTGGCTAAGACGCATATAATGAAAGACTACAAGCTTTCCTTTTAAGATTAGAAAAAAGATAAGAATGTCCACTTTCATCAAATCCACTCAACATTGTACTAGATATTCTAGTCAGAGAAATTAGCCAAGAAAGGAAATTTAAGACATCCAAATTGGAAAGGAAGAAATAAAACTTTCTCTTTTCAAGGACGGCATGATCTTATATATAGAAAATGCTAAGGAATCCATTAAAAATCTATAAAATAATAAGGTCAAAAAGTTTGCAAGGTATAAGATCAATATACTGAAATCAATTGTATTTTTATCTGTTTGCAAATAAACAATCTGAAAATGAAATTGAGAATAACAATTCTATTTTCAACACCATAAAAAGAATAACATAGTTTGGAATAAACTTTTACAAATGAAGTATAAAACTCACACTCTGAAAACTATTAAATATTGTTGAAAGAAATGAAAGCTCTAAATAAATGAAAAACTATGCTACATCCATAAATTGAAAGACCTAACATTTTTAAGATGGCAACACTTCCCAAACTGAGCTATACATTCGAAGCAATTCCTACTAGAATCTCACCTGATTTGTTTGTACAAATTGACAAGCTGATTCTAAAATTCATATGGGACCCAGAATACTAAAAACAATCCAGAAAAAGAAGAAGAAAGTATGAGGGCTCACACTTCTTGATATGGTTTGGCTGTGTCCCCACCCAATCTCATCTTTTTTTTTTCTTTTTTTCTTTTTTCTAACTTAATTTATTTTTTTTGAGATGGAGTCTCACTCTGTCGCCCAGGCTGAAGTGCAGTGGTGCAGTCTCGGCTCACTGTAACCTCTGCCTCCCAGGTTCAAGCGATTCTCCTGCCTCAGCCTCCCGAGTAGCTGGGACTACAGGTACCCACCACCACGCCTGGCCAATTTTTGTAAAAAAATTGTACAGACGGGGTTTCACCATGTTGGCCAGGCTGGTCTCAAACTCCTGACCTCAAGTGATCTGCCTGCCTCAGCCTCCCAAAGTGCTGGGATTACAGGCATAAGCCACTGTGCCCGGCACCAATCTCATCTTGAATTGTTGCTCCCATAATTCCCATGTGTTGTGGGAGGGACCCCATGGGAGATAACTGAATCATGGGGCTAGTTTCCCCCATACTGTTGTTGTGCTAGTGAATAAGTCTCATGAATTCTGATGATTTTATAGGTTTCCTCTTTTGCTTGGCTCTCATTCTCTCTTGCCCGCCACCATGTAAGGAGTCTCTTTGCTCTTCCTTCATCTTCTGCCATGATTGTGAGGCCTAGTCAATTAAACCTCCTTCCTTTATAAATTACCCAGTCTCGGGTATGCCTTTATTAGCAGTGTGAGAACAGACAAATACACTTCCCAATTTAAAGCTTATTTAAAAACAACAGAAAGCAAGACAGTCTGGTAATGACACAAGGACAGACATACAGAGCAATGGAATGGCATTGAGAGTTCAGAAATAGACCAGTAAACCTATGTTTAACTGGTGTTTGACAAGGGTGCCAAGACAATTCAATAGAAAATGAACCATCTTTTAAACAAATGTTGCAGGGACAATAGGATACCCATATGCAAAAAGACTTAAACTGGATCCCTATGTCACACTGTATACAAAAATTAACTCAAAAGTATCAAAGACTTAAATGTTGAACAATAAAACTACTAGAAGAAAAAGCAAGTAAACTTTAATGACTTTGGATTTGGTAAAGGATTCTTAGGTATGATACCAAAAGCATGAGTAGCAAAAGAAAAAATAGATCAATTAGACTGCATAAAATGCAAAAGTTTTGAGCTTCAAAAGACACTATAAAGTGAAAAGGCAACCCACAGAACAGGAGAAGATATTGAAAAACCATATATCTGATAAGTGATAGTATCTAGATATGTAAAGAAAATTAGAACTCAATAATAAAGAGAAAAACAAGTCAATGAAAAAACAGACAAAGGATATGAATAGACATTTATCCAAACAATACATATAAACAGACAAGAAGCACATGAAAAGATGGTTGACGTGGCCGGGCGCAGTGGCTCATGCCTGTAATCCCAGCACTTTGGGAGGCTCAGGTGGGTAGATCATGAGGTCAGGAGTTTGAGACCAGCCTGGCCAATACAGTGAAACCTGTCTCTACTAAAAAATACAAAAATTAGCCAGGTGTGGTGGTGTGTGCCTGTAGTCCCAGCTACTTGGGAGGCTGAGGCAGGATAATAGCTTGAACCCGGGAGGTGGAGGTTGCAGTGAGCTGAGACCGCACCACTGCACTGCAGCCTGGGTGACAGAACGAGACTCTGTCTCAAAAAAAAAAAAAAAAAAAAGAAAGCGAAAAGTTGGTTGACATAATTAGCCATCAGGGAAAAATGTTTATCAAAACCACAATGAGATACCACTTCATGGCTAGAATCAAAGAATCAGGTAACAACAAGCATTAGTGAAGATATGGAGAAATAAAAACCCTGTGTATGAGGGTTTTTATTGTGTATGAGTAAAAACCCTCATACACAGGGTTTTTATTTCTCCATATCTCCATACATGCTAGGAATGTAAAATAACCCAGCCACTGTGGAAAACAGTCTAATTTTTATTTTTATTTTTATTTTAAGTTCTGGGATTCATGTGCAGGATATACAGGTTTCTTACATAGGTAAATGTGTGCCATGGTGGTTTGCTGCACCTATCAACCCATCACCTAGGTATTAAGCCCAGCATGCATTAGCTGGTTTTCCTAATGCTCTCCCTCCCCTCAGCCCATCCCCCAACAAGCCCCAATGTGTGTTGTTTCCCTCCCTGTGTCCATGTGTTCTCATTGTTCAGCTCCCACTTATAAGTGAGAACATGCAGTGTTTGGATTTCTGTTCCTGTGCATTAGTTTGCTGAGGATAATGGCTTCCAGCTCCATCCATGTCTCTGCAAAGGACATGATGTCATTTCTTTTTATGGCTGCATAGTATTCCATGGTGTATATGTACCACATTTTCTTTATCCAGTCTATCGTTGATGGGCATTTAGGTTGATTCTACATCTTTGCTATTGTGAATAGTGCTGCAATAAACATTCAAGTGCATGTGTCTCTATAGCAGAATGATTTATATTCCTTTGGGTATATACCCAATAATGGGATTACTGGATCAAATGGTACTTCTGCTTTTAGGTCTTTGAGGAATTGCCACACTGTCTTCCACAATGGTTGAATTAGTTTACATTCCCACCAGCAGTAAAAGCAATAAATCTGTTTTAAAAAGAGGAAGTAACAGTAGTTACTGGTGAAGACCAGTATGTCTTGCAAAATGTACTTTGGAAAATGATGAAGTATATAAGTATTCTGTAGAATGAAATATGTACTAAATTGTATCTTGTATTTTCAAAAGAATATTTTGTTGTGTTTGCACCATATGTAAACATAGTATTATAAAAATAATAGAAAACAGGGAAATGAACGGAACTTTACAAATGTAATATATCTTACAGGAATTAACTTACCATAAATATGAAGTATATTCTGATAACTTATGATGTATATCATAAGCACCAAAATAACCACAATGAGAATAACTTGAAAATAGTTGAAAATCATTGAAAAATTAAAATAGTACACCAGAAAATATTCATTAAATACAAAAGGGGATAGTAAAGGAGGTACAGAAGAACAAAGTAGTCATGATACATACAGAAAAAAAAAAAATTCCACCGTATCAATGACCTTCAATTAAGTGGATTAAATAACCCAGTCAAAAGGCATAGATTGTCAGATTGGATAAGAAAACAAGATATAACTGCATGCTATTTACAAGACACGTATTTATACAATAAATACAAACAGATTGGGAGTTTAAAAAATGGAGAAAGATATACCATGCAGAGTAACCATAAGAGAGTCGAAGTGGCTATACTAATATTAGACAAAACAGACTTTACGACAAAAACTGTTATGAGAGATAAGCATATTTTATAATGATAAAAGGGTCAATCAGTTGGGAAGATAAAACAATTACATGAACATCCAAACAAAAAACCACAAAAGATGATGCAAAACTGACAAAATTAAAAGGAAGTATAGGCAACTCAACAATAATAGCAGGGGACTCCAATGCTCCACTTTCAATAAAAGATAGCATAACTAGGCAGAAAACGAACAAAGATATACGATATTTGAACAACACTCTTGACTTATTCCTGTCAGACCTAACAGACATTTATAGAGCACCTTAGCCTAGAACTGTAGAATACATTTTTCTAAAGCGCACATGGAACATCACTAAGATAGGCCATATGTTAGTCTTTAAAATAAGTTTCAAAAAATGTAAAACAATCGAAATGTGTGATATCAGCAACAAAATTAAATGAGAAAACAATAACAAAGAAATCTGGAAACGTGCAAATATGCAAAATTAAACACACTTTTTGCTTTTATTGTCTGCTCTTTTGGGGTCATATCCAAAAAATTGTTACCCAGATCAGTGTTGTACAGCTTTTCCCCTATATTTTATAGTTTCAGGTCTTATATTTAAGTCTTTGATCTACTTTGACTTGATTTCTGTAGATGGTGTGACATAAGAATCCAATTTCATTCTTCCCTATGTGGACAACCAGTTTTCCCAACAGCATGTATTGAAGAGACCGTCCTTTCTTCATTGTGTGTCCTTAATGCTCTTGTTGAAAATCAATGATTGTAAATGTATGGGTGTATTTCTGGGGTTCCTGTCCCTACAATTGGTCCATGTGTCTGTTTTTATGCCAGTACCTTGCTGTTTTGATTATAATCACTTTATAATACTGGCTCTCACATGTGGAATCTAAAAACTTGAATTCATAGAAATAGAGAGTAGAATGGTGGTTACTAGAGGCTGAGAGGGGAAGGGAAGAGTGGGGAAGGGGGCACTGGGGTGTTACAAAGTTTCAGATAGGAGAAATAAGTGTTGAGATCTATGCATAGCAGGGTGACTAGAGTCAATAATAATATATATTTCAAAATAAGAGTAAATTTCAAATATCTCATGATAAAAATAGTAGGTAAATGAGGTGATATATATGTTAATGTGTTTTATTTAATCATTCCACATATATTAAAACATCACATTGTATCCCATAAGTGTATACAATTATGATTTGCCCTTAAAAATAAATAAAAACTAAGGGCATTCTTAGACTGTGAAATAGTATCTCATTATGGTTTTGACTTGCATTTCCCTAATGACTAATGATATTGAGCACCTTTTCATGTGCTTTTGGCCGTTTGTATAACACCTTTGGTAGGATGCTAGCTGTGGGATTTTACTAGATGCTCTTTATCACGTCAAAGACATTTTCTTATCTTCCTAATTTGTTGTAGGTTGTTACCTGAGTGTTTCCCAGGTTTTTTATATTACTTCATCTAGCAAAATGATCACATTTTTGCCTTTTTCGCCTTTTATTCCATTACTGTGTTACACTAATTAATTTTTAAATGTTAAACCAAATTTTCAATCCTATTTACATGTTATAAACATATTTTATATGCTAATACAGTTTTATGATTGTTTTCTAATCCAGTGTCTTTAGAAAAAGCTAAAAGAAAATGAGAGAAAAATACATATAATAATTTTTAAGAAAAATATATATAATTACAAACATTCTTATTTGCCATTTCCAATATTCTTTTTGTGTATGAAGTTACTCTCTGGTTTCATTTCCTTACTCTATTATACCTTCCTTCACTTTCCCCCTGCTTTGTGCTATTATTGTCAATATTATACTATTTTATGCTATTGCTTTTTAAATATATGCTTATATTTTCAAATAGTTTTAGATTTAAGAAATATTTCAAAGATATCATAGAGATTTACCATACACCTCACACACAATGCCCTGTATGTTATTAACAACTTACATTAATATGGTACATTTGTAATAATTAATTAACTAATACTGATACACTGATATCATTAACCAAACTCCATACATCATTCAGTTTTCCTTAGTTATTTCCTCATGTCCTTTTTCTTGGTTCCAGGATCCCAACCAGCATAGGACATTACATTTAGTTGGCATATCTCTTTAGGCTCTTCTTTGCAGTGACAGTTTTTGACTTTCCTTGTTTTTGATGACCATGACAGTTTCCAGTAGTACTGGTCAGGTATTTTGTAGAATAATCTTCGATTAGTATTTCTCTGCTGGTTTCTTTATAATTGGATTGGGGTTGTGGATTTTTCAGGGGGGGGCAATCACAGAAGTAAAATACCATTTTCATCACAGCATATCAAGGAACACACTACCAACATGGCTTATCTTATTGATGTTAACCTTAGTTTTCTGGCTGAGGTAGTGTTTGCTGGCTTGCTTCACAGTAAATTACAATTTTTTCCTTTCCATACTGTATTCTTTCAAGGAAGTCACTATGCACAGGCCCCACCTAAACAGTGAGAAGTTATGCTCTATGTCCTTGAGGACAGAGTAGCAACATAAATCATTTGGAATTCTTCTGCATAAAATGTTTGTCTGATTCTCCTCATTTATTTCTTTATTTAACCCATATGGACTCATGGATATAAAATAAGTATCTTGGATTATAATCTATTCGTACTTTATTGATGTTTTTTTCGCAAGTTGTTCCAGCTTTGGCCACTGGAACCTCTTTCAGTTGACTGCAGTGTCCTTTTGACATAACAGTGGGGTGTGTGTGTGTGTGTGTGTGTGTGTGTGTGTGTTTTAGTACTTCCTTACTTCCTGGCACTACAAGATTCTCCAGACTCATGCAGTTCCTAATCCAGTCCTAGAACCAGCCATTTTTATCAAGGATCCCTGGTTCCTTTCATTGAAAAATGGTATTAGAATCCAAGTTCTGGGCACTAGTTGTGTTCACTGCTGCTTCTGTATGGTTTTGTTTTTCAAATCAACTAAGAGAAGAGAAAGAAGGAATATGTAATTACACTGTCTTAATCACTACACAATTACCTTTACCAGGGCTCTTTATGGATTCAAATTATTGTCTGTTGTCACTTTCTTTCAGGTTGAAGGATTTCTTTTTATTTATTTATGTTTTTGAGACAGGGCCTCACTCTGTCACCCAGGCTAGAGTGCAGTGGTGCAATCATGGCTCACTGCAGCCTTGACCCGGGCTCAAGCGACCCCCACATCTCACCTCAGCTTCCTGAATAGCTGGGACTACAGGCACGTGCCACCACACCCAGCTAATTTTAGAACTTTTTGTAGAGATGGGGCCCACTATGTTGCCCAGGCTGGTCTGGAACTCCTGGGCTCAAGCAATCTTCTTGTCTTGGCCTCCCAAAGTGCTGGGATTACAGGGGCGAGTTACTGCCCCCAGACTGCCTGAAAGATTTCTTTTAGTTTTTCTCATAAGGCAGGTGCTAGCAACATATTCTCCTAATCCTTGTTTATCTGGAAACATCTTTATTTCACCTACATTTTTGATGGCTAGTTTTTCCAGATATAGACATATTGGTTGATTTTTTTTTCTTTTATGACTTCGAGTATGTCCTCCCCTTGTCTCCTGTTACCCACCTTTTCTGATGAGAAGTCAGCTGTTGAAATTACTGTGATTCCTTCACATGTGATAAGTCATTTTCCTCTTGCTGCTTTCAGGATTTTCCCTTTGGCTTTGAATTTCAGCGTTTTGACTATGATATGTCTAGGTATGGATCTGAGTTTATCTTACTTGGAGTTCACTGATCTTCTTTGATGTTTAGATTAATGTCTTTCATCATATTTGGGGATTTTAAGCCATAATTTCTGTGACTACATTTCTGCCTTTTTCTCTTCTCCCCTCTGGTACTCTCATTACATATATGTTGATATGCTTAATTGTTTCCCACACATATATGAAGGTCTGTTCACTTTTCTTCATTCTGTTTTTCTTTCTCTATTAATACGTCTTCTGCTTCAGTAATCTCTCTTCTGCCATGAAAAAAAAAATATTGTTGGCTTTCTCTTAAGAATTTTTGTTTTGCTTATTTTATTTTCAAGTCCAGAATTTGCATGTGGTTCTTTTTGAAAAATAGTTCTATCACTTCATTGATATTCTTTATTTGATGAGTTGTTATCATCACACTTTCCTTTAGTTCATAAAACACCGTTTTCTTTAGTTTTTTGGATATTTATAATAGCTGCTTTGAAGTCCTTGTCTGTCATGTACAACATCTGAGCTCCCTCAAAGGTGATTTTTATTGCCTATTTCCTGTCCATGGTCACACTTAACTTATTTTTGGCAATGCTCATAATTCTTGTTGAAAATTTGACATTTTAAATAATATATTGTAGAACTTGAGAAGATGGCCGAATAGGAACAGCTCCAGTCTCCAACTCCCAGCGCGAGCGACACAGAAGACCGGTGATTTCTGCACTTTCAACTGAGGTACTGGGGTCATCTCTCTAGGGAGTGCCGGACAATCGGTGCGGGTCAGCTGCTGCAGCCTGACCAGCGTGAGCTGAAGCAGGGCGAGGCATCGCCTCACCTGGAAGCGCAAGGGGGAAGGAAATCCCTTTTCCTAGCCAGGGGAACTGAGACACACAACACCTGGAAAATCGGGTAACTCCCACCCCAATACTGCGCTTTAAGGAAACAGGCACACCAGGAGAATATATCCCACACCTGGCCGGGAGGGTCCCACGCCCACGGAGCCTCCCTCACAGCTAACACAGCCGTCTGCGGCGATCTATCCGCAAGGCAGCAGCGAGGCTGGGGGAGGGGCGCCCGCCATTGCTGAGGCTTAAGTAGGTAAACAAAGCCGCTGGGAAGTTCGAACTGGGTGGAGCTCACAGCAGCTCAAGGAAGCCTGCCTGTCTCTGTAGACTCTACCGCTGCGGACAGCGCACAGCTGCAGTCCATTAGGGGAAAGAGCGGGGCCGCTGCAGACCCGAACGACTCTGTCTGACAGCTTTGGGGAGAGCCGTGGATCTCCTAACGCGGAGGTTGAGATCTGAGAACGGACAGACTGCCTGCTCAGGTGGGTCCCTGACCCCCGAGTAGCCTAGCTGGGAGACATCCCCCACTAGGGGCAGTCTGATACCCCACACCTCACAGGGTGGCATCACCCCTGAGAGGAAACTTCCAAAGAAAGAATCAGACAGGTACACTCGCTGTTCAGCAATATTCTATCTTCGGCAACCTCTGCTGCTGATACCCAGGCAAACAGGGTCTGGAGTGGACCTCAAGCAATCTCTAACAGACCAACAGACAGTCCTTCTGACTGTCAGACGGAAAACTATCAAACAGGAAGGACACCTATACCAAAACCCCATCAGTACGTCACCATCATCAAAGTCCAGAGACAGATAAAACCACAAAGATGGGGAAGAAGCAGGGCAGAAAAGCTGGAAATTCAAAAAATAAGAGCACATCTCCCCCTGCAAAGGAGCGCAGCCCATCGCCAGCAATGGATCAAAGCTGGTCAGAGAATGACTTTGACGAGATGAGAGAAGAAGGCTTCAGTCCATCAAACCTCTCAGAGCTAAAGGAGGAATTACGTACCCAGCGCAAAGAAACTAAAAATCTTGAAAAAAAAGTGGAAGAATTGACAGCTAGACTAATTAATGCAGAGAAGATCATAAACGAAATGACAGAGATGAAAACCATGACACGAGAAATACGTGACAAATGCACAAGCTTCGGTAACCGACTCGATCAACTGGAGGAAAGAGTATCAGCGATTGAGGATCAAATGAATGAAATGAAGCGAGAAGAGAAACCAAAAGAAAAAAGAAGAAAAAGAAATGAACAAAGCCTGCAAGAAGTATGGGATTATGTAAAAAGACCAAATCTACGTCTGATTGGGGTGCCTGAAAGTGAGGGGGAAAATGGAACCAAGTTGGAAAACACTCTTCAGGATATCATCCAGGAGAACTTCCCCAACTTAGTAGGGCAGGCCAACATTGAAATTCAGGAAATACAGAGAACGCCACAAAGATACTCCTCCAGAAGAGCAACTCCAAGACACATAATTGCCAGATTCACCAAAGTTGAAATGAAGGAAAAAATCTTAAGGGCAGCCAGAGAGAAAGGTCGGGTTACCACAAAGGGAAGCCCATCAGAATAACAGCAGACCTCTCGGCAGAAACTCTACAAGCCAGAAGAGAGTGGGGGCCAATATTCAACGTTCTTAAAGAAAAGAATTTTCAACCGAGAATTTCATATCCAGCCAAACTAAGCTTCATCAGTGAAGGAGAAATAAAATCCTTTACAGATAAGCAAATGCTTAGAGATTTTGTCACCACCAGGCCTGCCTTACAAGAGACCCTGAAGGAAGCCCTAAACATGGAAGGAACAACGGTACCAGCCATTGCAAAAACATGCCAAAATGTAAAGACCATCGAGGCTAGGAAGAAACTGCATCAACTAACGAGCAAAATAACCAGTTAATATCATAATGACAGGATCAAGTTCACACATAACAATATTAACCTTAAATGTCAATGGACTAAATGCTCCAATTAAAAGACACAGACTGGCAAACTGGATCAAGAGTCAAGACCCATCAGTCTGCTGTATTCAGGAGACCCATCTCACATGCAGAGACATACATAGGCTCAAAATAAAGGGATGGAGGAAGATCTACCAAGCAAATGGAGAACAAAAAAAAGCAGGGGTTGCAATCCTAGTCTCTGATAAAACAGACTTTAAACCATCAAAGATCAAAAGAGACAAAGAAGGCCATTACATAATGGTAAAGGGATCAATTCAACAGGAAGAGCTAACTCTCCTAAATATATATGCACCCAATACAGGAGCACCCAGATTCATAAAGCAAGTCCTTAGAGACCTACAAAGAGACTTAGACTCCCATACAATAATAATGGGAGACTTCAACACTCCACTGTCAACATTAGACAGATCAACGAGACAGAAAGTTAACAAGGATATCCAGGAATTGAACTCATCTCTGCACCAAGCGGACCTAAAAGACATCTATAGAACTCTCCACCCCAAATCAACAGAATATACATTCTTCTCAGCACCACATCGCACTTATTCCAAAATTGACCACATAATTGGAAGTAAAGCACTCCTCAGCAAATGTACAAGAACTGAAATTATAACAAACTGTCTCTCAGACCACAGTGCAATCAAACTAGAACTCAGGACTAAGAAACTCAATCAAAACCGCTCAACTACATGGAAACTGAACAACCTGCTCCTGAATGACTACTGGGTACATAACGAAATGAAAGCAGAAATAAAGATGTTCTTTGAAACCAATGAGAACAAAGATACAACATACCAGAATCTCTGGGACACATTTAAAGCAGTGTGTAGAGGGAAATTTATAGCACTAAATGCCCACAAGAGAAAGCAGGAGAGATCTAGAATTGACACTCTAACATCACAATTAAAAGAACTAGAGAGGCAAGAGCAAACACATTCAAAAGCTAGCAGAAGGCAAGAAATAACTAAGATCAGAGCAGAACTGAAGGAGATAGAGACACAAAAAACCCTCCAAAAAATCAATGAATCCAGGAGTTGGTTTTTTGAAAAGATAAACAAAATTGACAGACCCTAGCTAGACTAATAAAGAAGAAAAGAGAGAAGAATCAAATAGACGCAATAAAAAATGATAAAGGGGATATCACCACCGACCCCACAGAAATACAAACAACCATCAGAGAATACTATAAATGCCTCTACGCAAATCAACTAGAAAATCTAGAAGAAATGGATAATTTCCTGGACACTTACACTCTCCCAAGACTAAACCAGGAAGAAGTTGAATCCCTGAATAGACCAATAGCAGGCTCTGAAATTGAGGCAACAATTAATAGCCTACCCACCAAAAAAAGTCCAGGACCAGATGGATTCACAGCTGAATTCTACCAGAGGTACAGGAGGAGCTGGTACCATTCCTTCTGAAACTATTCAATCAATAGAAACAGAGGGAATCCTCCCTAACTCTTTTTATGAGGCCAACATCATCCTGATACCAAAGCCTGGCAGAGACACAACAAAAAAGAGAATTTTAGACCAATATCCCTGATGAACATCGATGCAAAAATCCTCAATAAAATACTGGCAAACGGATTCAGCAGCACATCAAAAAGCTTATCCACCATGATCAAGTGGGCTTCATCCCTGGGATGCAAGGCTGGTTCAACATTCGCAAATCAATAAACGTAATCCAGCATATAAACAGAACCAAAGACAAGAACCACATGATTATCTCAATAGATGCAGAAAAGGCTTTTGACAAAATTCAACAGCCCTTTATGCTAAAAACGCTCAATAAATTGGTATTGATGGAACGTACCTCAAAATAATAAGAGCTATTTATGACAAACCCACAGCTAATATCATACTGAATGGGCAAAAACTGGAAAAATTCCCTTTGAAAACTGGCACAAGACAGGGATGCCCTCTCTCACCACTCCTATTCAACATAGTGTTGGAAGTTCTGGCTAGGGCAATCAGGCAAGAGAAAGAAATCAAGGGTATCCAGTTAGGAAAAGAAGAAGTCAAATTGTCCCTGTTTGCAGATGACATGATTGTATATTTAGAAAACCCCATCGTCTCAGCCCAAAATCTCCTTAAGCTGATAAGCAACTTCAGCAAAGTCTCAGGATACAAAATTAATGTGCAAAAATCACAAGCATTCTTATACACCAGTAACAGACAAGCAGAGAGCCAAATCAGGAATGAACTTCCATTCACAGTTGCTTCAAAGAGAATAAAATACCTAGGAATCCAGCTTACAAGGGATGTAAAGGACCTCTTCAAGGAGAACTACAAACCACTGCTCAGTGAAATCAAAGAGGACACAAACAAATGGAAGAACATACCATGCTCATGGATAGGAAGAATCAATATCGTGAAAATGGCCATACTGCCCAAGGTTATTTACAGATTCAATGCCATCCCCATCAAGCTACCAATGACTTTCTTCACAGAATTGGAAAAAACGGCTTTAAAGTTCATATGGAACCAAAAAAGAGCCCGCATTGCCAAGACAATCCTAAGTCAAAAGGACAAAGCTGGAGGCGTCACGCTACCTGACTTCAAACTATACTACAAGGCTACAGTAACCAAAACAGCATGGTACTGGTACCACAACAGAGATATAGACCAATGGAACAGAACAGAGTCCTCAGAAATAATACCACACATCTACAGCCATCTGATCTTTGACAAACCTGAGAGAAACAAGAAATGGGGAAAGGATTCCCTATTTAATAAATGGTGCTGGGAAAATTGGCTAGCCATAAGTAGAAAGCTGAAACTGGATCCTTTCCTTACCCCTTATACGAAAATTAATTCAAGATGGATTAGAGACTTAAATGTTAGACCTAATACCATAAAAACCCTAGAAGAAAATCTAGGTAGTACCATTCAGGACATAGGCATGGGCAAGGACTTCATGTCTAAAACACCAAAAGCAACGGCAGCAAAAGCAAAAATTGACACATGGGATCTAATTAAACTAAAGAGCTTTTGCACAGCTAAAGAACTACCATCAGAGTGAACAGGCAACCTACAGAATGGGAGAAAATTTTTGCAACCTACTCATCTGACAAAGGGCTAATATCCAGAATCTACAAAGAACTCAAACAAATATACAAGAAAAAAACAAACAACCCCATCAAAAAGTGGGGAAAGGATATGAACAGACATTTCTCAAAAGAAGACATCCATACAGCCAACAGACACATGAAAAAATGCTCATCATTACTCGCCATCAGAGAAATGCAAATCAAAACTACAATGAGATACCATCTCACACCAGTTAGAATGGCAATCATTAAGAAGTCAGGAAACAACAGGTGTTGGAGAGGATGTGGAGAAATAGGAACACTTTTACACTGTTGGTGGGATTGTAAACTAGTTCAACCATTATGGAAAACAGTATGGCGATTCCTCAAGGATGTAGAACTAGATGTACCATATGACCCAGCCATCCCACTACTGGGTATATACCCAAAGGATTATAAATTACTCTACTACAAAGACACATGCACACGTATGTTTATTGCGGCACTATTCACAATAGCAAAGACTTGGAATCAACCCAAATGTCCATCTGTGACAGACTGGATTCAGAAAATGTGGCACATATACACCATGGAATACTATGCAGCCATAAAAAAGGATGAGTTTGCATCCTTTGTAGGGACATGGATGCAGCTGGAAACCATCATTCTTAGCAAACTATCACAAGAAGAGAAAACCAAACACCGCATGTTCTCACTCATAGGTGGGAACTGAACAATGAGATCACTTGGACTCGGGAAGGGAACATCACACACTGGGGCCTATCATGGGGAGGGGGGAGGAGGGAGGGATTGCATTGGGGAGTTATACATGACATAAACGTCATGCACATGTACCCTAGAACTTAAAGTATAATTAAAAAAAAAAAAAAAGAAAAAAAATAAATAAATAAATAAATAATATATTGTAGTAACTCTGAATTCTGTTTACCTATCCCACCCCCATAACTTGGGCTTTGTTTTTGTTTCTGTTTTTTCTCTATTTCTTATCAGTGTCTTGCCTGGACTAATTCTCTCTGAAGTCATTTCATCTGTAGTGCATAGTCTTGATGTCATGGTCATTCTCTTCTTTTTTTAAGTCTGGCTTTCTAGGAGTCATCTTATATCAAAAGGTCACAGGTTTTTCTTAAGTTCCTAGATCCAGTAAAGCTTCTATCCTTTGCTGATGTATCTTTGTATGACTTGGAAAATGCTTTCATACTTCAGGAAGTCTTTAATTTTATCCTGCATTCAAGTAGGGTTTAGCAGCTCATAAATATCATATCTCTGGTAGCTCCCACACAGGTTTAGCCTAGTGCGTGTACAGCCTTCCAGACCAATAGATGAATGTGATCTTAGCAGGGCATTTTTAAACTGTCTCTTTCACAGGTCTCTCTCTGAAATGTCTGGCTGGTCTGATTTCTTCTAGCTGCTACTAATATGTAATCTCCAATGTTCATTACTATAATCTCTACTGTTTTCAACAATAACTTTAGGCATGAGTTCCTTCATGCTCTGTTCTAAAGTCAGTCAGTCCCCATAGGCTGTGTTACTATTTGGAGCTGGATGAGGAGAGACTGATATGGCAGCCTACTTCTTCTACAGTGACATCTCTGCTCTATGAGCCCCCTGAAGTCCTTGTCTGACAAAAAAAAAAAAAAAAACTGGGCCCTCGACTTGGAAGCGGGGAAATAGGAGCCCTGGCCTTCTCCAACTGCTACTCACAGTTGCTGCACCTGTGCAGGGTAATTCCTTCATCTTAAGAGTGGGAATTGAGCACGGGATGGGAACCCCACTCTTTTTGTTTTTTGTACCCAAGAATAAATCTTGTACAACAGAGACTGGAGATGGAAGAATGAGAGTCACTAGCAGCCTGCTCATTCTGGAATGAAACTAGAGCTCTATAATCAACAGATGGAAAGAAAGAGACCCCCTGTCTTCTCGGCTGTACTCACCTGGAATAAATCTTCTACAATATAAAGTTGGGAGGAGGAATGGAAGCAGTTCCTTGCTCAAATGCCAATTGTTCTTACCAAGGTTCCATAGATTTTTCTTAAATAAATGATGTTCAATTTGTTACATGACCTTAAGCCAGTTTCCAGATACTTTGAATGGTTGTTTTACATCATCTTCTACCATTTTAATGGTTGTTTTACTGGTGAGAGGGTTTGTTAAGCTTCTCACACTAGAAGTTGGTCTGTCGCAATTGTTAATTCAACACATGTTTAGCGCACACCTACTATGTACTAGGTGTTATATACACGGCATTTGTTTGAATTAACAGATTTATTAATGTATAGTTGACATACATTACACTGGACATATTTAAAGTATACAATTTTATTATTTTGATATATGTACTTTCTGTTACTATAATCAAGATGGTGAACTTACCTATTAATTCCAAAAGATTTCTTGTGCCCTTTGTATTGCCACCCAGTTTTCCCTGTCCCCTCCCTCTGGTAACCAGTAATTAGCTTCTGTCACTATAGATTAGTTTTTGCACCTGTTTTTAATTTACAAAGCTGATTGGTGATGTAGTTTCTCTTTTACCAGGGGACCACCCTCAGCCCAATTGCTCTTTTCTTATGAGCAGAACATTTTAGAGGTTTTCTTTTTGCCTCTAGGTCAAAACTACTCAAGAGAAAACAAAGATTCCAGCCACCGCCATCTCCACAAAGGGAGTTTTAGTAACCAGCTCACCAGATTCCCAAGTATGTTTCCAGACCTCCAAAAAAGGCAACAGCATTTCACTCCTGTTTGAGTTGGTAAATTCAAGTCCTTGAATTTAAGGAGTTATAGGCTACAGCATAAGAAGAGCCTTAGGATTCTTCCCTTACAGTGGAGAAGGGTGAGAAGTCATCAGGGTTCTTCTCACTGTCTACTTATGTACCACCAAGGCTATTAAGCAACCCAGTGTTTTCCATTGTCCTTCACATGAATGATTGTCAACTCCCAGCACAGTCTGAGGGACTCAGGGTGGTCCAGTTTCTACAGAGACCCGGAATTGAACCCCGAACTAAACACATGCTATTACTCCTTTCACTCTTCAATAGGAAAATGATATGGCAACTCCAACAGGCTTAGCTGTTATCAACTAGAACTGATCCTAAGAGCAAGGTTTATTGCTTGCCTACCATATCAAGCACTGGGCTAGGTGGTATAGAACTGTTAATCTCATTTATAATACAACCAATCCACAAAGTTAGTATAATTGTTTCCCACTGCACACAAGGTAAAGCTGAGGTAAAAGGAGGTGAAATGACTTGTCCCAGATCATAAGGACTTGTCCCAGATCATATTCATAGTGGCTAGCAGAGGAGAAACTGAAACTCAGATCTGACATTTAAGTTACCCTCTATCCACCGTACTATAATGTCAGATTGTTAAGCTTAGAGAATTCCCTCCACATCCCAAACCCTCTCATAAGAGGAGAATCCCAACTATATAGCCTTTCATCAGTGTGGCAATGAATGCCACCTGGGACCCTGTATTTTTATTGCTTTTATACAAGCCTACATCACTCTGTCAGAAGAATTAAAAGTGTTAATTCACATAAATGCCCCTCTTCAAAAAGAGCATGGGAAATGTCCAGAAAACCCATGAATGAATTCAGATTCAGGCTGTGACTTTGACTGTTTACATGACAGTGAACCACAAATGCTGGATTACATTCCAAGCATCTGTGTTTAGCACCTTGGAATCTTGTAATATTTAAAAAAACGTTCTCACAAATAGCTATCCATGGAATATAGAACTCTAACTCATTTACACTGTGTCAGATATTGGCGAAGATGCTTACTGCAATATTTTTACAAGGGCTATCTTACAAAATTGAGGCCAGTATGCCATATTCCAGTTTGTGCTGCATCTCATGCAGGTTTGTCATTCATTAAAAGGCTAAAAAGAGATTAATGGAATAGGGCTACTTGGCTCAAACCAGAAAGAATTCAAGTTTAAAGCAGTTACTGACTCTCCTCAGTAGAGGGCAGTGGTGGGCAGGGCAAGGCTGGCAGGAGGAGAAGGGGGGAACATTAATTTCTGTGGTATTCCCCAAGTGCTCAGATACAGTGCTTAATGCTTTACAGATAGTATCTCATGAATCATGACAATTACCCTATAAAGGAAGGATTATTGGCACCATTTTAGCCTCAAAGACGTTAAATGAATTGAACGCAGATCTGGTGCCATCTAGTTCAACCATACCATGCTGTTGCCTGAAAAGTACTGCTTTATTCTAAAGTGTCAAAACTGGGAGCTTATACTGATGAACTTAAAGAGGAGAGTCTCCTAGGATAGAGTAGGTCCCATATATGGTGGTATCTTGAAAGATCGAGGCTGGCTGGAACAATGGAAAACATTTAACAAAGATAACATGTAAAAATTACAAACTTCAGAGCCAGTGACAAGGTGGAAATAATCTACAAGAGTGGTTCCGAGGATTGGAAAATGACATATGGGAAACAGCTGAGAGACTTGGAGAAGATTAGACCAGGATGCCTGGCACTAGGGAGGTGTTATCGTGTTGGAAAATGAATGTAGAAAATACATCATGAGAAAACTAACATTGTCTTTCAACTATCTAAAGGCAGGTAGTTATCAAGAAGGTACATACTGTTTTGTGTGGTTCCAAAGGCTAGGACCTAGATCAGCTGGAGGGAGATTTTAGTTTCTTAAAAGGAATAATCTACTAAAAAACATAAAACTCTAAGAGAGAGAGCAACTCAAAACTGACATGAGTTGCTGTCTGAGATTCAGTTGTAAAGATGACCTCCAGGAACCCTTCCAACTCCAGAAAGTTCAGATTTTGTGCTGATCAGGTCTCCCAGGATGGCTTCTTTACTCTTGTCAAGTGAAGTTCTTAAAACCTTCCAAGAAAGAACTAGTTGGCCCCCCATACATAGGAGCCAAAGTATTCAGACCATTGGAATAATTCTCCTAAGAGGATCTTATCCACATATCTCCAAAGAAATTACAGGAGAAATTCCGAGACTGCCTCACAAGAGGGAGCCATTGCTGTTCCACTGGAATCTGTATATTGGACCAATTAAAGACTACAAATGTACCTTTTATTCAAAGAAACAAATAAACACAGTCAAAAAGTTTAACCATTTCATTAAAGAAGAAGCTGGGCACAGTGGCTCACACCTGTGATCCCAGCACTTTGGGAGGCCAAGGCTGGTGGATTGCTTGAGCTCTGCAGTTCAAGACCAGCCTGGGAATGTGAAACCCCATCTCTACAAAAAATACAAAAAAAAAAATAGCTGAGTGTGGTGGTGCACACTGTAGTCCTAGCTACTGGGAGGATGAGGGGGGAGGATTGCTTGAGCCCAGGAGATGGAGGCTGCAGTGAGCCGTGATCACACCATTGCACTTCAGCATGGTGCCACAGTGAGACCCTGTGTCAAAAAAAAAAAAAAAAAAGAGAAGAGGCCCCTGAAATACACACTTATAAATATGATACCAAATAAAGCCTAATGATGATAGAATCTAAAGAATCTAACCCTAGCCATATCAGAATAACTAAGTCAATCACTCATCAGCATTTACCTGGTTCATCTTATTATATGCCAGGCTTTGTTCTGACTAATGGAGATAACAGAAAGAAGTTAGAAACAATTACCACCTTAAAAGGTTACAGTTTAGTAATAGAGAGATATCTTCATAGATAATTTACCCTGTATAGAGCAATGGGAGGATAGAGATCTATACAACAGGTTGTGGAACCACAGAAGTACTAGGGATGGAATGAAGGAAAGGTTATACAGAGAATATATCATTTGAACTAGACCTTTAAAATAGATGAGAGTTCACCATGTAGAAAGAGGAAGGGTACATTCTAGCAAACGGTACAACATGTGCAAAGAAAAAGAGGTAGGGAAGATCTTGGGATATTTAAGGAAGATAGTCAGGTATGTGTTGGCTAAGGCATAAGATGTATGAGAAAGTGGTAAATCAATTTCTTCATATTCTTGTTATGGAGAGATTCTCTCTAAAATGGCATGTTCAGCAAGCTTACCACTGCTGATATCCTAACTGGCTTCCACTGATGACCACAGACTGGGCTGTACGCTTGCCACTAGAAATCTAGTTTTTAGAAGACCTCCATCTACTATCTACCTCTTGAGGGTTACCAAAGCCAGAGTGAACTGGAATTGGACAACAGGGAAGCTTCTTGAGGACCTCAACTTGACCACAGCCACTGACACAAGAGGACAGACATCTTATTATCTTGGCCTCTTCCAGGTGGCACTTCTAGGAATGGAATGATTGATATGGAGGTCTTTGCTATAAGCTATGCCCAGATCTTCTTGCCATGAAATCCTGAGACCACAAAAGAATGCCATATGTGCCAGCTCACCTGGCCAACATCAATTACTAAAGGCCCACACATTTCCAGCAGGAAGTGTCCAAAGGGCTTCAGTCAGGAATCCTTACTCCTATTATTTTTTTGATACGGAGTCTACTCTATTGCCCAGGCTGGAGTGCTGTGGCGCAATCTCAACTCACTGCAACTTTCGCCTCCTAGGTTCAAGTGATTCTCATGCCTCAGCCTCCCCCGAGTAGCTGGGATTACAGGTGCCTGCCACCACGCCTGGCTAATTTTTGTATTTTAAGTAGAGATGGGGTTTCCCCATGTTGGCCAGGCTGGTCTCGAACTCCTGACCTCATGTGATCCACTCACCTCGGCCTCCCAAAGTGCTGGGATTACAGGCGTGAGCCACTGTGCCCGGTCCCTTACTACTATTATTACAGACTTTTCCTAAAGGGATGAACTTCTGAATTTGCAGGTAGCCTCCTTCTTAAAATGGTTCAATGATCTCCTGTTTCTACTGCTGTGCTTCTCCTGAAGCAGTCAAAAATCCAATCATTTCTAGCAGTCGATCTGCATTGACCTCAGCTGATTTTAAGATCTTTCTGGGAAGCAATCTTATTACAATATTTATCATCCTTCATCATCCTCAAGCAAACGATCAGGGTGGAAAATACTAGACAGTAGTACAGTGCTGGGCATTTAACAAAAGTTATCTAACCATAGTTTGATTAAGGTTGTCCTAAAATGGGCTACTAGAAGATGCTGGCCATTAAGATTTGACAAAACATTAACGTATCACTTAATATGTCCCTCCATATTCAACAATAGGAGTTTGTCTTGCTCAGTAAAAATGGGATGAAATTACAAGGCTTGCCTTCACCATCTTTAACTCAAGATTTCATAAAGACATACATATAGAAAATGCATTTTTAAAAGCAGTATTAACTTACACCTATCTTTATGCATTTTTGTTAGGACAGTTAGTTTTGTCAAGAGCTATGAAACAATGATAGAATCCTACCACTCTAATAGAAATCATGGAGTCGGGGGCGGAGCAAGATGGCCGAATAGGAACAGCTCCAGTCTCCAACTCCCAGCACGAGCAACACAGAAGACCGGTGATTTCTGCATTTTCAACTGAGGTACTGGGGTCATCTCTCTAGGGAGTGCCGGACAATCAGTGCTGGTCAGCTGCTGCAGCCTGACCGGCGTGAGCTGAAGCAGGGCGAGGCATCGCCTCACCTGGAAGCGCAAGGGGGAAGGGAATCCCTTTTCCTAGCCAGGGGACTGAGACACACAACACCTGGAAAATCGGGTAACTCCCACCCCAATACTGCGCTTTAAGGAAAAGGCACACCAGGAGAATATATCCATATCTGGCCGGGAGGGTCCCACGCCCACGGAGCCTCCCTCACTGCTAACACAGCCGTCTGCAGCGATCTATACGCAAGGCAGCAGCGAGGCTGGGGAGGGGCGCCCGCCATTGCTGAGGCTTAAGTAGGTAAACAAAGCCGCTGGAAGCTCGAACTGGGTGGAGCTCACAGCAGCTCAAGGAAGCCTGCCTGTCTCTGTAGACTCTACCGCTGCGGACAGCGCACAGCTGCAGTCCATTAGGGGAAAGAGCGGGGCCGTTGCAGACGCGAATGACTCTGTCTGACAGCTTTGGGGAGAGCGTGGATCTCCTAACGCGGAGGTTGAGATCTGAGAACGGACAGACTGCCTGCTCAGGTGGGTCCCTGACCCCTGAGTAGCCTAGCTGGGAGACATCCCCCACTAGGGGCAGTCTGACACCCCACACCTCACAGGGTGGAGTCACCCCTGAGAGGAAACTTCCAAAGAAAGAATCAGACAGGTACACTCGCTGTTCAGCAATATTCTATCTTGGGCAACCTCTGCTGCTGACACCCAGGAAAACAGGGTCTGGAGTGGACCTCAAGCAATCTCCAACAGACCAACAGACAGTCCTTCTGACTGTCAGACGGAAAACTATCAAACAGGAAGGACACCTATACCAAAACCCCATCAGTACGTCCACCATCATCAAAGACCAGAGACAGATAAAACCAAAAAGATGGGGAAGAAGCAGGGCAGAAAAGCTGGAATTCAAAAAATAAGAGCGCATCTCCCCCTGCAAAGGAGCGCAGCCCATCGCCAGCAACGGATCAAAGCTGGTCAGAGAATGACTTTGACGAGATGAGAGAAGAAGGCTTCAGTCCATCAAACCTCTCAGAGCTAAAGGAGGAATTACGTACCCAGCACAAAGAAACTAAAAATCTTGAAAAAAAGTGGAAGAATTGACAGCTAGACTAATTAATGCAGAGAAGATCATAAACGAAATGACAGAGATGAAAACCATGACCGAGAAATACGTGACAAATGCACAAGCTTCAGTAACCGACTCCATCAACTGGAAGAAAGAGTATCAGCAATGAGGATCAAATGAATGAATGAAGCGAGAAGAGAAACCAAAAGAAAAAAGAAGAAAAAGAAATGAACAAAGCCTGCAAGAAGTATGGGATTATGTAAAAAGACCAAATCTACGTCTGATTGGGGTGCCTGAAAGTGAGGGGGAAAATGGAACCAAGTTGGAAAACACTCTTCAGGATATCATCCAGGAGAACTTCCCCAACCTAGTAGGGCAGGCCAACATTCAAATTCAGGAAATACAGAGAACGCCACAAAGATACTCCTCCAGAAATAAGAGAACGCACAAAGATACTCCTCCAGAAGAGCAACTCCAAGACACATAATTGCCAGATTCACCAAAGTTGAAATGAAGGAAAAATCTTAAGGGCAGCCAGAGAGAAAGGTCGGGTTACCCACAAAGGGAAGCCCATCAGACTAGCAGCAGACCTCTCGGCAGAAACTCTACAAGCCAGAAGAGAGTGGGGGCCAATATTCAACGTTCTTAAAGAAAAGAATTTTCAACCCAGAATTTCATATCCAGCCAAACTAAGATCATCAGTGAAGGAGAAATAAAATCCTTTACAGATAAGCAAATGCTTAGAGATTTTGTCACCACCAGGCCTGCCTTACAAGAGACCCTGAAGGAAGCCCTAAACATGGAAAGGAACAACCGTACCAGCCATTGCAAAAACATGCCAAAATGTAAGACCATCGAGGCTAGGAAGAAATTGCATCAACTAACGAGCAAAATAACCAGTTAATATCATAATGACAGGATCAAGTTCACACATAACAATATTACCTTAAATGTCAATGGACTAATGCTCCAATTAAAAGACACAGACTGGCAAAATGGATAAAGAGTCAAGACCCATCAGTCTGCTGTATTCAGGAGACCCATCTCACTGCAGAGACATCCATAGGCTCAAAATAAGGGATGGAGGAAGATCTACCAAGCAAAGGAGAACAAAAAAAGCAGGGGTTGCAATCCTAGTCTCTGATAAAACAGACTTTAAACCATCAAAGATCAAAAGAGACAAAGAAGGCCATTACATAATGGTAAAGGGATCAATTCAACAGGAAGAGCTAACTCTTAAATATTATGCACCCAATACAGGAGCACCCAGATTCATAAAGCAAGTCCTTAGAGACCTACAAAGAGACTTAGACTCCCATACAATAATAATGGGAGACTTCAACACTCCACTGTCAACATTAGACAGATCAACGAGACGAAAGTTAACAAGGATATCCAGGAATTGAACTCATCTCTGCACCAAGCGGACCTCATAGACATCTATAGAACTCTCCACCCCAAATCAACAGAATATACATTCTCTCAGCACCACATCGCACTTATTCCAAAATTGACCACATAATTGGAAGTAAAGCACTCCTCAGCAAATGTACAAGAACAGAAATTATAACAAACTGTCTCTCAGACCACAGTGCAATCAAACTAGAACTCAGGACTAAGAAACTCAATCAAAACCGCTCAACTACATGGAACTGAACAACCTGCTCCTGAATGACTACTGGGTACATAACGAAATGAAAGCAGAATAAAGATGTTCTTCGAAACCAATGAGAACAAAGATACGACATACCGAATCTCTGGGACACATTTAAAGCAGTGTGTAGAGGGAAATTTATAGCACTAAATGCCCACAAGAGAAAGCGGAAAGATCTAAAATGGACACTCTAACATCACAATTAAAAGAACTAGAGAGGCAAGAGCAAACACATTCAAAGCTAGCAGTAGGCAAGAAATAACTAAGATCAGAGCAGAACTGAAGGAGATAGAGACACAAAAAACCCTCCAAAAATCAATGAATCCAGGAGTTGGTTTTTTGAAAAGATCACAAAATTGACAGATCGCTAGCAAGACTAAAAAGAAGAAAAGAGAGAGGAATCAAATAGTCGAATAAAAAATGATAAAGGGGATATCACCACCGACCCCACAGAAAACAAACTACCATCAGAGAATACTATAAATGCCTCTACGCAAATCAACTAGAAAATCTAGAAGAATGGATAATTTCCTGGACACTTACACTCTCCAAGACTAAACCGGAAGAAGTTGAATCCCTGAATAGACCAATAGCAGGCTCTGAAATTGAGGCAACATTAATAGCCTACCACCAAAAAAAGTCCAGGACCAGATGGATTCACAGCTGAATTCTACCAGAGGTACAAGGAGGAGCTGGTACCATTCCTTCTGAAACTATTTCAATCAATAGAAAGAGGGAATCCTCCCTAACTCTTTTTATGAGGCCAACATCATCCTGATACCAAAGCCTGACAGAGACACAACAAAAAAAAGAGAATTTTAGACCAATACCACTGATGAACATCGATGCAAAAATCCTCAATAAAATACTGGCAAACCGGATTCAGCAGCACATCAAAAAGCTTATCCACCATGATCAAGTGGGCTTCATCCCTGGGATGCAAGGCTGGTTCAACATTCGCAAATCAATAAACGTAATCCAGCATATAAACAGAACCAAAGACAAGAACCACATGATTATCTCAATAGATGCAGAAAAGGCTTTTGACAAAATTCAACAGCCCTTTATGCTAAAAACGCTCATAAATTCGGTATTGATGGAACGTACCTCAAAATAATAAGAGCTATTTATGACAAACCCACAGCTAATATCATACTGAATGGGCAAAAACTGGAAAAATTCCCTTTGAAAACTGGCACAAGACAGGGATGCCCTCTCTCACCACTCCTATTCAACATAGTGTTGGAAGTTCTGGCTAGGGCAATCAGGCAAGAGAAAGAAATCAAGGGTATCCAGTTAGGAAAAGAAGAAGTCAAATTGTCCCTGTTTGCAGATGACATGATTGTATATTTAGAAAACCCATTGTCTCAGCCCAAAATCTCCTTAAGCTGATAAGCAACTTCAGCAAAGTCTCAGGATACAAAATTAATGTGCAAAAATCACAAGCATTCTTATACACCAGTAACAGACAAGCAGAGAGCCAAATCAGGAATGAACTTCCATTCACAATTGCTTCAAAGAGAATAAAATACCTAGGAATCCAGCTTACAAGGGATGTCAAGGACCTCTTCAAGGAGAACTACAAACCACTGCTCAGTGAAATCAAAGAGGACACAACAAATGGAAGAACATACCATGCTCATGGATAGGAAGAATCAATATCGTGAAAAGGCCATACTGCCCAAGGTATTTATAGATTCAATGCCATCCCCATCAAGCTACCAATGACTTTCTTCACAGAATTGGAAAAAACGGCTTAAAGTTCATATGGAACCAAAAAAGAGCCCGCATTGCCAAGACAATCCTAAGTCAAAAGGACAAAGCTGGAGGCGTCACGCTACCTGACTTCAAACTATACTACAAGGCTACAGTAACCAAAACAGCATGACTGGTACCACAACAGAGATATAGACCAATGGAACAGAACAGAGTCCTCAGAATAATACACACATCTACAGCCATCTGATCTTTGACAAACCTGACAAAAACAAGAAATGGGGAAAGGATTCCCTATTTAATAAATGGTGCTGGGAAAATTGGCTAGCCATAAGTAGAAAGCTGAAACTGGATCCTTTCCTTACCCTTATACGAAAATTAATTCAAGATGGATTAGAGACTTAAATGTTAGACCTAAACCATAAAAACCCTAGAAGAAAATCTAGGTAGTACCATTCAGGACATAGGCATAGGCAAGGACTTCATGTCTAAAACACCAAAAGCAACGGCAGCAAAAGCCAAAATTGACACATGGATCTAATTAAACTAAAGAGCTTTTGCACAGCAAAAGAAACTACCATCAGAGTGAACAGGCAACCTACAGAATGGGAGAAAATTTTTGCAACCTACTCATCTGACAAAGGGCTAATATCCAGAATCTACAAAGAACTCAAACAAATATACAAGAAAAAAACAAACAACCCATCAAAAAGTGGGGAAAGGATATGAACAGACATTTCTCAAAAGAAGACATCCATACAGCCACAGACACATGAAAAAATGCTCATCATCACTGGCCATCAGAGAAATGCAAATCAAAACCACAATGAGATACCATCTCACCAGTTAGAATGGCAATCATTAAGAAGTCAGGAAACAACAGGTGTTGGAGAGGATGTGGAGAAATAGGAACACTTTTACACTGTTGGTGGGATTGTAAACTAGTTCAACCATTATGGAAAACAGTATGGCGATTCCTCAAGGATCTAGAACTAGATGTACCATATGACCCAGCCATCCCACTACTGGTATATACCCAAAGGATTATAAATTACTCTACTACAAAGACACATGCACACGTATGTTTATTGCGGCACTATTCACAATAGCAAAGACTTGGAATCAACCCAAATGTCCATCTGTGACAGACTGGATTAAGAAAATGTGGCACATATACACCATGGAATACTATGCAGCCATCAAAAGGATGAGTTTGCGTCCTTTGTAGGGACATGGATGCAGCTGGAAACCATCATTCTTAGCAAACTATCACAAGACAGAAAACCAAACACCGCATGTTCTCACTCATAGGTGGGAACTGAACAATGAGATCACTTGGACTCGGGAAGGGGAACATCACACACTGGGGCCTATCATGGGGAGGGGGGAGGAGGGAGGGATTGCATTGGGGAGTTATATGATATAAACGTCATGCACATGTACCCTAGAACTTAAAGTATAAAAAAAATAAATAAATAAATAAATAAATTTTTAAAAAAAGAAAAAAAAAAAAAGAAATCAGGAGTCTATGCCAAAAACAGAGTCCGCAAGTAGATGAACCCATGGATACACCACTTTGGTCAACTGTGAAATTATTGCTTCTAGGGTGATGTGACAATAAAACAACAAAACAATGGAAACTTTATCTTCCAGAAATATCAAGGCATTGAATCTTCAGCTATAGCTCCTAGGGGAACAACAGAGGACTAGATGTCTTCAACTACCAGTACAACTCAGACATAGCCTTGTCAAAATGGATTTCTCTATCACTATGGCAAAAAAAAAAAAAAAAAAAAAAAAATTAGCTAAGGAGCTAATGACATTTTGTGTATCAGGAAGATCTGGGGTTCACTGTCAGATATTTGGTCCTTTGTGGGGAAGGCTTCTATAATAATGGTATTTTGCAACATGCAGCTGTGTAGTTGACAGCTAATTGTCTACATTTCTTACTATCCATCATGACACTGACCAACACCATCAGGAAATACAAAGTCTGCTCTGTAGAACTGTTCCTGATCATGCAAAATACATTCATTCTGTCCTGACTTCATATAAGCAGTGTTTAATTATAATTAATACAGTTATTTCTTTGGTTGTTACTTGAGAGTACAAGTCATGTGTTTTTAGCTAAACAGTAAGATCTAAGACAGTAGTATAGGGCAGTGGGAAGAACATACTTTGGAATAAGACATATCCAAGTTTGAACCCCACTCCCCAACTAGCTATGTAAGTCACATAAGTCCTGTGAGTTTTAGTCCCCTCATCTATAAAGTAGGTAAGATGCTATCTTGACCTACGGGATGGCCCTAAGAATATGTAAGGTGCTTGGCACATTTCTGTAAATGAAACTAACTTTCCCCTTTCCTCTCTACCATCTCTACATCTGATAATACAGTACAGGATTTTCTAATCAGGTGTTCACCAAACATTGACTAAACACAGAGAAGAAACATTTTATTCCATGTTTTTTTGTGCCCAATATTATAAGGATTCCCTGCCTGATCTCCCTCCAGCTTTAAAGCCAGGTTTAGTCATTCCTGACTGCACATGGTTCTTCAACAGAAGACTAAGTCCTCTGGGAAATGTGGTCCATAAGCACTTTCTATTCTGACAGAGAAGACAGGTAAGTTTCACCACATCTTAATCCTAAGGAATGTGCCTATTTTCTTCTTTTTTGATACACTAGCTTACAGTCACATATCTCTGGGGAAAGCAGACAACACACAATCTGAGATGGCCACCTGCCTACTTTTCAGATGATTAATCCCATTAGTCAGATTGCCATTACAATTAGACTGAGGGTATGCCTGATACAGCTCAAAGGCTGCTGGGAGGGGTTCTTCATGAAAAATACTACTACTCTCCCATCTCTCTTTTCCTTTCTACCCCAAAAGGTTAAAAAAAAGAAACCCGCCTCCTACAAGGACCCTCTTTGAAACATATTTCTAAGTCTCTAATCAAGGAAGCCTATCTAAAGCGTAAGACAACTTTAAAAGCCCTTTATGTGAGAAATGGATTTCAAATATTGTGCTCCAAAGGAGAAAAATCAAATTCCAGGTTGGAATCCTCATTTATGCCAGACAGCCCCTGCAACTACAGGGAGATTCTGTGATGGAAATTGTCAGTCAGCTCAGTGTCTATAGGCCCCATAATTTATGTCTCCTTCTTCTGAGAGGACGTGAATTAGGGAGAATCTTTTTACTTGATTATTCATAGCGATGCTTTTGGGGCTGCCAACTCACTCTCCACACTTTACATAACTGACCCATGACAGCACACACATAATCCCACATAGGGTCACATACCCTCACTTATATAGTTATACATCCCCTAGACTATGAACAGAGATAGGGAACCTCTGAGAGATGGAGTGTCTCGGGAGAAGAGACTGCATGGTGAACAAGGGCAGAGAACAGGGAAAAGAGAAATAATTCCGAGACTAGTAGCTAGTTCTTGGTTGGTCTTTCCTCTAGATTATGTAAAGGACTTGAGTGGCAGGTGCTTCTTCTTTGATGACCCTGAAGTCCCTACCTTAAATTGCTTCATGCCTCAGTTCACAGACACTCTGCAAAGATATGTAATCTCCTTGCCTTGGAGAATATTTGCAGAATCAAAATGATGTCCTGCTTTAAGACGGTTACTCTCCCAAATCCAGTGGAGGAGACTCTGAAGGAGCTTAAAGGACTGTTAACGTTACATCGGGTTTTAATTTCGTAATTTGCAACCTATATAGGTAATAATAACAAATTATTATTGGGCTCGTTGCAGTTTAGGTACCTTTCCTCATCACTTCACAGAAAGGTTTCTAATACATTTCAGTATCCCTGGGAGCAAGGCCTAGCACTGAGCTGTCCAGTACAGTAGCCATCCAGTAGCCACGTGTGACTAATGAGCACTTAAATGTGATTGGTGTAAACTGACACACACTTAGTAAGTTTAATATCACACCAGATTTCAAAGACTTAATATTTAAAAGAACATAAAATATCTCAGTAGTAACTTTTATACTGATTCCATGTTGAAATGTTGATATTTTAGATATATTGAGTAGTTAAGCAAAATATGTTATTAATATCTGTCTCCCCTGTTTCTTTTTACCTTTTTAATGTGATTACTTGGAAATTTAAAATGGCATATATGTATTGTTATATGTTTTATGTTTATGAATTTTGTCATACCTAACTCCTAAAGTTTTTCTTTTTGCTTTCAGTATTTGAGATGCTCCCAAGAAGAGCTAGCTGCGCAGCTTTGGGAAATCTACTTAAGCTCTCCAGGCCAAATGGGGCTAATTGTCTATTTCATAAGGTTATTAATTTCATAAGTATTTAATGGGCTAATGCATGTATAATGATTATCTCTGCACTCTGTACCTGGCACACAGTAAAAACTCAACAATTGACAGGTATTCTGCCCAAAGATAGTGAAAAGGGCTTTCCAAAGAAATGTTATACGTCTTACCACCCAGGTAACATCATTTTTCTTTACATAACTGCTAATGAGATCCTTAGCTGAGAAAAATGTGAGAAGCCTCAGTGTTGGTTCCTCATGGATCTCTGAGATGATGCTTGGTTTTAAGCAGTAGTCAGGCTTAGGAAGGAGCTACAGAACTGGAGGCAAAGAATATATTCGTCCATTTATTCATCTATCCAATCATTCAACAGTTAATTTATTGAGTCTGAAGCACTGTTCTATAGACAATGGGATATAACAATAAACAAAACAGCAAAGAGTCCTGCCCTTACAGACTTTTCTTTCTGGTAAAAATAACTCATAGACTTGTTTTCAAAAGCTCACTCCAATCATGTATATTCCGTGACTTGATTCGGAAACCACTATCTCCAGAGACAGCACTGACCTCTCAAATGGTCATTCTAGGTCTCACCTAGAGCCTGTAAGGTATGTGTTGCTCCACATCTCTGCCACTCCCCAGAATAGTCAAGAATTACTAGCCAATCAATGCAGTCCCCTCCTTAGGCTCAAACCAATTAAAAGGTTTGTAGGCTCCCTCCACATACCATGCATCAGTCTTCACTGATTTCTTACCTGCCGCCAGAAAGAGATTAACCCAGTATTCTCTAGTATGTCAAATGGGCTACAAGTGACATGCCAAACCCTCAGAAAGCAAACAATATCCAGAGCACTACCACCAGAAAAGTACATTATCTCACTGTCTCCACTACTAGTTTTGCCCCAGGAGGTGCAATGAAAGTAGCATGGGCTTTGGCACCAAAATGACCAGGCTTCAAATCCTAGTTCTGCAGTGCACTGTGACTTCAGGCAGATCATTTTAACTCTTTGTTCCTTCATCTGCTCCTGTGAAAAAGCTATCTTCCTCACATGATTATGGGAATGAATACCTAACAGACACAGTGCCTGGCATAGAGTTAGTATTCCAGAAGCATTAGTTTTCTTCCCACATTCTTCCAAGTTGGGTGGTATTTTAGAAACAGCATGAAAGCTATTCTTGTATGGATTAGGACTAAGCAATTACCTCTTAGTGGAGGCTCTCCCACTGGCTAGCTTTCCAATGATGTATTCAGTAATATCATGTTAGTAACTTGAAACTGGCCATGATGGGAGTATATCCACTATAGAAACACAAGTGCTACAAATTGGTTTTACTTATTTACTGTTTTTCTGGAGAGCTGGTTTGCCAGCACTCCACTAGCTTTAACCCCAGACACATGGACAACTCAGGGACAAAGATAAGGCAATTACACACTTGTCATTTGAAACAGAGACCCTTCTATGGACTGGGCAAAAATTGCCATGAAATATAGCTACTCAGTCCTTCTCTATAGAATCTTTTATGTGGCACATTAAACATACTTATTGCCCCTTAAATTTAAAAATCAGCAACATAAGCCACGACAAGTATCATCACAGGGCCATGTACACAGTAGGTGCTCAGTAAACACCTGTCAAATACACAAACAAGCCCAGGATAAATTATCTGCCACTTTTCATCGATGAAATAGAAGCAGTGGTTTGAAAACAAATGAAATGAGACTCAGGAGAAAACAACTTTAGGATAGAGGTGAGAGCACAAGCCAGAATGCTGAATGAGAAAGTTCTGGAAGGGTGAACAGGCTCAAGGCAAGGGAAAGGTGGAGCACAGAATCCAGAGAAATGGGTCCATGGTAGGGTACAGGAGAGGTACATAGGGGAAATTGACAAATGGAACAAGGTCCTGAAATAGAAATAGAAATTCATGAGCTATACTTTATCTGGGAAGGAATTTTAGAATTTGTTTTGGTGGAGATATTCTTTATAAAATTATCAAAGTTTTTATCTTCTGAACCACTGCATTTTAACAGCTTTATTAATACATAATTTACATATGATAAAATTCACCCATCTAAAGCATAAAATATAATGAATTTTAGCATTTATGGAGCTGTGCAACCATCACCACAATCTAATTTGGAATATGTCCATTATCCTAAACAGAAACCTTGTGCAATTTATATTCAGTCCCCATTCCTAAAACCCAGCCCCAAGCAACCACTAATCACTTTCTGCCTCCATAGATTTGTCTTTTTTGAACATTTCATACACAATAAATGGAATCATACAGTATGTGGCCTTATGTGTCTTCTTTCACTGAGCATGTTTCTGAGATTCATTCATATAGTAGCATATAACACTGCTTCATTTCTTTTCACTGCTGAACAATATTCCATTGTATGATTATACCACATATTATTTATCCACTCAGCAGTTGAAGATGTTTGGGGTGCTTCTGCCTTTTGGCTTGTGTGAGTCATGATGCTATGATATGAACATTCAGGTACAACTTTTTGTGCAGGCATATGTTTTCGTTTATCTTGGGTATATACCTATGAGTGAAAATTCTGAGTCATACAATAGCTCTATGTTTAACATTTTTAGAAACTGCTAAAGTGTTTTCCAAAGAACTACACCATTTTGCATTCCTACCAGCAATGTATGAGAATGTTCCAATATGCCACATCCTTGACAACACTTATTTTTGTCTAATAAATAGCCATTCCAGTGGGTGAGAAATGTTATCTCATCATGATTTTGATTTTCATTTCCCTAATGACTAATGATGTTGAGTATCTATTCGTATGTTTATTTGCCATTTATATATATTCTTTGGATAAATGTCTATTCAAATTCTTATCCTGCTTTTTAATGTATAATCTGTCTTGTTACTGAGTTATAGAGGCCTTTATATTTTCCGAATCTAAAGACTTTATAAGATATATGATTTATAGGTATAGTCTCTCAGTCTTTGAGGTGTTATTTCACTTTCTTGATGGTATCTTTAAAGTGTGAAGTTTTTAAATTTTAAGTCCAGCTTAAATCCAGTTTATCATGTTTTTATGACTTGTGGTTTTGTTGTATCTTAGAAATCTTTGTGTAACTCAGGATCACAGAGATTTACTCCTATGTTTTCTTCTAAGAGTTTTATAGTTTAAGCTCTTATACTTAGGTATACGATACACTTTTGAGTTAATTTGTGGTATGGTGTGAAGCCAAAGACCAAATTCATTATTTTGCATGTGAATATTCTACTGCCTGAACACCAATCGTTGAAAAAACGATTTCTTTCCCTTTGAATTTTCTTGGCAAGTTTGCCCAAAATCAGTTGATCATACATGTAAAAGCTTATTTCTGGGATCTCAATTGATTGCCATTATCTATATGTCTTTCCTTATGCCAGTAACACACTGACTTGACTATTGTGGCCTTGTCATAAATTTTGAAATTGGAAACTGTTGGTCCTCCAAGTTTGATCTTTTTAAAGACTATTTTGGCCACTCTAGGTCTCTTGCATTTCTCTGTGTATTTTAGAATCAGCTTGTAATTGTCTGAAATAAAAAAGTCATCTCATCTGAGGCCAGGTGCAGTGGCTCATGCCTGTAATCCCAGCACTTTGGGAGGCCAAGGTGGGTGGATCACTTAAGGTCAGGAGATCGAGACCAGCCTGATCAACATGGTGAAACCCCGTCTCTACTAAAAACACAAAAATTAGCCAGGTGTGGTGGCACAGTCCTGTAGTCCCAGCTACTCAGGAGGCTGAGGCAAGAGAATCTCTTGAACTCGGGAGGTGGAGGTTGCAGTGAGCCAAGGTCACACCACTGCACTCCAGCCTGGGTAACAGAGCAAGACTCCATCTCAAAGAAAAGAAAAAAAAAGTCATCTGAGATTTTTCTAGGGATTGCATTGAATTTGTAGATCCATCTGGGAAGTACAGCCATTTTAATAATATTACATCTTCTAATTCACAAACATGGGATGTCTTTCTACTTATTTAAATCTTTCTTTTCTTTCACTGGTGTCTTATAGTTTTCAGTGTATAAATGTTACACTTTTTTTGTCAAATGTATTCTTAATTATTCCAATTTTTTGATGCTATTGTGAATGAAAATGTTTTCTTAATTTCATTTTCAGATTATTACTATAAAGACATAGAATTGATTTTTTATGTTGATGTCATATCCTACAGACATGACAAACAATTGATTATGTTTTCCTGTATAAAATACCATATCATCTATGAATAAAGACAAATTAGCTTTTTTTTTTTGTCTAATTGACTTGGATAGAATCTGTAATACAATGTTGAATAAAACTGGTAAGTGCAGACATATTTGTCTTGTTCCCATCTTAAAGCAAAAGAATTCAGTCTTTCTCTATTAAGCATGATGCCACCTGTAGGTTTTTTGCATATGCCCTTTATCAGCTTAAGGAAATTCCCTTCTATTCCTAACTTGTTGAGAGTTTTTGTCAAGAAAAGGTGTTGGATTGTGTCAAATTATTTTTCTGCATCTATGTAGTTTATTATGCTGTTTTTGTACTTTATTCTACTAATGCAATGTTTACATTCATTGATTTTTTGCATGTTAAAACAGCCTTGCATTCCTAGGGTAAATTCCACTTGGTCATGGTGTATAATTATTTTTATATATTGTTAGATTCAGTTTGCAAGTATTTTGTTCTAGATTTTGCATCTATTTTCATAAGGAATATTGGTCTATAGTTTTCTTTTCTTGTAGAATGAGTTGAAGCTTATTTCCTCCTCTATTTTCTGGAGAGTTTGTGAGGCATTGGTATTAATTCTTCTTTAAATGTTTGGTAGAATTTATTATTAAAACTCTTTGGACCTGGGCTTTTCTTTATGGAAAGATTTTTAAACTACTAATGCAATATTCATACTTATTATAAGTCTATTCAGTTTTTCTATTTTTTCTTGATCAGTTTTCATAATTTGCATTTTCCAGGAATGTATCCATTTAAGTTATCTAATTTGTTTGTGTACAGTTGTTTAGAGTGCTCCTTTATAATTTTTAATTAATTTTTCTGTAAGTTCTGAAGTGATATTCCTTCATCAATTCTTGAAATCTGTAATTTGAGTCTTCTCTTTGTCGATATATTTAAATTTGTTGATTGTTATGGGCTGAACTATGTCCATCCAAACTTTATATGTTGAAGCCTTAACTCAAGAGTATCTCAGAATATGAATGAATTTGGAGACAAATCCTTTAAAGAGATAGTTACATTAAAATGAGGCTGTTAAAGTGGGCTTTAATCCAATCTGAAAGGTATCCTTATAAGAACAGAAAATTACAACACATAATGAGACACCAGGCACATGCACATGCAGAAAGGAAAGACCAGGTGAAAACACATTGGAAAGGTGAGCCACCTGCAAGCCAAAAAGAGAGGCCTCAGGAGAAGCCAAACCTACAGACACCTTGATCTTGTACTTTCAGTCTCCAGAACTGTGAGAAAATTGATTTCTGTTATTTAAGCCACCAAGTCTGCGGTATTTTGCTATGGCAGCGCTAGTAAACGATCAACTTTGTTGGTATTTTCAGACAACCAACTTTTGGTCTCATAGATTTTCTATGTTGTTTTTCTGCTATTTCATTTATTTCAACTCTAGTAATTATCATATTATTACTTTCCTTCCACTGGTTTTGCATTTACTTTGCAAAATTCCTTCTGCATCTCCTAGTTTCTTAAAGCAGATTAGGTCATTGGTTTTATATTTTTTCTTCTTTTTAATACAGGAATTTACAGCTTCAAATTTCCCTGTGAGTACTATTTTTCCTGTAGCCTGTAAGTTTTGATGTGTTGTGTTTTCATTTTCATTAATCTTATTTTCTTAGTTCTCCTGTGATTTATTCTTTGACCCACTGGTTATTTAGGAGTATATTGTTTAATTCCCACATATTTGTGAATTTCCCAAATTTCCATCTGTTGTTGATTTCTAATTTAATTATATTGTGATCTGCAAATTTACTGCATATGACTTCTATTCTTTTAAGTTTCTTGAGACTTGTTTTATGGCCTAGCATATGGGTCTATCCTGGAGACTGTTCCATATACACTTGAGAAGAATGTATATTCTTCTGTGGTTGGGTGGAGTGGTCTGCAGATGTCTGTTCGGTCTACTTAATTTATTGTGTTGTTCAAGTCCTCTATTTTCTTGTTGATGTTCTAATCATTTTATCCATTATTGAAAATGAGTATTGAAATATCTAGCTGTTATTGTTGAATTGTCTATTTTCTCTTCAATTCTGTTAATTTTTGCTTCATGTATTTTTGGGACCTGTTAAGTATATAAATATTTAATATGGTTGTTATATTTCCTGATTAATTGACTCTTTTATCATTATGAAATATTTATTGTTTATCTCTAGCAAGATTTTTTTTTTTTTTTTTTAGAGACAGGTCTCTGTCACCCAGACTAGAGTACATGGAGTATAGTGGTACAATCATAGCTCACTGCAGCCTCAAACTCGCGGGCTCTAGCAATCCTCCTACATCAGCCTCACAAGTAGCTGGGACTACAGGTTCACACCACCATGTCTAGCTAATTTTCTATCTTTCTTTAGGGAAGGGGTCTTACTATATTGCTCAGGCTGGTCTTGAACTCCTGGCCTCAAGCAATCCTCCTACCTCAGCCTTCCAAGTAGCTGGGATTACAGACATGAACCAGCACACCTGACAACTTTTTTTTTGTTTTAATATGCATTTTGTGTGATAATACAAATAGCTACTCCAGCTGTCCAATGGTTGCAGTTTACATGGTATATCTTTCTCTGTCATTTTAGTTTTAACCTATTTGTATCTTTGAATTGAAGGTACATCTCTTTTAGACAGCATACAGTTAGACCTCAGTTTTTTATCTAGTCTGAAAATTTCTGCCTTTTTATCAGGTTATTTACTCCAGTCACATTAACATTATTATTAATATAGTTGAATTAATATCTGCCATTTGCTATTTGTTTTCCATAGGTCATATTTTACAAAATATTTTCTATCCCTTCTTTATCTCCTTGTTTTGTATGAAATAGGTATTTTCCAATGTAGCATTTTAATTTCTTTATTAAATTTTAAACTCTATTTTTTGACGTTTATTTTAGGTTCAGGGATACATGTGAAGGTTTGTTATATAGGTAAACTCATGCCATGGGGGTTTGTTATACGGATTATTCATTACTCAGGTATTAAGCCTAGTACTCAATAGTTATTTTTTCTTTTTCTTTCCCTCCTCTAACCCTCCATCCTCAAGCAGACCCCAGTGTCTCTTGTTCCCTTGTGTTCATGAGTTCTTATCATTCACCTCCCACTTACAAGTGAGAACATGCAGTATTTGGTTTTCTGTTCCTGCGTTAGTTTGCTAAGGATAATAGCCTCCAGCTCCATCAACGTTTCCTCAAAAGCTATGATACTAATTCACACTCCCACCAACAGTGTATAGGTGTCCCCTTTTCTCTACAACCTTGCCAGCTTCTGTTATATTTTTACTTTTTAATAATAGCCATTCTGACTGGTTAAGATGGTATCTCACTGTGGTTTTGATTTGCATTTTTGTAATGTTCAGTGATATTGAGTTTTTCATTCATCTGCTTGCTTGTTGGCCACATGTATATCTTTTTTTTTTTTTGAAATGGAGTCTCGCTCCGTCACCCAAGCTGGAGTGCAGTGGCGTGACCTCGGCTTACTGCAACCTTCACCTCCTGGGTTCAAGCGATTCTCCTGCCTCAACCTTCTGAGTAGCTAGGACTACAGGCCTGAGCCACCACGCCTGGTGAACTTTTTTGTATTTTTAGTAGAGACGGGGTTTCACCATGTTGCCCAGGCTAGTCTCAAACTCCTGACCTCAGATAATCCACCTGCCTCGGCCTCCCAAAGTGCTGGGATTACAGGTGTGAGCCACTATGCCTGGTCCACATGTATGTCTTCTTTTCAAAAGTATCTGCTCATGTCCTTTGCCTACCTTTTAATGGAGTTGTTTAAACTTTATTTTTAAAGTTATATTCTTATTTATTGCTCTAGGAATTATAATATACATCTTATACTCCACTTCAGTTTTATACTAACTTAATTACAGTGAGATATTTACAAAATTGCTCTACTATAGCTCCATTTTCTCCTTCTTACTTTGTGTTTTTATTTCCGTATATACTTTGTCTATATACAGTACAAACTCAACAGTGCAGTGTTATAATTGTTGCTTTAAATAATCTTATGCTGTTTGAAGGAACAAAAAAAATAAAACTATACTTATAAAGTTTTATATTGAGCTTCTTATTTATGATTTCTGGTACTCTTTGTTTCTTCCTGTGGATTTGAGAGACTATCTGATGTCACTGTCTTGCCCTACTGCAGCTTCCTTCCCTTCACCCTATTCTGTGCTGTCATTGTTAAATGTTACAGGCCCCCAATTCAATTATACTGCTATTGTTTTGTGCTATTGTTTTTAAATCAATTAAGGGAAGATGAGAATATGTAATTATGCTGTCTTTTATAGTTACTACGTAATTACATTTATCAGCACTCTTAGTTTTTTTTTCATGTGGATATGAATTACTGTGTGGTGTCACTTCCTTTCAGCTTGAAGAACTTCCTTCGCTATTTCTTGTAAGGAAAGTCTGACATCAACAAATTATCTCCATCTTTGTTTATCTGAGAATGCCTTCATTTTGCCTATAGTTCTGAAAGGTACTTTTGCCAGATACAGGATTCTTGGTTGATATCTTTATCCTTCAAGCACTTTGATTATGTCATCCCTTTGCCTTCTGCTCTCCATTTTCTTTCTGATGAGAAGTCAGCTATTCATTTTATTGGAGTTCACTTGTACATGATGAGTCATTTATTTTCTTGCTGCTCTTACGAGTTTTCCTTTTGTCTTTGACTTCTGACATTTTAACTATAATATACTTAGGTGTATATCTTTATGCCTTTATCCTTCTTGGAATTTCTTGAGGATTTTCCATGTGTAGATTAACATTTTTTCATCAGGTTTTGGAAATTTTCAGTTATTAGGCATTCATTTTTTTTTCCTGCCCTATTTATACTCTTCTCCTTGCAGTACTCTTATCATGTGTATGTTGAAGCACTTAATGGTGTCTCAGATTTCTGGAGCTCTGTTCATTTTCTTCATTCTTTTCTTCTGTTCTTCAGAGTGTATGACCTCTAATTATTTATCTTCAAATTCATTCTTTCTTCTTTCAGCCTTATTTACTGCAGAGCTCCTCTAGTAAATTGTTCCTTTCCACTGTTGTACTTTACAACTCAAGAATTTTCATTTGCTTGTTCTTTTGTAATTTCTCTCTTTATTATCTCTTTGACTTGTTATTTTCTCATTTTAGGCTGGTTCCTTTAGTTCTTTGAACATATTTATAATAGCTATTTTGAAGTGTTTATGTCTGTCTGATACATTATCTACCCCTACACCCTCACACGTTGTTTATATCGCCTGCTTTTTTCTGTACAATGGTCACACTATTCTGTTTCTTTGCATGTTTCATAATTGTTTGAGAACTGGGCATTTTAGATGGTATACTGTAACAAATCTAGATTCTGATTTGCTTTCCCACCACTACCATGGGGCTTGCTGTTTGGTGGTTTGCTGGGACTAATCTTGTGAAGTCTAATTTCCCTGCACTGTGAAATCTCTAATGTTACTGCTCAGTTTTTTCTCCTTGGTTTGTTTGTTTCTTTGTTACCTCAGAGTAGCTCCTGGGTCAGTTTACCTTAATATTTACCTAGTAATTGGTCAGAGTTGTGCTTATGCCCCTTAAGCCTTAATGATATAGAACTTTGATGATGGATTTCTGTGTGGCTTGGGGAATACTTATAAATTGGCTCCATGTTCAAGCAGTGACTAGTAGCTCTCAAATACACTTTCTGGTTGCTTTTGCGTCAATGCAGTGTAGCACATGTGCCTGCCATCCTGACCCCCAGTGATCTTAACAGGATTCTTTTTAGCTGTCTCTCTCCTTGATTTCAGTTGAATCATGGGAGCTGGTTTTTCCTGTGCTGTTCTCATGACATTGAAAAAGTCTCATGAAGATCTGATGATTTTGTAAAGGGAAGTTCCCTTGCACATGCTCTCTTGCCTGCTGCCGTGTAAGTCATGCCTTTGCTTCTCCTTCACCTTCCGCCATGATTGTGGGGCCTCTCCAGTCATGTGGAACTGTGAGTCCACCAAACCTTGATTCTGTCTGTTAAACTTCTGGCTGGTCTGCCATTTAATTTGTTGCTTCTAGTTACATTAACTATTAGCTTCCTACTAGTTGTTCAACATAAAGATCTCTACTGTTTTTGAAACCTCTTTAGGAGTGAGTTTTTCCATTCTCTGTTCCAATAAAGTCAGCCCTCAACAGCGCTGCTGACCTGCCAGTCTTCCAGTCTTTCCTAACACCCTGAGCAGAATTTTTGTGGTTCCTTACTGGAATGAAGATATGGTGGTAGTCTGATTCTACCTAAGTGACATCACCCTATAAGCAGGAGCTGGAGGATGGGGATGGTAGCCCCATCTTTTTGATCTGTCCCTCCTGGTATGGAACTTCTACCCTACAAGTGGGATCTGGGGTGGGGAAGGAACCTCAGTCTTCTTGACTAAGCCAACCCAAAATAGAGCTTCTAAAACATGAAGCTGCGAGTCGGGGGAAGAAGACGCTGGCAGCCTGTCTCTCTCAGGTGAAACTATAGCCTTATGACTAGCAGCTTGGCATAAAGGAAGCCCCATCTTCTTGGCTATACCTGCCCGAAGTATAGCTTCCATGACACAGAGCTGGGTTGGGGAGAGGTAATGACGGCTGGTTGGACTTCCTTTGTTCTTACTGAGACCTAGTAGATTTTCTTGAATAAATTCATCTCAATATACTGAATTCCCTGAGGTCAATTTCCAGAGACTTTAAATAGCTGTTTTCAATAATTTTCACCAGTTAAGTGGTTGTTTCAATGGGAAGAGAATATGTTTAGCTACTCACACAGTCATTCTGGAAGTCCTGCTCCCAAACCACTGATTTTTAAGTCTTTTATTACGTTTTTCTTGGCTTTTGTAAATCAACTTGTATTAGTCCATTTTCATACTGCTATGAAGAAATACATGAGACTGGATAATTTATAAGGAAAAAAAGGTTTGGTGGACTCACAGTTCCACATGGCTGGAGAGGACCCACAATCATGGCAGAAGGTGAAGGAGAAGCAAAGGCATGACTTACATGGCAGCAGGCAAGAGAGCATGTGCAAGGGAGCTTCCCTTTATAAAACCATCAGATCCTCATGAGACTTATTCACTGTCATGAGAACAGCAGGACAGGAAAAACCAGCTCCCATGATTCAACTACCTCCCACTGGGTCCCTCCCACGATACATGGCAATTATGGGAGCTACAGTTCAAGATGAGATTTGGGTGGGGACACAGCCAGAACATATCACAGTCCATTTTCAGATTTGCAGATGAGTTGGATCTGCTTACCAGTGGTTTAATTTCTGCAGTGTAGGCTTTATGTATATACCCAAACACAATGTCCATAACAAGAAAGAAAACATTTCACAAATTCATTAGCTGTATGCTCATGTGAGTGGCTACATTCAAGTTAATTTTGTGTCTCATGCATATAGCCTCCCCATTTTCCAGCAGAAAGTGAGAATGAGTTGTTTTCCTTTAACTGAATATCCAAGACACCCAAACTTTATTCCGTCAAGTATCAGACATTTCATTTTAGTCATCTGATGAACTCACTCTAAAATATCTCCTTAGTAACTTACACAAAGGCAGGTGATCCTAACTACTTGAAAAGGAGAATGAAGGATTGCTAAAAAGGAACCAGTTACAATATATGAAAGATATCACAAACTTTGCCAATTATAGAGAGAAGTCAGACACATTGATAGACACTGTAAAGAGTAGAATTGATACTGCCAAGGATCCCAAATATCAAAATGGTGCACATGTCTACCTCATTCACATTTCAGTGAACTGTCTGGCAAATAGATAAACAACAGCCTTCCAAATGACATGAACTGGCCTAGAAATCTATTCTGATAATGGCACTGTCATACCCTTAAACCTTCTGCAGGCCCAAACAATGAAAGAACCAATGCCTCCTCCTAACATTTAAAGTCTACTTTAAACTAGCCCCAACCTTTCTTTCCAGACTCAATCTCCACTGCTCCCCAATTTGTAACTTTCTCCAACCACATTTATTTCCCTTTCTACTACCTTCACCTGGTATGTTTCCTTTACCCTCACCACCCTGTCTTGCTAGTCTGAGAGTTCCTTAAGAGAAGGGATTGTGTTTTGCCCATCTCTGCCCCTAGGACCCACCACAAGGCCTGTCAGAATATTCAGTACATGTTTTTTTAATGAATGAAATTCTGCCATCTGAACCCTTAAATGTCACCTCCACCTTGACGCTTTTCCTGGTCTCTCACTTGTTCCAATTCCCACAGCTTCTTGCTTCTAACATCTTTAATGATACCTATCATACTTTTCCTTGTGCTTTGTTATAATTATTTAAATATCTACATTATTACTGCCACCGCTGCTTTTTTCCTCTTCAGAGAAAGAGGGAGAACAAGAGACAGAAAGACACACACACACACACACACACACATACACACACACACACACACACACACACACACACACAGGATCACAGTCTTAAAGAGCATGAACTTTGCCTCATTTAAAAAAAAAAAAAACTTCCTTGTGGAACTTAACACAATGCTTATCACATAGGAGACATAGGAGGAGTTCAAGAAATATTTGCCAAATTGAATTGCTAAAACATTTGGATATCAGTATGGAGATTTTACTTTAGATCCATACCTCATACCATACACTTGAATAAATTCCAGATGGCCCCAAAAATTAAACACAAAAAAGAAAAAACACCCTGGGGGAGTGGGGAAGACAGAATCACATATTTGTCCCAGCTGTTGAGGAGTGGTAAATTTCTGAATATCGAAAAATGAAAGAAACATTAGAGACAGGATGGACGGATTTGAATATATAAATGTAAAAAGGAATAGTTTTGCACAGTGAAATATGATAAAGCATACATAAAAATGAAAGCAATAAAATTGGAAAAATATGTGACAAATATAAAGGATGAAGCTGACTATCCAAAATATAGAGAATGGATAAAAATATATAAGGTCAATACCCAGATTTTACTTGAGAAGTGGTGAAAGAAGATGAATGAGGAAACAGCAAATTATGACATTAAAAAATGAAAAGCCTCATTACATAAAATTAAAACAAATGGATAGTATACTTATATACCTACTAAACTAGCAAAAAGGTTAAAAATGATAACATTCAGTGCTGCAGGGATCTGTGAAAATAGGCACACTTATACAGTTTAATCTTTTGGGAGTACAATCTGGCAACATGTAACAGCAGCTATAAAACAGCTCATACCTTTTGGCCTGGTTATTATACATTTGGTAAGATACCAGAAAGCAGTAACTCTAAACAGAGAAATGCAATTTGTACGGAAACCATTCACAGCATCACTTTTTATAACAGTGAAAATTTTAAAGTAACTTAAATCTCCAATAATAGAATGGCTAAGCAAAATCTGGCATATCATTACCACACAATCTTTTATTTTCGTGTGTAAGGGTATCTACCTATTCCATATTGCCAGGTCTTTGTTTTTATGATTTCTGCATCCTAGGTGTCTGGTACTCAACTGTCACTGTGTCTATTTCTAGAGTAAACTACCTCTTCAAACCCACCCTACCTACCACCCCAAAATCTAATTTGCTGCTATAACTAAGGAAATATCAGGCTCCCATTAAAATAAGGATCAGTGGGTCTCTCTGAGATCAAGACATGAGGGCCTCTTCTCCTGCACCATGGGCTTTCTGGCAGCTGTTTGAAAAATCTCGAAGGCTTCTTTTTTCTTTTTAAACTTATTACCAGAGTCCAGCTCTTCTCTGAGCTTCAGGATAAGTGGGGTATTACTAAAAAATGGTTTTGCTTTAATTATAGGCTCTTAATAAAACTGTTTGCATTTCATGAATGCTATGTACTGAGCAAAACTCCTCTAGTCCATAATAGAAATATTTTCATATGGAAACATGGAAACACCTTTGATCAAGAAAGATAGCCTTAAACTCTATAAATTATAAGTTCTGTGAATAGATTTGGCTATGTTGTGACAAAAAAGAAAGATATCTGGGGACAGTAATAACAAATACATCTATTAGAGTCATGGTAATATGCCTATTGTCAACTAAAATACATTTCTTAAAACTGAGGTCTTTTTTTGTTCATTACAGCTTATTACTGCTTCACAATAATAATGTGCTTGAATTTCACAATATGTGAAAATTACACAGTCATAATTCTCATCAAGGACTCAATCTCAAACTTATTTTTAAAAACAAACTGTTGGTTCTAAGTTGGAGGCTTTACTTAAGGCCATACATGATTAGCCTTCAAAAATGAAATCAAAGTAGTCCCCAGATATAGATGCTAACATAAACATATTAGAGCCCTTTTGTGAAAGACCTGGATACCATTCCTACCAAGAAGTCAGTGGACACATTAAAGGCAATTCAAAAGAAATAGAAATAAGAACATTCTGGGTGGGTAAAGCAATTGCTGGCAATGTTAAAAGAGAAGGATACCTTCATTTTGAGCCGCACAACCAACAAAACAAAACACTCAGAAGAAATTTAAGCTGTGAAAACTTGGCTGTGATGAGAAGAAGATAAAAAAAGTGAAGAATTTCCCACCATAGGTCTATGCCCTGGATGGGGCAAAGGGCGTTAAGTCTGCTTGTATGATGTTGGAAACAATAATCTTTATAGTTTTGAAAGAAATCACTAAATGGGATCCATTCTTTGAGTTTGGTCATTCTGTAAATTGCTTTATTTCTATACGTAAAACCTGTATTTATGAATCTGTAAATCTTTTCCCCCACTATGAACATGAGCTGCTTAGTGCTTTTGTCAGCAACAAATAGTGTATACATTATTAATTCAACTTTAATGGGTCCAAAGATTACATATGCTGAGTACTAAAGTAAAAATATAAAGCAGGTTGATAGGCAGGAAAGGAAAGAGGAATTCATGGAACCTCGGAAGCAAAACCTAGTTTCAGAATCCAGATCTGCTGAGGTCTGGCATCAACAGTCTTGTATACATTTATAGGAATTAGGTTGGCAGGTTGATAGATTTCTCATTACCAAGGTGGGTTTCTTGAACTCTCAGGAAACTAGAAGAGAATATTTGGAAAACAATCATACCAGCAGCAGGCCAGGAGGGTGAGACTTGAAGGAGATGTTGGCTGAGCCATTTCCTGAGCAGATCCGAAGGAAATGATTTCAATTATTGTCATACAATGAGCCAGATGCTCCCTCTTGCCCTATTCTAACTATTCTCCCAGCTCCAAAACAAAGAGGAAAGGAAGGAGGGGAAAAAAAAAAGGAAAGAAGGGGAGAGGAGGAAGGCAATGAAGGAGTGAAAAAAGGGAGGGAGGGAAGAAAGGGGAAGGAGGGAAGGAGGGAGGAAGGAAAGAAGGAAAAAAGGAAAAAGAAAGGGAAAAAGAAAAGCATTACATTAAAGCAAGAATTAACAGCTGTAATAAACATAAGGTTACTTTTGCATAAAATGAAAATAGAAAAGGTCAGTTCAGGAAATGTTAACACACTGGTTCAGTTTCTCTCAGTTCATAGGCCTGAATCATTAGGCGTTGCAAGCCCAATAGTACCACAGCTTTGTTGCTTGAGCTTTTATGAGGCATATCTGTGCTGGTGGCAGCTAGCAGACTGGCAGGGCTACAAACTGGCATGCCCTCAGGTCATAAACTAATTATGGCACAATCATTCACTTGTTCTTGCCATTCTGTCAATTACTTCATGAGTAGGGTTGGGCGGGACTCTTGTCTAAGGCCTGCTCTGGAAATAAGACCTCCTGGGCTTAAGCCTTCCTTCCTGTGGAGTTCTGTGGGAGTCTGCAGGGCCATCAATAGTCTCAGTAGGCCAACCAGTCTGCCCTTCTGCCTTAATAATCCACTCACCAATCAAGTGTCTGTGTTGTACAAGGCCCAGTGAGGAAATGCAAAAATAACAACATACTCCCGAAGGGCTTAGAGTCTAGGGGTAGGGTGGGGAACATAAGAACCATTCAAAACCACTGCTTAAGCCCACTTGCATTATCTCAAGCTCCGGACTTTCCTGAACAGAAGGGCCCTTTTGAATCTGGACACTGCATTAGTCATCTGAGTTCATCCCACATGTTCTGGGGGGGAAAAAAAAAAGACGTTTACTTCCAGAGTCAGTGTAAGCTTCCATCTTTTCCCCAATGACGGTGGATAAGCTTCCCTGTTCTCCAGAGTCACAATTCAATTAAGGTCTTACCAAAGACTTCCTGTCCAAGAGAAGGGTCAATCACTCTCCTCCAGCACAGCAACTCCCCTGCCCCAAGGCCCACCCCCACTGTACTCAATTGAAGTGCCTGACTAGGTACACTCAGAGGAGACAAATCCCTTTATATACAAGAGCCACAGACTTACAAATAGCCTCAGCGAGCCAGCATGCATTCCCAGAAATACATGTAAACACATGAAAAGGTATGTACACAGGTTTGCTTACCAACAAAGTCAGAAGAAAAGTAAACAGATTGGGAGGGGGAAATTTCACAGCTCAGTGAGCTGAAGACCTGGGTAGAAAGGAGAATGAATAAGTCCAACATACTGTGTTTCAAGGCAGCGGCACACATACACAGTCAGCAGTGACAACTGATTTGCTGAGACTGGAAAGCATGGATTTGTAGAGAGAATTCAGGAAACAGTTTGAGGATCAATAGGCCCCATCAGTATGCCAGTGATTTCATACTAATGCAGTCAAGGTCCCAGAGTAAATCATTTCCATGCTTATTACTGCTTATGGCAAACATCACCCAATTCAGACTTACAGGTTCAAATAGCCCTAGCTCCCTGACAGACATCGTTGAAAACATTCCTGCAAGGAGCACCCTTTGTAAGGTGGAGCCTGGCCAAGTACCAGGCGTCTGCTCCTCTCCATGGTCACATAGTCTCCTGCTGCCTTCCACCCTCATACAGGCCCCCAGTCTGTTTGCATTCCCACACCTGGCCCCACCTTCTAGCAGAGGCCAAGAGCATCATTCCTGGATGAATGCCCAGCCTTTGAAATCAGAGAGATGCAGGCTGTTAGATGAGGAGATCCAGATTCAAGACTTCTCAACACACACTTCCCCCTACTCAACAATGCTTACAATAAAGTTACACTCAAGAGGCACTCTGGCTGCTAGAAAAACAGGAAGCCAGAGGAGTGGGTAGGTCAGTTAGGCTCTCTAGACTGGCCTGAACACTGTGGAATGTCAGACTCACTAGAAAGTTGAATGCCTCCACTGAAGGTGTGATCAAAGTATCTTAAGATGGAACTGACCAACCACCCTTGTCTTAATAAAAAGGTATTTCTCCCCAAATCTGCCTTCCCCACCCTCCCCGCTTCACACACAAAGAAGTATCCAGGCCTTCAGTCTTGGTTCTCTGGAGCGTAGCAGAACAACTCAGGCAGAAGCAGCTTGGGAAACCTTGTGCTTCTCTATTTAAGTGCTTTCCTAAAATTTGCGGTTGGCAAAAAATAGGTCTGAACATTGGCTGGAAGCAGCCATGTTTAAAAACAATTGTTTAATTTCAAGATTGCAAGAACCTTTCTTCATTTTGGCAGTTTGGGAGAGGGAGTGGAAATGTAGATCCATTAGAATAAACAGTAACCACCCATTTGTGTGTATGTGTTCATCTAGGTGTATTCATGGAAATCTGGGAGAAATCAAGCCTTCTGCCTTCTTCCAGCCCATAAGGTCATCGGTCTGCCATACCTCCTGCAATAACAGTTGCAATACAATAACTCATACTTACATAGCACTTGACGGTTTACACAGCATCCTGCCATTCATTATCCCATTTAATAAAGATTAATTCATTATGTGGTGTGACTAATTCCCTTTGACCTAGCAATTCTGCTTTTTCTATAAATATCTCTTAGTAAAATAATCAGATAAGTGTGCAAAGGTGCACGTACACAAATGGCCACTGATGCACTGTTTATATTAGCAAAATGTTTGAAGCAAATTAAATGTAATTAATATGGTACTGGTGAAAATATCTGTAGTATTTATATAGTCATAAAGTGTAATACTGTGATGCCATTAAAGTGATTCTATAGATCTGAAAAGATTTCTGCAATGTATTGTTAGTTGTAAAAACATAGGCTAAAAAACATTCCATATGATATGACCTTGTTTTTTATGTGTGTGTGTGTGTGTGTGTGTGTGTGTATAAACATGGAAGAATGAAGTGTGAGATATGCATACACCTAAATATCAATGCCTGTTATCTTTAGGAGGTAGGAATGTGGCTAATTTTAATTTTCTTCTTTAAACGTTTATGTATTTTCTAAGTTAATATTAAAACAACAAACATTATTGCTTTTGATGATGTGGAAAACAATAAAGCTACAGTCATTTTGGAAAGGAGAGAAAATATGTTATGTGGTAACAACAATAATAGTAGCTAACATTTACTGAGCAGTTACTATGTACCTTGGTTTTAAGTACACTTATATTTTGAGCTCATAACAGTACTTATGAGGTATGTAATACTGTCCCCATCTTAGAGATGAGAAAACACTGAGGCTTAAGAGAGTTTAAGGGACTTCCCAAGGACATACAGCTAGAAAGTGAGAAAACTAGGATGTGAATTAAGGTTTCTGTTGACTCCAAATCTCATTCTCTTATTTGATGCTCTACCACCTTCCTCGTCAAGGGCCCATTCTCCCTTGAAGTGCTCAAAACAATGTATCAAAGCCAGTTATTATACTTTTGATTACTTATGCCAGAGAGACCCCATTAAGAGCATAACTGTTTCGAGTTCAGAGCAAGGTTTCAAGGAATATGCAGGACTATTAGAGCCTGATGCCAAAAACCCAGGTGACCAAAATCAGCAATAGCTCAAACTGAACCTTCGTCCCTTAAATCTCACAAGGCAAAGACAGTCTATGTTTGATTCAAACTTTTTCTTCCTCCATCCATCCATTCCTCCATTGAATACCTATCATATGCTAGGAACTGTGGGCATACAAAGATAAATAAGACAGACTCCCCGCCTTCAGATAATGTGCAATCTGATCCTTAGTGGGGTAGCATCACAGGCCCATTCACCTGAGAGGTTTACTTGAAAACAAACTCCAAGTTGAAATGTGACCACTGAGCAAGAGGCCACAGCAGGAAACTTGGGAAGACAGAAAACAGTTTGCCAAATTCTTCTTTACTACACTGACAAAGAATATGGATATATAGATCCAATTAACCAAATCTAGCAAATATTATCGAGCAATGACTACGTACCAGGCTCTGTGTTAAGTGCTGTCACATATCTTATGAGCACTACTATTACTACTATTCATACTACCATTACGAAAAATAACAACTAACATTTTATTAAATCCTTACTGGTAGCGACAGAAACCAGGCTAAATGCTTTACATACAATGTAAGTTTTCACAACCACAAACCTATTAACATGGTTTAAGGTTGAGGCCTAATATGAAATCAAAATGAAACAAATCAACAAACAAAGCATCTAGAATTCTCCACTGTTCCCTTATTCACCATGGGGAATTTGATGGTCATCTTAGAGATAGAATGGTTTAAATATTCAGACACCTACATAAATATTTCCCATTTGTTCTTTTTTCTAGTTCACCTCACAGGTTAACAAACTTAGAGAATTACTGAATAGAGTTCTACACACAGATACAGTATTCTACTGCAATACAAAAGATTTCCAGGAAGAGTTTCAATGATTCATGATTTTGTCTTATGTGCTAATTTGAGTAACTGATTTAGAGAATACATGAGATAATAATGATGCCATAAATAGTATATGACCAATAAATTATAAATGATGCCTTAATATACTAATTTTAACAATAATCATATCAGAGAAATACCCATTGTATAGGTAAGGAAACAAGTTCACGGAGGTTTGGCCCCCATTGCTTCAGTGTGAAAAAGCCAAGGTTTAAACCAGGTCTGACTGACACTAAAGGCTATGTTTCTTGCACAGCTTTATGAAAGGTACTTTCTTCTTGGCAAATGAATTATGTTTGAGCTAAAAGCAATGACCAGGGTATCATCGGTGAAATAGATCAGAGGAGATGAACATGAACGCAGATCCAAAGAAGAGTGATGAACAGAAAAATGATATTATCAAATGTGGGCTTTGGAAAAATTAACTTGATGGTGGTGACACCTTTTCCCTGAAGCAATGTCATCTCTCTTTTGAGTTGAATACAGGCAAGAAGGGCTAGCCTACAAAATAAGCCACTTTTGCTGGTGGAGGTCTCCAAGGTGCTAAGGCATTCACGTGAACATCACTTGTCTCCTTGAATTCCCAAACTGAAGACTTGAGAGCTACATTTTTGGAGGTGATCAAGGAAGCTAGGGCCTGGTTCCCTTTCATCAGATGTACAAATGTATTGGTTACAGAGTTCACACTGAAGAAGACACTCCAGCCTTTCTAGGATCTCAGTATGGTGCTGGGCAGCAACAACACTCTTGTTGACATGTCCAAAATGTGCTATTTTTCACTTAAACCACCTACATCTAATCTCAGGAAAAAACACCTTGGGACTTCAGAATACATCTCTTGAAAAGCAAAATACCAAGGAATATGAACAGTTCCCTCTATCCCACCTAAATTAAGCTTGCAGAAGTACTTCTCCCCACAGGGCATGTTGCCCTGTTCAAGGGAGACTGGCGAGTTTCTCAAATACTTTTGCTTACTTCTCAGGATGGCCAAAAATTATGGATTATAATCCTCACCCACCAGGTGGCCATTTATATTCAAAAAGATTTGAAGCACCTTACAAAAAAATTCTGATGTCACAGGGTCATAAAATTAAAAGAAAGATTTAGGGGGGGAAAAAAAACAAAAAATGCCATAATTTTATTTAAAAAGAAAACCTTTTGTTTATATATATGTTCATTGAATGTTCAAATTTGCTCTGAGCTTCCCAGCAGCCAAGACACAAAGGCAAACACTATAGGTTTCAGAACCTTAATCTGATAAAACGGAACAAGCTAATTTATCAGGAGGCAAACTATTTATGAGCACTGGATTCTACATGCAAACTATAAAAGGAAAAAATTTTAAAAACACAAAAAACTGATATTTCTAACATTCTTTTGCCAGAATATACTTTTGTCGTATAATCATTCCTTAAATTGACCCTCACGTCTTGAATCACCCTCCCCATGTGAACAATCTTTTTGTTTTTCCTCACTTGCTTCCCAGTACTCCTGATGAAGGGCCTGTGACAGCAAGTGGTGCCAACATCCTCCTGATGCTGCTGCTTTGGATCTGTTCCAAGTTTCTGGATACTTGATTGGGACCTCCAAAATGCTGAGTTTAGACAGCAGATACCAGTTTGGGTCCAGAATATTTTTAGGGCTGTGTCAGTGTCAGCTACCTTAACTAGCAGCCTAGCTTCTTAGAAATGACCGATATTGGGCTCTGGGTAGGACAGTCAATGGTATCTAAAGGGCTCTTTCCACTACAGCTCATGTGCCTAATGGATCAGAGGTACAAAAATAATCAGCACCCAGCAAGCCAAGTCAGAGTCAGGCTCAGTTTGGATCAAAGATCATACTCAGGAGTGAAGAATCCTAGGCGTGAGTACAAAGAGGGAGGTCTGGGGGAAGGGTTAACCAGTAGACAGTCCAGCTTCCAGGAAGAGTACTGGGGTAACAACTACAAGGCTGGAAAGAATGTTTGGCTTTGATATGGAAAGCCCTTAACACCCACCCAAGTGACCAAGAGGTGGGGTGCTCTGAGGCAAGCAAAGAGAAAGAAATGGCATGCTCACAAGGGCAGGTAAGGGGGATGTTGATGGAACAGAGTCTGGGAAGTAAAATTCTGAATAGCCTGATGAAAAGGACATTTTTACATACTCATGTTAAGAGCCCAACATCTGACTTGGGCAACAAGTAAAAGGGGATATTGTTAACATCCAAAGTCTCACCCAGGTGTGAGATATGAGGGAACTGGTGCTTAACCAAGGCTAGAGAAGCAGTGGAAGGTGTGGTATGGCAAAAGCCAGGAAGAAATTCCAATAGAAAAAAATTTGCACTCAACCATGGGCCAAATACTGGCATCATTTCATTTAATTCTCCTTACAACAATCCTGTGACTTAAGTATGATTGCCATTATGACATGTGAGGAAACAGAGATACAGGGAGTTGCTTCCCAGAAATTGCTCAGGGGCACCTGACTAGGAAAGAGCACTTCCAGCCTTTGAGCCAGATGTCTGTGGCTCCAAATCTTGTAGTCTTTCAACTCAATGGCTGCTAAACTAAGGAACAAGGCCCCTAACACTGGGGCGAGAGGCGGCAGCACCTTTCCCCTGGCAGCCTAGTACCAGAGAAAAGCTGCTTCCTGAAGTAGGGCCAATCAAAATTGGCTTTCTAGGCTTTGTTAAAATCCTACCTATTGTGTTCTTTCTAAATATAACTATATATACACATTATATATATGTGTATTTTAACCTTTTATTTAGATAATATCTGATAATAATAATACAAGGTAGTATTGAGCATTACTGTGTGCCAGACACAGCACTAAATGCTTAGTGGCTTAGATCATTTATTCCCATCAGAAAATCTACATATAAATAACACTATCTGCAATTCACAGATGAAGAATGAGGGTGAATAACTTGCACAGGGTCGCATGGAAAATAAATGACAGAATTTCAGTTTAACTCTGTCTGCCTCCAGATCCATGCTACACTGCCTTCCTACCTCTTTGATACAGATACCACAAATATATAAATTAGCAGAAAGAAGAAAACAAAAGCATCCACAATATCATTAACATATCTGCCTTTCTCTAAAGACTTTTTGCTTTTTTTTGAGAAAGGGTCTGGCTCTGTCGCCCAGACTGGAATGCAGTGGCATGATCATGGCTCACTGCAGCCTCGACCTCCTGGGCTCAAGCCATCCTCCCACCCCGAGCTCCCAAGCAGCTGAGACTACAGGTGCACACCACCACCCCCGGCTAATTTTTGTATTTTTTTGTAGTGATGGGTTTTACTATGTTGCCCAGGCTGTTTCAAACTCCTGAGCTCAAGTGATCCTCGTGCCTCAGCCTCCCAAAGTGCTAGGATTACAGGTGTGAGCCACTGCACCCGGCCTCTCTATAGACTTTCAAGTTACATAAACTAGTGTTTTGATTTGACCTGTTCCTTAATAATCCCACAGCTCTTTCCCCAAAGAGCTGGTAAGGCAAGAACTAGGCATTTATTTAGTTTCCCCGCACTGTTTTCCCCCAATGGGTAGTCACACCTTTTGCTGAAGGACCAAAATGAGGAGACCCAAGAACAGTGATGACACTAGAATGCAGGAGAATTTTCCAAGACATTACTTCCTGAGCTCGGGGGCCCAGTGGGAGTTCACTGTATAATCTGGGACAATGAGATGCTTAGGTAATCACCTCAAGCCAGAGGCTGACGGGATCCTTTATCAAGCATTAAATCAGATGGTTGTAAATAGATAAGAAGACTTTTTAAAGAGTTGGTAAGTTTTTAAGTAAATTATCAGATGCTCAAATGAGTATGTATATACAAAGATGTTTTCTACAATGTTATTTATAACAGCAAAAAATGAAAACCTAAATGGCCAATTACATGGAACTAATAAATTAAACTATAATGCATTCATATAATGGGTTATTATTACGCAGTAATTTTAAATTAAATTTTCAAAACAATTATAATGACAAGGGAAAAGAACCATAATAAGTTAAGTGGAAGAACTGGAGGGAAGGATACAGACAATATGACCAGGAGTATGATCTCAAATATATATTACATTTTTTTTTTTTTTTTTGAGACAGAGTATCGCTCTGTCGCCCAGGCTGGAGTGCAGTGGCCGGATCTCAGCTCACTGCAAGCTCCGCCTCCCGGGTTCACGCTATTCTCCTGCCTCAGCCTCCCGAGTAGCTGGGACTACAGGCGCCCACCACCGCGCCCGGCTAGTTTTTTTTTATTTTTTTTAGTAGAGACGGGGTTTCACCATGTTAGCCAGGATGGTCTCGATCTCCTGACCTCGTGATCCGCCCGTCTCGGCCTCCCAAAGTGCTGGGATTACAGGCTTGAGCCACCGCGCCCGGCCATATATTACTGTTATAATCAAAATACATTACTCTGTTAATGAAAAAAAGTCAATTTTATAAAAACCAAGATGAATAATTCTGACCCTCTCCACAATGTTTTTGCTCTTGCAATTAGGTTTGCTTTTTCTCATAAATGGTTGAATTTCCTGCTTTCATTTGTAAAATGGGGGTGAAAGTAACTACTAATCTCCCACAGTTTCTGTGTTGATGAAATAAGATGATGGATGTGGAAGTGATTTTTTTCAAACTTTAGAGTGCTATTCACTTCTGAGCTATATTGTTGAGGAAATCCTATGTGTGTGATTTTTTGGTGTTCTGTAGTAATCAATCTTTCTTAAAGCCAGGACTTCCTGCTCATTTCTACTACCATCATCACACTTCAGGCCTTTACCCTCCCATTGCCTGAACTTCCATACCAGTCTTCCAGCTGGACATACCCCAGTCTTCTGGTCACCTCTATCCACCCTCCACAATGTATCAAGAATTAGCTTTCTGTTAATCCTTTGCTCAGACTACTGCAGACTCTTGAGTACCCTTCACACATCACACTAATTTTTTAGCCAATTATTCTATGACATTCTTCAATTATCATCCAAGTTCCCATATAATCAGCTAAAAGTGTTCAACATGTTTTGCTTAACTAGAAAGCACTGCATTACATAGTAGACCCTCAGTGCAAGTTATCTATTGGTAAGTGGCAATGTGGCACCTTCCTACTCGAAGTGTGATCTCTGGACCAGTATCATCAGACTCACCTGGGAGTTTCTGAGACAGACATTATCTCTGACTCCACCCAGACCTATTGAATCAAAGAGTAATCCCTAGGTGATTTACATACACAGTAATATTTCAGAAGCACTAGTCTAGAAGGCCCTAAAGTTGGCAGATGAAGCAAAGTGTTCACAGCTTTTTCACAGATTTGTTGACTCATTCCAAGCTGTCCTTGTGTCTTTCACATGTTTACTCATCCCCTTTCTTAGATGTAAGATCTTTAAAAGTATTAACTTATATCTTCATCTTCCTTTGTCTCAACTTCTATCATCCACGCCCTCAATAAGTGCTCATCAACTAAAAATAGTTTTAAAAGTAACCATGATAAAACTTATTATAGCATAGTGGTTTTAATAAAAGGAATCTGGAGCTTGCCAGCCTGAGATCAAGAATCACTTTCTGACCCTCCCAGCTACATGACCTTAGGCACATTACTTGGCCTATATATGCCTCAATTGCCTCGTCTGTGAAATGAAGATACTAATAATATCCGCATCAAAAGATTGTTATAAGAGTTAAATGAGTAGAAAGATGGGAAACGCTTAGAACAGCATCTGGCAGAGTTACCACTGTATAAGTTTTAGGTACTAAATGTTTTTAGAAGGTAATTATAATAAGTATTTCAAAACTTAGGCCACAAATAATCATAACTATAGAATTGTTACACGACAGACTGTGTGCCTGAAATTTAAGTCTCTGGTGTCTGCATAGTCTTACTGAATTCTCACAACTCCTCAGCGAGATTGATGGTAACCTTATTTTACAGAAGGCAAAGTTTACATAGCTTGACTTGACTTCAGGTCTGAGGGATTTCAGAGTCCATGTTCTTTATAAGAAAAGGGCTTTACAGACAACAGAGAAAAAAAACAAACAGTTGATTCAAAGATGTAATATAGAATGAGGTAAAAGTTGATGGTTTTGACTATTCTGGGTGCCCAGATTTTGGAAAAGCAGGATTAGCTTTGTAAGAACTCAGAAGCTTAGTGATACAAACAATTAAAATAGTACTGTGGATATTGCATTCAGTGACTTAAACATGAAGTGAACAGTTTGTAAAGAGCAAGCCAAGGATAATCATACGGGTTTGTGGGACTTTCTCCATCAGGATTCCAGGCCAAGAAATGGTTAATGAAAACCTGTCTACATCCCTAGCTACGTAGACTGCCCCTGGACAGGAAGTAGGTACAGATATTCCTAAACTAGAATCAGGGAATCTGGAACATGCAGGATGAAGAAGAGTCTCGCAATGTGCCTCCAACACTCCTCTCCTGGACACTGCTATCTCTGGTTCTTCCTTCCTGCCCTGGGAATTCACCCAGTCACCATCCGCAAAACATACACTGCTGTTAAGAGAAGTCAGAGGGGGATAATGCTTGGGATTAGGGCCAGAGCTAGGAAAATAGTCCTTTTCCTGGAAGGACATTCCTGGAAGGGGAATGTGGGGAGTGGTGGCCTTTGGATTCTTCCAAATTCATAGCAAGCAGTGGCAGCATCTAGTGGAGAGAATAGGCCCAGGGGCCAGAGGCACAGCTGAAGCTCCCAGCATGGTGTTTGGCATATCAGTGAGAACCTCTTTGTGTGGCTGTTAGGTAATAAATCCCTTGGGTAAAAAAGTATGCAAAAGAGTCTTGAGTCAGTCAGTCCCATGTATTACATGAAAGAAAGAGAAATAGACACTGAATTCTCTATGCATACATATGAGAGATTTTAGCCACCTAAATTAATAAGATAATTTTTAAAAGCCAACTAAGTATAAGTAGTAGGCAGAGTTCATAGGATCTAGAATCAACAATACGGTATGCCAAGCAAAGGGTAAGAAAGTAGGGAAAAAGGAAAATTGCATTGCAACCTCAAAGGATGCTGCAGCTGAAAGTGAGTCAGTGATGGCAGTGATAAGATACAATTGGAAAATTCAAATTTAAGGAGTTGGAGAAACAAAGGTGAGTTACATCTGAAAAGGAAATCATGAAAAGTGGTATTAATGAAATCACATGGCATGTAAACAGTGCATAAAGTCCCCAGGCTGAGGGAGTAAATGAGAACCTAAGCTCCACCTGCCAAGTCTCATGCCTCAAAACAGGGCTGAATCCACCTGCAGAAAACAGAGTCTTTTTGTAATTGGCATAAAAGAACTACACGGTTAGTAGCAGCCCTGTAGTCTATGTCTTTGGGGGATTTCATATTGATAAAAACTAGGACTATAGAGACAAATATTAAACTTTTGGCACCAAATAGATCCAGATATTTTATCTTTCATTTCGAACTCACTGGATCTCTTTTTAAGTATTCATAGCTGGATATAAGAGTTTCACTTGGTTACCTAAAAATCCAAAACCCCCAACAGAGTTATGGTCTTTGGTTAATCAGAGTTTTCCAGAGAAACATAACTAAAAGGATATAAAGACAAATATAGGAAGAGAGATATTATGTGGGATTGGCTCACTGATTATAGAGGCTAAAAAGTTCCACCATATGCCCTCTATAAGCTGGGGGGAAAGCCAGTGGTGTGGTTCCAGTCCAAGCCAAAGGACTGAGAACTACGACAGTCAAAAGGTGTAAGTCCCAGTCTGAGTCTGAAGGCCTGAGAAGTGAAAGCACCAATGTCCAAGGGCAGGGGAAGACAGATGCCCCAACTAAAGAAGAGAGAGAGAGAGAATTGAGAATTTGCCCTTCCTTTGCCTTTTTTTTTTTCCTATGTGGATGGGACCCTGACAGATCCCATGATGACTGCCCATATTGGTGAGGGTGATCTTCTTTACTCAGTCTACTGATTCAAATGCTAATCTCTTCCAGAACACCCTCACAGACACACCCAGAAATAATGTTGTACCAGCTATCTGGGCATCCCTTAGCCCAGTCAAGTTGACACAAAATTAAACATCATAACCACCATCCAACATAATTCGTTAAGCTCCATATTACGCTCACAAAGGGAAAACAAATGTTGGAACCAGAATTTTTAAGGCTGAAAGGGTCCACAGGACACTTCCAGGGAGGCTTTTGTCTGACCCTGACTACTTATGCATATATGCTGAGACCAAGAGGCCTCCCAGCTATTCCAGATACAGACTCAGAGGCTTAGCAGGGACAATTACAAGATAATTAATGCCATTTTTTTTTAGGATGGGGAGTGGGAGGATGCAGATTCTGTCACTGGGAATATGGGCTCCAAGCTATCAGCTCTGAACAAGGAAAGAGATATGAAAGTCACTGTAGACTGTTTCCTGAACACACCAGCCCAAATTGCTATTTCAGCCAAAACAATTATTGGTCTAGTTAGATCAGAAACCGAAAGAAAAAATAAATAAAGACAGAAAATACTCTCTTCCCTCACTCCCTCACCTCATCCTGCCCCTAAATTCCTTCTTCATGGTTTGCTCTCACCTGGGATATTGTGTACAGGTCTGGTTACCACATCTCAGGGACAATAGCATCAAGCTGGAGATGTTCAAAGAAAAGGCTTAAAAATGGTCAATTTAAAATAAATAAAATGGGCTGAGTGCAGCGGCTCATGCCTGTAATCACAGCACTTTGGGAGGCCAAGGCAGGCAGATCAATTGAGGTCAGGAGATCGAGACCAGCCTGGCCAACATGGTAAAACCCTGTCTATACTAAAAACACAAAAATTAGCTGAGTGTGGTGGCACACGTCTGTAATCCCAGCTACTTGGAAAGCTAAGGTGGGAGAATAGCATGAACTTGGAGGCAGAGGTTGTAGTGAACTGAGATCGTGCCACTGCACTCCAGCCTGGGTAACAGAGTGAGAATCCGTCTCAAAAAGCAAAAAACAAACAAATTTTAAAAACCTAATAAAACTAAGTCCAACTGTATACAATTAGTAAACAGAAAGCACATCACTCCCATATAGGGGCTATAATTCTGCAAGGTCCTGTACTAGAAACATTATTCACATTATCTCGTTTAATGCTCAAAATAACCCTCTGAGTATGTACTGTTACAGTCTCCATATTGTTGATAAGGAAACTCAGGTTTAAGAGAAGTTACATAGTGAAAACAATGTAAATATCCTACAATAGATGAATGAGTGGAAAACAAAAAGTGGTGTATACATACAATGGATACATACAATGGGATAGTATTCACCCTTAAAAAAGAAGGAAATCTTGCCATATGCAACAATATGGATGAATCTTAAGTATACTATGCTAAGTGAAATAAATACCACGTGATTCTACTTATATGGAATATCTAAAATAGTCAAACTTATAGAAGCAAAGAATAGAATGGTAACTGTCAGGGGCTGGGAAGAAGGGGAAATGGGAAGTTGATAATCAACAGGAATAAAATTTCAGTTATGCAAGATGAATGAGTTCTAGAGTTCTGCTGTTCAACATTGTGCCCATAATTAACAATACTATATTGTACATTTAAAAATCTGTTTAGTGAATAGATCTCACATTAAATGTTCTTAACACAATAAGGATGATAAAATAATAAAATAAAATGAGAATTTATATAACATCCAAGTCACGTACAGCTGGTTAAAATGAGGTTTCGATACAGATTGGAAAGGAAGTGAAATCATGTTTATTTGTAGATGACATGATCAGCTAGGCAGAAAATTTTAAGGAATCTAGAAAAAGTTTACTAGAACCAATAAGTGAGGTTGGTAGGGTTGCAGGACACAAAACTAATGTATATAAATCAAACATATTCTACACTGTAGTAGGCAACCATCAGAAGGTGAAATTTTAAAATATAAACCATTTATAATAATATCATAAATATGAAAGTACTTAGAGATAAATTTGGCAAAAGATGTACATGACCTAGACTGAAACTACAAAACATGACTGAGACAAACCAAATAAGATCTAAATAAATGGAGAGATATACATTGTTGCTAGATTAGAAAAATCAGTATTGTTCAGGCATTAATTCTCCCCCAAACTGATCTATAAATACAGCACAAACCAAATCATAATGCCAGCAGCTATTTTAAATAGAAATTGACAAGTTAATTCTAAATTTTTTTTAGACAGAGTCTTGATCTGTTGCCCAGCCTGGAGTGCAGTGGCGTGATCTCAGCTCACTGCAACCTCCACCTCCCAGGTTCAAGTGATTCTCCTGCCTCAGCCTCCCAAGTAACTGGGACTACAGACAGGCACCACCATGCCCAGCTAACTTTTGTATTTTTAGTAGAGATGGGATTTTGCCATGTTGGCCAGTCTGGTCTCAAACTCCTGACCTCAGGTGATCCACCCACCTCAGCCACCCAAAGTGCTGGGATTACAGGTGTAAGCCACTGCACCTGGCCAGATTCTAAACTTTATATAAAAATTCAAACAAGGAATAACCATAACATCTTTAAAAAGAACAAAGTTGGAGGACTTACACTACTTGATTTCAAAACATATTATAAAGCTACAGTAATCAAGACAGTGTGGTTTTGGTATAAAGATAAACATATAGGTTAATGTTACACAACAGAGTCTCCAAAAATAGATCCATATGTAAAAGGCCAATTGATTTTTGACAAAGGTACCAAAGCAATTAAGTGGAAAAAGGATAATATTTTTGTTTTGTTTTGTTTAAAGATGGGGTCTTTCTCTGTTGCCCAGACTGAGGTGTAGTGGTGTGATTCTAGCTCACTGCAGCCTTAATCTCCTAAGCTCAAGTTATCCTCTCATCTCAGCCTCCTGCATAGCGGGACTACAGGTGGGCACTACCACACCCAGCTAATTTTAAAAAGTGTTTTTTTGCTTTGTTTTGTTTGTTTGTTTGTTTGTTTGTTTGTTTTGTGGAGATGAGGTCTTGCTATGTTGCCTAGGCTAGTCTCAAACTCCTGGCCTCAAGCAATCCTCCTTCCTCAGCCTCCCAAAGTGCTGGGAATACAGGTGTCAGTCAATGCACCTGGCCTGGAAAAGGATAATCTTTTAATCAAATAGTGCTGGTACAATTGGATGTTCATCTGCAACAAATAGTATTGGAATAACTAGATGTCCATATGCAAAAAACAAACAAAACCCCAAAATCCCATAGCCCTTACTTCACAAAACATACATTAACCCAAAATGGATCCTAAACCCAAGTGCATGAGCTAAAATTATATAACTTCTAGAAGAAAATATAAAATAAAAATCATAGTTACATTAGGTAAGGAAAAATTTCTTAAGTAGGACACAAATGCAGAAATTATAAAAGAAAAAATCATTAAACTGGATTTTATGAAAATTCAAAATTAAAACATTTTACTTTTCAAAAGTCACTATTAAGAAGTGGAAAGGCAAGCCACAGACTAGGAGAAAATATTGGCAAGTCTCATATATCCAACAAAGGAATTATATCTTGAATAAAAAATAACTCTTACAATTCAATATTAGTATTAAAAGCAATAAAAATGTACAAAAGATTTAAATAGACCCTTTATTAAAGATGATATACATATGTCAAATACATACATGAAAAGATGCTCAACATCATTAGCCATTAGAAAAATATACATTAAGACTACAAAGAAATTCTAATACATACCTATTATACTGGCTAAATTAAAAAAAAATACTTACCATAATAAGTATTGGTGAGAATGTGGAGGAATGGAACCCTCCTACAATATTGATTTAAGATGTTTACAATCACTTGGGAAAATGATTTGACAGTTTTAAAAAATGATAATGATATACCTACCATATGACCCAATCATTCTACTCATAGATTTAACCATGATGAGCCATTCTATTCATAGATTTAACCAAGAAAAATGAAAGTATATGTTCACACAGACTTATATGTGACTGTTCATAGCAGCTTTATTCATATAGCTATGAATAACTATTCATAATAGCCAGAAATAATGCATATGTTCACCAGGTGAATGAATAAACAAACTATGATCTATCTATGCAATTGAGTATTACTCAGTGATATTAAAGAACAAACTGTTGATATATGCAACAACATAGACAGATATAAATATAATTATGCTGAGTAAAAGAAGGCAAAGAAAATACACACTATATAATTCGATTGGCATAAAATTCTAGAAAATACAAGCTACTGTAGTGATAGAAAGCACATCAGTGGTTGCCTGGGGGTTGTGGAGCTGGATTACAAAGGCGCACAAGGAAACTTTTGGGTGTGATGAACATGCTTATTATCTTAATTATGGTAATAGTTTCACACACATTGTCAAAACTCATCAATTTATATACGTATTTATACATGTATATGTTATTGTATATCAATTATATCTCAATAAAATGTAAAATTAAGTCAATTTGCCTCAATATCGTAGTAAATATATTAATAAAATAGGACTAACTTTCCAAACAAATAAAAATCAGTATCCTGAGTGACATGAGCAAGATGGAATAGAAAACCCTCAACTCTCCTAACCGCATGAACACACAAATTCAACAACAAAACATAGACAAATTCCTTTTTGAAAAATCCAGAAACTACATAAGAGACTCCTGTACAATGAGACTAGCCACATTAAAGCCAGTAGGGAAATCTGAGAGACCCTGTCAACATAATAACTTCCCCCTGTACAGAGTCATACAGTTGGGAAGACTCCCTCACCAGATTCTAACTTCTCCCTAGGAAGGGAAGGAGTTAGACCACACATGTCCAGTGCCCCAACTTTTCCAGGAGCTGTCCAGAAAATTGGCTTCAGTTTTGCCTGTCTCAGAGTGATGATGGGATCTAGCATCTAGCCACCTTGGAACCACTGAGATCAGAGACAGTATTTTAGGCTCGCAGTTGCTATAACCCCTCTCCCTAGCTTAGCACAGAGCCAGCAGATGAAAATCCCTGGCTCCTATCTTCTCTCTGGTGAGGAAAGGAGTTGGACCACGGGTCCAGTGCTCCAACCTTTTTTGTCGGGGATGCACAAAGGACTGGCTTATGTCTTGTTTGTATTGAAGTACTGACAGGACACAGCACACTCTGTTTCAGGACCAGTGTGATCAGAGATGGCGGTTTGGCCTTGCAGTTGCCCTGCTAAGAACAAAGAAAGTAGGTTGGAATAGCACAAAGCTTTAAAAGGCCCCCTAAATCTCTAGCTGGCCTGACTGATGAGGGTCTTCTCCTGTAAAAGGCTAGGCCATGAAAACTGGAATAGGTAGACATTTATTTAATGAACAGATACTCACATGAAGAGCCAAGGGACATGAAGAAACAGGGAAATATATCTCAAACAAAGGGACAAAATTAATGTACTGGGATCAATCCTAATGAAATGGAGATATATGATTTACCTGACAGTCAAAACTAACATAAAGATGTTCAAGGAGGTCAGAAGAACAACACATGAACAAAGTAAAAATTTCAAAAAAGAGATATAAAAATATATATTGAAAATTCAGGCTGGGCATGGTGGCTCATGCCTGTAATCTCAGCACTTTGGGAGGCTGAAGCAGGAGGATTGCTTGAGGCTAGGAGTTTGAGACCAGCCTCGGCAACACAGTAAGACCTTGTCTCTACAGAAAAATTTTTAAAAAGCCTTGCATGGTGGCACTCGCCTGTAGTCCCAGCTACATGGGAGGCTGAGATGGGAGATCACGTGAGCGCAGGATTTTGAGTCAACAGTGAGCTATGATTTTGCCACTGCACACCAGTTTGGGCAACAGAGCAAGACCCTGTCTCAAAAAAGAAAAAAAAAAAAAACCGGAAATCTTGGAGCTGAAGAATATAATAACTGAACCAAAAAAATTCACTAGAGGTGTTCAACATGAGACTCAAGCAAAAGAAAGGATCAGCAAACTTGAAGACAAGTCATTGGAAATTATACAGTCAGAGGAGGAAAAGAATTACAGAGAGTAAAGAAAGCTGAAGAGACTTAAAGTCCATGACCAAGTAGACCAATACATGCATTATGGAAGTTCCAGAAGGAGATTAAAAAGAGAAAGGGTTCCAAAAAGCTTATTCAAATAAATAATTGCAAAATACTTTGCAAATCTAGGAAAGGAAACGAACATCCAGACCCATCAGGCTCAATAGATGGCAAATAAGATAAACTCAAATAAATCTATACTAAGACACATTATAATCAAATTGTCCATAAACCAAGATGAAGAGAAGTTTGAAAGTAGCAAAAAAAAAAAAAAAATCTGTCATATAAAAGAAACTTCCAAAAGACTATCAGTGGATTTCTCAGCTGAAACCTTGCAGACCAGAAGGGAGTAGGATCATATATTCAAAGTGCTAAAAGAAAAAAAAAAAAAACAACGCACCAGCAACCAAGAATACTATATTTGTTAAAACTATCCTTCAAAATGATGAAGAGATTAAGCTTTTGCCAGACCAAAAAAAAAAAACAAACAAAAATCCGAGAGAGTTCATCACCACCAGACTTGCCTTAAAAGAAATGTTAAAGAATTAAAGGGAGTTCTTTGTGTTGAAATGAAAGAACATAAAATAATAATACAAAAAATACAGACAAGTGTAAAATTCACTGGCAAAGTTAAATATATAAACAAATACAGAATAATGTAATGCTGTGACAGTGGTAGGTAAAACATTTTTAATTCTAGTATAAAAGTTAAAAGGCAAAAGTATTAGATTGTAAATATAAAATATGTTAATGTTAATGGATACAAAATAAAATGATAGGTAAATTGTGACATCAATAGCATAAAGTGTGTGAAGGGGAAACTGTAGTTTTTGTATGTGATTGATTTTAGGTTGTTAATCAGCTTAAAATAGCCTACAATAACTACAAGATATTTTAATGTAAACTCTTGGTAACTACAAAGAACATACCTATTGAAAATATACACAAAAGAAAAAGAGAAATCACTCAATACAAAAATCAAAACACAAAGGAAGACATTACAAAACAAGAAAAAAGAATTATACGACAGAAAATAATAAGCGAAATTGGTAATGCTAAGTTCTTCTCTATTAATAACTACTTTAAATATAAATGGGTTGACTCCCAAATTGAGAGCTATAGAGTGAGTGAATGGATCAAAAAACAAGATCCAACTATATGCTGTCTATAAGAGATTCACTTAAGTTTTAAGGACACATGGGCTGAAAGAAAAGGAATGGACAAAGATATTCCATGCAAATGCTAACCAAAAAAGAGCAAGGTGGCTACACTCATATCAGACAAAGTAGGCCAAAACCTGTCACAAGAGACAAAGGACAATATGTAATGAAAAAAGGCCAATTCACAGGATGATATAAGAATTGTGAATATATATGTACACAACATTAAACCACCTAAATATATAAAGCAAACATTGACAGAACTGAAGGGAGAAATAGTTAGCAATACTATAATAGTAGGAGACTTCAATTTTCTACTTTCAATAATGGATGGAACATCCGGACAGATGATCAAAAGGAAACAGTGAACTTGAAAAATGCTATAAATCAAACAGACCTAACAGAAACATAGAACATTCCACCCAAAGCAACAAAATATACATTCTTTTCAAGTACACACAGAACATTCTCCAGGATAGATCACATGCTAGGTCACAAAACAAACTGAAGAAGATTGAAATCATACCATGTATATTTTCTGACCACAATGGAATGAAACTAGAAATCAGTATCTGGAAAAAAAAAAAAAAAAACTGGCAAATTCAAAAATACGTGAAAATTAAACAATACACTCCTAAATAACCAATGGGTGAAACAAAAAATCAAAAGGGAAATTAGAAAATATTTTGAGATAAATGAAAAATAAAATAGAATGTACAAAACCTATGGAATGCAGCAAAATCAGGACTAAGAGGAAAATTATAGTGATAAATGCCTACATTAAAAAAGAAAAATCTCAAATAACCCACCTTCACACCTCAAGAAATTAGAAAAATAAGGGAAAAAAAGCTAATCCCAAAGTTACTTGAAGGAAAGAAATAATAAAGATTAGAGCAGAAATAAACAATAGAAAATAGAAAAATAATAGAAAAGATCAACAAAATGAAGTGTAATTTTTTGAAAAGATCAACAAAATCAAAAACCTTTGGCTAGGTTAAGAAAAAAGAGAAAGACACAAATAAATTAAATCATCAATGAAAGAGAAGACATTACAACTGATACCACAATTACAATCATGCATCACCTAACGACAGGATTATGTTCTCAGAAATGTGTCATAAGGTGATTTCATCACTGTGTGACATCACAGAGTGTACTTACACAAACCTAGATGGTATAGCCTATTACACCTAGGCTATATGGTAGAGCCTATTGCTCCTAGTCTACAAACCTATACAGTATGTTACTGTATTGAATACTTTATGCAATTATACCACAATGGTAAGTATTTGTGAATCTAAATATAGCTAAACATAGAAAAGGTATAGTAAAAATATGGTACTAAAATTGTATGGGACCACTGTCATATATGCGGTCTGTCATTGATTGAAACATCATTATGAGATGCATGACTGTATACGCCAACAAAGTGGAAAACTTAGAAGAAATGGAAAAATTTTTAGAAACATACGACTGACCAAGAGTGAGTCACAAAGAAATAGAAAAAAATCCGAACAGACCTGTAACTAGTAAGGAGATTGAATTAGCAAATTAAAAATCTCCCAATAAAGAAAAACCCAGGAACAGATTACTTTACTGGTGAATTCTATGAAATATTTGAAAAAGAATTAATGCCAATCCTTCTCAAATTCTCCCAAAAATTGAAGAGAAGGGAACATTTCCAAACTCATTTTATGAGACCAGCATTATACCTGATACAGATAAGGACACTACAAAAAAAGAAAACTAAAGGCCAATATCCCCAATGAAAACGGATGCGAAAATCCTCAACAAAATACCAGAAAATTGAATTCAATGGCACAGGAAAAGGATGATACCCTGTGACCAAGTGGGATTTATCTCTGGTATGCAAAGATGGTTCAACATATGCAGATCAATAAATGTGATACAACACATTACCAGAATAAGGGATAAAAAGCACATGATCATTTTGAGATACAAAAAAAAAGCATTTGACAAATTCAACAGCCTTTCATAAAAAGCTCTCAACAAACTAGAAATAGAATGAAATTACCTCGACAAAATAAAGGCCATGTAAGAAAACCCCACAGCTAATGTCACACTCAATGGTGAAAAGCTAAGTTTTTCCTCTAAGATCAGGAACAAGGCAAAAATGCCCACTCTTGCCACTTCTGTTCAACATAGTGCTGGAATTCTTACCCAGCATAATTAGGCAAGAAAAAAAAAGTAAAGGCATCAAAATAAGAAAGAAACAAGTAAAATTATTTTTTACTTATCAGATAACATGATCTTATATGGAGAAAATCCTAGACACTCCATAAAAAACTGTTAGAACTAATAAATTCAGTAAAGTTACAGGATACAAAATCAACATGCAAAAATCAGCAGTGTTTCTATACTCTAACAATGTACTATCTCAAAAAATAAGAAAACAATCCCATTTACTATAGCACCTGAAAGAATAAAATACTTAGGAATAAATGTAACTAAGAAGGCAAAATACTTGTATACTGAAAACTGTAAAACATTGATGAAAGAAATCAAAGAAGACACAAATAAATAAGACATTCATGCTAATGAATGCAACACTTATTGTTTAAAAAGGTCCATACTACCCAAAGTGATCTAGAATCAGTGTAATCCCTATCAAAATCTTAATGGCACTTTTTTTTTTTGAGACAGGGTCTTACTCTTTTACCCAAGTTGGAGTGCAGTAGCATGATCAAGACTCACTGCAGCCTTGATTGCCCAGGCTCAAGTAATCCTCCCACCTCAGCCTCCTGAGTAGCTGGGACTACAGGCATGTGCTACCACTCCTGACTTTTGTTGTTGTTGTTGTTTAGAAACAAGGTCTCACTATGTTGCCCAGGCTGGTCTTGAAATCCTAGGCTCAAGCAATCCTCTTCCCTCAATCTTCAAAAGTGCTGGGACCCTAGTGGCATTTTTTTAAAGAAACAGGAAAAAAAAATCTCTGCAATTCACAGGGAATTGCAAAGAACTTCAAATAGCCAAAACAATCTTATAAAAGAAAAAGCTGGATTCCCTGATTTCAATTTATATTGCAAAGTTATAGTAATCAACAGTATGTACTAACATAAAGACAGATATATAGAGCAAGAGCACAGAAGAGAGAGGCCCAAAATAAACTCACCCATATATCCCATATATGGCTAAGTAATCTTTGAGAAGGCAATCAAGACTACAAAATGGGGGAAGGATAGTCTCTTCAATGAATGGTATAGGAAAACTGGATCTCAAACCACTTTCTTACACCATATGCATAAACATAAGACCTGAAAGTGCAAAACTCGTAGTAGAAGAAAATGTGAGGGAAAAGGCTCTTGACATTAGTCTTGGCTGTGGGTTCTTGAATATGACACTAAAAGCACAGGCAACAAAAGCAAAAATAAACAAGTGAGACAACATCAAACTAAAAGGCTTCTGCACAACAAATGAATCTTTTAACACAGTGAAAAGGTAGGCCGGGGGTGGTGGGTCACACCTGTAATCCCAGCACTTTGGGAGGCCGAGGCAGGTGGATCACCTGAGGTCAGGAGTTCAAGACCAGTCTGGCCAACATGGTGAAACCCCATCTCTACTAAAAATACGAAAAAGAAAAGAAAATTAGCCGAGCGTGGTGGTGAGCATCTGTAATCCCAGCTATTCGGGAGGCTGAGGCAGGAGAATCGCTTGAACCTGGGCAGCAGAGGTTACAGTGAGCTGAGATCACGCCACTGCACTCCAGTCTGGGTGACAGAGCAAGACTCCCTCTCAGGAAAAAAAAGAAAAGAAAAGAAAAGAAAGAAAAGGCAGCCTATGGAATGGAAGAAAATAATTGCAAAGCATTTATCTGATAAGGGGTTAATATCCAAAACATATAAGGAACTTATACAACTCAACAGTGTAATAACAAAATCCAGTTAAAAATGGGCAAAGGACTTGAGTAAACATTTCTCCAAATAAGACATATAAACAGCCAACAGGCCCATGAAAAGATGCTCAACATCACTCACTAATCATTAAGGAAATGCAAGTCAAAACCACAATGAGATATCACCTGATACCTGTTAGGATGGCCATTTTTTTTAAAAAAAGGTAAGTGTTGGATATGGAGAAACTGGAACACTCATACACTGTGGGTAGGAATGTAAAATGGTGCTGTTGCTATGGAAAACAGTATGGAGGTTCCTCAAAAAATTAATACTGGAACTACATACTAGATCCAGCATTCCCATTTCTGGGTATTCATCTAAAAGAACGATTTTGGAACATGTTCATTGGAGCATTGTTTATAATAACCAAGATGTAGAATCAACCTAAACGTCCATCAATGAAAGAATAAAGAAAATGTGGCATAAGACACAGTGAAAATCATTCCAGAGGAAATCTTCCAATATGCAACAACATAGATTAGTCTGGAGGACATTATGCTAAATGAAATAAGCAGTCACAGAAGGACAAATATTGCATAATTTTGCTTATATGATGTATCTAAAAGAGTCAAACTCAGAAGCAGAGGGTAGAATGTTGGTTGCAAGGAGCCAGGGGGAGAGGGAAATGGGGAGTTGCTATTCAAGGAGTGTAAAGTTTCAGTAACACAAGATGAAGATGTTCTACAAATCTGCTGTACAACATTGTGCCTATAGTTAACAGTGTGGTATTGTGAATTTAAAATCCTGTTAAAATTGTAGCTCTCATGTTAAATGTTCTCACTACAATAAAAAGTAAGTTAGATGAATGTAAAATTTTAACAAGCCATATGAATACACTTTCTGACATCGAAAATGCAAAAGTAAAGACTGGGGGAAAAAATCAGTATCATTGCTTTTTAATCAAATTTTATCCAGTAGGCACAACTCATTTTGGAAGAGGAGACTATTTAATGACTCCCAAACCCTTCGAATCCCAAAGATTTTAGTAAAAACAATAAGGGGTCATGAATGCTGAACACTAATGTATATTGCAGTAACTAGTATCACCCTTTTGGAGAACAGATTTCAGGTGATATCTGAAAGAAAAGAAAAGAGAGGGGTGACTAACTTTGGCTTTGTTGAATGAAGAAATTAAAGCAGGGCTACCTGGCCTAAAGTCTTTCAATAGTTAAAAACTAATCTTGGGGCTTTTAAACTCATTTAAGAAGTCATAACCATTATACAAGAAAGTAGAAGGAAAAAGAAAAAAAAGATGTGTGGTTCCCATATGGTTCGGTAATAATCACAACCAGTCTATGACTTCCTTAAAGAGTCTGATGAAATATGTGAAGGGAGAAAAAAAGGGGCTCTGTGAAAGTTGTATGGGTTGGGGTGGGGTTGATGAAAATATTACGGGGCCAGAGAGAGAAATCAAGAGCACATTTTGTACTTTACAAAACCAAGTTAGACACCTTGAGGTAGGTGGCTTATACTTATGTAAAATACCAGCCAATGCATCAACATAAATTTGTAAAGTACCCACTAATGATCTGTAGTCAATACTTAGTGAACTAAAACACTGAAACTACAACTATTTAATTTTTTTAACTTCTGAAATATAATTAAATTGGTACACATGGAATTAGCAGTACCGTGATCCTTCAGAGAATGATGTGTTACCCCCCGAATTAGCCTGTCTGGGTAGTAAATCATGTTCTTGTCTAACATGCTAGATGAGCATATCTCACTCAACCAGAGAGCTTGGCAAATTTTAGACAGAACTCATTTACAAAATACACACGGGAAACTACAATCACTATGAAATGAAGAGAAGAAATAGAAAGAAGAGAAGGAGGAGGTTGGGGGAGGGACGTTCTGTAGGATGCAGCATTTTAAAGAGGGTTTCTTAGCACAGAAGACAAGGAAGCTTTGCACTCAGAAAACTACCCAACCACCTTCCATCATTCTCTCTCTCTGATAAACACACACACACATTCACAGTCTCCAGATTCGCAATCTCTAGATTGTGTGTTGAGGTATCTATCTATCTTCCTACCTACCTACCTATTTATCTATCTAGCATAGTAATACATGTTAAGGACAAGGAAGAGGGGAGATCAGAAGTAATAATATTAAGGAAGTCAGATCGCAGATAAGGGATGTAATGAAATTTCTTTTTGATATTGTTCCTCATCTGGCTCCCAGTATATATATGTATGAATATGTATATAAATGTGTATATATATGTATGTGTCTATAAATATATATGTCATATATATGATATATATGTTGGATAACAACATCTATATCTATATCTACATATCTATATATAATATATAACTATATCTATATCTATATAAAACTATGGATAACAACACTTGTTTTCTGGCCCTGTCACTGACAGCACCTGGGAACAAATGTACAAAACTATGGGGCAATAAACAGAAATGAATTAATAGCCTAAGGAAGAAAGAATTTAGAGCCAGATTTAGAAAGAGGAGATTCATACAAACTCAAAAAGAGGAAATCTCAAGTCTTTCAGAAGTTCCTAAAGCCTAGCTCCACTTGTCAAATGCTCTATGGAACATATTTGGGGTTAAAAGCCTAATCCAGCAGTTTATATCTGTGGGCCCTGCCCTCGATGAGCACATCCCATGAAGTATAAAAACAAGCATGCCCAGCTCATTAGAAAGAACATGGTGAGCACCAGATGGAAGATGGGGTAGAATGGGACCAGAAGGAAGGGTAATTTCTGATGGGCTTCAAGGAATAGGCAAGATTTAGTCAGGTAGCTGGGACTAGAGATGCATTTTAAGAAACCATGATAACAAGTCACTGGGCATATTCAGAAAACTGTTGTCACATTTGAGGCTGACTGTGTATGGCAGTGATTATGGGTATGTGCTCTGGAGATAGCCTTTCTGGTTTAGAATCCTAGCTCTACCATTTACTAACTGTGAGACTCTGGGTAAACAATTTGGATTTCCATATGCCTCATTTTCTTTCTCTATAAAATGGGGAAGAATAATAGAAACTTATATAGTTGCTATGCGGATTAAATAACACATGTAAAATCATTTAGAACAGTGTCTGACATCCAATAAGTGCTGAATAAATATAGCTATTTTTAAAAATGTGGATGAAGTGCAAAGGAAGTATCCATGATTTCAGTCTACAGGGGAAGATAGGAGCCATATTTCTGGAGAACTTCGGATGCCAAACCTAAGGGGTTTGAACTTAAATCAAGATGAAGCAAGTTTTTAACAATAGAGTATCATAAAGGCAGATCAGTTGGTGTCAGTTTGTGGTAGGAGACATTGAACAACTCTTGCTATCTGACAATACAAAGCGCTGGCTTATGAGATAATGTCCTCCATCAATGGAAGCATTCAACAGCAGTCTGACCAAACAAATTCAAGGGTGTTATTAACGGCACTCAGGCAGTAGGTTAGTGTTGGTCAGCTTGGATGGCCTGCCTCTAAGATTCCTTTCAACTGTAAGTTAATTTATGATAAAGACTCTGGGACCAATATGGAAGAAAGATTTTTTTTTTTTTTTTTGAGACAGAGTCTCGCTCTGTCTCCCGGGCTGGAGTTCAGCGGCCGGATCTCGGCTCACTGCAAGCTCCGCCTCCCGGGTTCACGCCATTCTCCTGCCTCAGCCTCCCGAGTAGCTGGGACTACAGGCGCCCGCTACCTCGCCCGGCTAGTTTTTTGTTATTATTATTATTTTTTTTTTAGTAGAGACGGGGTTTCACCGGGTTAGCGAGGATGGTATCGATCTCCTGACCTCGTGATCCGCCCGTCTCGGCCTCCCAAAGTGCTGGGATTACAGGCTTGAGCCACCGCGCCCGGCCGGAAGAAAGATTTTTTCAAGGCACTGCTGGGAGCATGCAGCCATAGCGACAATTCAAGTGAGAGAGAACAGTACAGAGAGTGGAAATGGTGGGAGGTGGGGAGAGACGGGGAAGATTTCTGGTCTAGAATGTTAGAGGTGGAAAGGACAGAGTTCTGGTCTAGAATGTCAGAGGTGGAAGGAATGGTAGGGTTAGGATTTTAACCCACCTCTGAGACCAACCAGTCAGTCCAGCTTCCTCATTGTATAGACAGGGAAACGAACATTCTTGGATAGAAGAAGTGTCTTATAAGATAAATTTAACAGGAGTGATCTTAGAAGGAGGGAAGCCAGCCAGGAATCCAGAAACCAGACATAAAGTAATAAGAGCTTGGAAGAGGGTGGGAGTAGCAGGAATTGAAAACAAGCGGGTGGATATAAGGGTATTGTAAAGGAAGCAAGACTGACAGAATGTGGGATATGGGATGAGTAAGCAATGACTCCATGATTTTAATGCTAGCTGAGTGGGCGGTGGAGAGGCCAAGGAAAGAGCCATTTTATACAAGGGGAAGACAAGTTCCATTTTAGATATACTGTGGTATGAGGTAAAAAAAAATATTCCAATGGATACTATCAGACAGTGGAAAAGATTAAGACTAGAGATTCAGGAGTTATGAGATCTCATCGTTGCTTTCTTGAGGAAAAGAGGAGCGGGGAAAGGACAGTGGGAGGGAGAAGAGGCAAAGAAGAAACAGAGAAAAGAGTGAGCGGCGAGGGGCTGAGCACTGAGCCTTGAGGCTCCACGGGATGGAGATAAGAGAGGCAGTCGATTCACAGAGGAGAATGGAGAAACAGCAAGAGAAGATGCAGAAACAAGAGAGTTCAGTATTACAGGAGCTATACTGGCAGCAGAGTTTGGAGAAGGTCGAGTCTGAATGGTTTGGAAACAATGTCAATGACTAGCAATACTAAGGACTGTTTAAATAATTAAATACAATATGGCTGTTAAAAAATAGAGATAACCCTCTGTATGCTTGATAGGGAAAGATCTCTAGGATATCTAAGTGTAAAAAGCGAAGTGCAAAAGATTGTTTTAGTATGCTACCTTTGTATAAAAGGCAAAATAAAGAATCTATATTGACATTTGCTTGTGTATGTATAGAGAGGCTCTGAAAAGACACACAGAAATATCTAAGCACAGTTGGAGGTAGTGGTGAAACTGGACAGATGAGAGACAAGGATGACTGGGAAACTATTCTTTGCCTTTTCATACTAACTAGCTTTTAAAGCACATAACTACGTTACCTATTCAATGAATAATTAAAAAACAATAATTCTATAGAGAAAACAAGGATGATGAAAACAGTGAAAAGGCCAGTATATTTGGCCCTCAGGAAGACCTCATTGGAAGCCAGATTGGAGAGGATTCAGGAAGACAGGCAGTGAGGAAATAGAGGCACTGAGCATGCATGTATATGAGCATATACAACATGCCTACATATAATGTATCTTTGGAAGGGTGTCTTTGGAAGAGTACACAAGGAATTGGTAACAGTGATTGCCACTGGGAAGGGAAATTAGGTGGATTAGGGAAATGAATGAAGAAAGATGTACCCATTTATATAGTTTTTAAAATTTTGTTCCATGAACATTCATCATCTATCCCCAAAATAAACATTTAAACAAATAAATTGTGCTAGAAGAGAAGGAAGGAGGGGAGAGGGAGAAAGGGAGGCCACTCCTCACTTAAAAAAAAATTTATTGACAGAGAGGGCAAGTAAGAAGGGTAGGCTTGTAGAGGCCGAGAGGGTCAAGTCTGGTCTTTTGTTTATTGCTTACTCCCCTTCTAGTTTGGGAGGCAACCAGAGCATGGGAAAGAACAGGCACTCTAAAATCAGATAAACTGGATTTTGAATACCAGCTCTGCCAGTTACTGGTCCAATGAATTCTGGAAAGTTACTTAACCCTCTTAGCCTCAATTTCAGAATCTTAGAATAGGGACACTACTAAGTATCTCTTGGTGCGTTATATTATTTCATCCTGGGAGTCTAATCTGTGTTTTTTAACAAGCTTCCCAGGAAAGTTGTAAAATGACTGATCTGTGAAACCCACCTTTTTCCAATGCTATGAAACACAGAATATAGTCATAACAATAGTTAACAATGGTATTAAAAAGACACTATGAAACACAGAAAGGGGCTTCGGGGCTGAAGTAAAATTTTAAGGTATAGTGGGACAAGCATAGGATTTGGGGTCAGGTAGAGCTGGGTTCAAATCATAGCTCTACCACTTACTGGCTTGGTTACTTGGAGAACATGACTTTGTCCCTCTGAACCTCATTATTTCATCCGTAAAATAGGAATGTTACTACTTAATTTACAGTAAGTAGAGATGAGAAGATTAGAGAGTATGCATATAAAATTCGCAGAAGAAAATATGCATTGAATTAATGGTAACTCTGACCATCACCAGCCTGGAGTTAGGGTTCCCAAGCACATGAAAACAGCAATGCCAATTTTCTACTGTGCTTTTCCATTCCCTTGACCCTCCGAACCAGGCCTGAAAACATAAAAGCACACCAGCTATCCCTTTGATTTTTCAAGCACCTATGAGGTCACCCAAAGAATTCCCTCCTGCCCTTTGAACCGTTAATTCATTCTCAAATGATTTACTGGCTGCCTGGCCTCCAAATGACCATGCTAGCAGCCATGTCCTTCCTATCTGAGGCTCTGTCCTTTGATAACAACAGCGCCTCTGATGGGGTTTACCATTCCCACACTCTACGAGCCTGCTTCTAAGACAAAATTTTCAATCTTGGAAGGACTTAATACAACAACAGTAAGGAGGAAGCTAACATTATCTGCTTCTCTCACCAATGCCTGCAAAGGCTGGATCATCTCCTCTCTAAGGCTTTCTCAGTTTGTTTGTACTCCTTTCATACTTATTGTGATCGTGATAAGGACAAGCACTTCCTAGGGCCCCTTTTGAGGCCTGTTTCTAAAGTCATTCCAGTGGGTGAACTCTCCAGCAGTACCCTGGACAGGAACAAACTAAGAGAAGCCCTATAGTGTGTCTTTTAAACTGTCACAGTACTACTACTGTGAATTTCAACCTGTTCCCTTTAGTGCCCTTACATAACCTAATTGACTGCCACAGAGACAGTTAACCACCAATGAGATTAGACCCCATTTGGAAGGAAGACAGAGTGAGTTCCCTTTGGCCCTTCTCAGCATTCTCAGCTTTGAGTAAAATAGGGAGAATAGCAATGTCATGGTCAAATAATAAGGACACTTAAGACACTGGGTATAAATACCAGACAGTGACTCACATCCAAGGCCAGTCAGACACAACACGTTAGAGCTTGCTTAAGAAAAAGTGAAAACACACACATACACATTCACACATAAACACACAGTGTGTTCACCCAAAGCTACTGCCTCTCAGCTAAAGCAGTGAAACACTTGAGTCGGGCAGAAGACACACACTACACTCACCTTAAACACATAGCAACAAGTGGGATGGCTGTTGTTTTAAGAGTCTCACAGCAACGCGTCCCAACAGCATGGGAAATGCTGCAATCATCAGCCAGCTGGCCTCTCCCACATGCAATCCTCGGAACACAGCTTACACACAGGAACTGCAGCAGCAGCATGAAATTCAACTGTTACAAACCAAACTTCAGGCAGCCTGGGGACAAGCAGGTAGCCAACCCCATCCTCTATTGCTCCTTCTCATCCTGGGTTGCCTCTGGGATCCTTCTCAACTTCTGTCCCCACCAATATTTTCTTCTAAGTGTTCCCTCTGCCTCTAGTTCACATGTGTGTGTCATTCAAGGCTCACCCCACTTGGGGTGTCACACAAAGTTTGGGAAACTTGGCCAGTGTGTCCAGATCATCTAGTCATATTCTCTAATTTAGGCTTGGAAGTGGAAAGGGGAAAGATTACCCATCACTGAGTAAAAAATTTTTGCTTGACTCTTCTTACATATTATCTAAACCAGCAAACCATGCTGGAGAGTCTACTCTGTGCTGATGATGGAAAATACATAGAAGATACAGCCATTGTCGTCTAGGAGATCTTGATCCAGCAAACCAAACATAAGACAGCCAAAGTACCCAAAGATGGCTACTGGAAAATCAGAACTCTGGCATTTCAAAGGGGAGTTTCTGATTGCTTCCACCCAGGAGCAATCAGAGATGATGCCCTAGACGCTTAGAGGTAGGGCTTGAAGTTTAGGTCCTATGGAAAGGGCCAGAGAAGTGAGAAGTCCTTCCAAGGATGCAGTGTGAAGTCTAGCCACTGGAAAGAACATCATGATGAGAAAATTGGAGGCCAGAATTTCCCAGGTGGGTTTGGGGAACAGAGAGATAACCATTCTGCCTGAAAACCTGGGGCCTGGAAGGATTGCTAAGACTACAGCCAGATGGAGAATGGTCTGTAACACCAGGCAAAAGTAGTTTGGGCTCTATTCTATAGACAGCAGGGAACCATTAAATAATTTTAAGGGAGGGCGGAGGGGATGATCAAAGGGAAAGAAACCATTGAGGAGGCCACTACAGTAGTGTAGTTGTTCCAGAATGAGGCTTCTTCCTGCCTGTGCCAGCTCTTGCAAGATCCTCCTTCAAACCTGCCCTTTCCCATCTGAGCTCACTATCTCAGAGCTCATTACTATGCATCTCTTTTGAGTTGAGAGATATATCAATGACGTTTCTTATTCTGAATGAGACTCCTAATGTTGTATTGAAGTTGGGTCAAGGGCTTGAAAAAAAACAGAAGCTACATCTGAATCTCCCAGTTTAGATGAAAGGGAAGTATGATGCATTATTTCCATTGCTGCAACACAATCAGGTGGCTTGATCCCTGGGGTCACTGGTCTCCCCTAAGATGCCAACGTGGTGGGGAAGGGAGGGAAGGGGAGAGGGAAAGGGAGAGGGGGGAGAGAGGGGGAGAGAGAGAGAGAGACAGAGAGAGAGAGAGAGAGAGAGAGAATGTACTGCCAGCATGGGGCAAAACCCGATTGTCAAGTGCTTTTCTGGGGCCTGTTCCAGATCACTGTCACTTATAGACTTAGACTAAAGTTCAGCCTTAAATTAGGGCTCCAACCTAGGGGGTGGGAGATGGAAGGGCCCCACCTGGGAATTAACTCTTCCTGATCCTTAATTATTTTGGCTTTTATTAGTGGCTAGATGGGGAGAGGGATGTAACCTGAACCCTAATGCAGCTGAGAAGGGCTAAGAGCCAAAACCCTTTTTAAGCAGATAGATACAGTATGTGCAAGGTCTGGACAGGTTTCAGAACACTGCACATTCCTCAGCCAAAGGCATGGGAAAAACATGCAAATTACATCTTGAGCCCCTTACTTCTAGAAAAGGAGAGTATCACCCTCCCACCAGGGCTCACGCAACAGAGGGAAGTTAGCAAGCAGACGCTTGTGAAAACCAGAGCACTTGGGCAATTTTTTACACAAAAATCTCCCCAGCAGCTACAGATTCAAATCAATTTCAAATATAAATTACAAGCGATTTCATCTTGTCAGAGAGAGGAGCTAGGTAAAGGAACTCATGTGGTCATTAGCCTTTTAGCAAGAAGTGAGTTTAGTCTACAAGAAGGTAGGGAAGGAGTTAATTTAGACTGGGTTCCATGGCATAGCATCTTTACAACATTCAGATTTTCAGTTCTTCACCATGTAGAAAACCAGGTGATGTTGCATAAAAGTGGCAACGGAAAGGCAATCCAAGAAGGATAAAGGGGGTGTGGGGAGGACTGGATTGGTCCTAATATTGGCAAGTCTATCTGCACATAAAAGGAATCTTTCCTGGGAATTTCATGTAAGTATAAAGGACAGCAGTGCCAGGGTTTGAGATTAGATAATCACGCCAACTTGCAAAAGTCTCTTAATAATAAAGCAATATTTCCCAACAACATTTGCAACAAATGAATTTGTGAAGTAGATCCCTATTTACCCTTTACTTTAGTGTGGTTAAGATACCACTGTAGGCAATGAAATCACTCTTGAAAATTTAACAATGCTTTTAAAAAGTCAAATTTAAGAACCAATACTACTGTAGAACATTAACAATGATATCTATGGATTAATAATACTACACTATGGAGAGAGTATAAAACTGCTAACAACAAGAATGCAACACAGACTTGAAACTAGTGCTTTGAGGTTTGCCTTACCAAGCCACCACAGTTTGGTTTTCATATAGAGAAAACAGTCCTTAAACATTTTGGCAAGCTAATTGATGTTTTTTAACAGCCCCAAACCATTTTAACATTCCAGTCTGAAGTTTGGCCTTTTGACAGCTTCTTCTATTTTGTTTGTTTGTTTGTTTGCTATTTGGACTTTCGTATCACTTCAAGTTCTAGGTTATACAAAATGAACTTCAGCCAGTAACACCTCAGTTGACAAGGCATCCCACAGATTGGAGGAGACAGCGAGACAAAGCTATGGCCAGGAAAGCCCATTAAATAACAATGCAGGTCTATTCTACTATCTTGGGGCATAAGATTGGCAATTAACTCGTTTCCACTACAACCAGTAGATTAGTAAATTGTCTGTGTTGATCATTATGTTCCTAAAATAATGTTTTGTTGTTTTAACTGATCAGTGGCCTTAAATAAACATGTTCCCCAACTGCCTAGGGACTTCTTGATTGGCCTACAGACACTTCAGTCTCAGAAGATCCAAAACCGAACTAAACCTGATTGGTCTTCCCAATTCCCGTCATCTCTCAGAGCCTTCTAGATTTTAAATATTAGATTAATCCCTGACTCCTACCTCTTCTTCATTTCTTCAATGGTATGCATTATCACTAACCTCTGGCAACTCACTAATGTATGACAAGTCAGCAAATTGCCAAGATGGCTGATTCCTTCAAAATGCCCTTACCTATCTATTGTTCAGTTCAGGTCTTTCCTCATGGAAGCAATTATGTGACTGGTACTGTGCTAGGTGCTTTATTCTTCTGAGATCAGATGAGATTGGGCACGTTCAGGGTGGTATGACCGTAGACTAGGTGCCTTATTCTTAATACACTGATTATCCAAACAACAAAATGGCTACCTACTTCCAACGTGCATCCATTCTATAGCCCACTTTTCTGGGGTATCCAGAATACCTGGCTCAAATCCACTCACCTTTATATCCCATTACTCTGCAAGAATCAAGAAGATCTCCACCGACTCACTTATGTAGCCATCCACACAAGCAATATGACATTGGGCAAGTTATTTAATCTTTCTTCAATTTCCTCATGCGTAAAATGGAGTTAATAAATTAGCTAACATGGTGAAACCCCATCTCCACTAAAAATACAAAAATTAGCCGGGTGTGGTGGCGGGCGCCTGTAGTCCCAGCTACTTGGGAGGCTGAGGTAGGAGAATCGCTTGAACCCGGGAGGCGGAGGTTGCAGTGAGCCGAGATCAGGCCACTGCACTCCAGCCTGGCAACGAGTGAGACTCCGTCTCAAAAATAAAATAAAATAAAAGAGTTAACATGTGTTAAGTTAGAAAACTAGTGCCCAGAATATGTACTATAAACTATTTGTTAGAAAACAAATAAAAGTGACATCTGTGGAGCTCTGTGCTAGTTTCATTGGCCATAGGAAGGCTCAGCTCCTAGAACAAGCACTCAATAAAATTTAATTAATGAATTAATCAGTGGATAAATGAACAAACACTACATGCTCTGCCCTTATTCTGTTAGTCAACACACTGTGGAGTGAACAAACTGGTCTCAGTCTTCTGTCTGTGTCTTTAGGACATGCAGGGCTTGTACTAACTGGAATCAATGTCCTTCTTCCTCCCAGGCCTACCTACCTAAATCCTGTATTATCCCTCAAGGCCTAGCTCCAATTCTTCCTTTTTCCACAAAACACCCAGCTACATCAGCCCACAATGAAATATCTTCCCACTGAATAAATGCTGCTCTTAGATCCTACCCCACAGTTTCAGTACTTAAAGCTTTTTGTTTCCTGGGCTTGTCGTAATGCAGCTCTCCAACAAAACTGTCATCTCTTTTGAGAATCCAGGGACCAGGTATTCTATGGTGGCTAACTCTTGTATTCTCTAGTTTAGGGTTAGGCACTTTACAAAGTGCTCAACAAATCTGCATTGACTGGTTGGTTGGTTGGTTAGAACTCTTAGGATGTTAGCCTTTCAAAGTGCTGGCTGTTCAGACATTAGCAGAAATCATGTCTGGTCTTCCAACTTCTCGCAGTAGCAGACATTACACTAAAGGTGCCCTGCCTTTTCACACAACTCCCAATGATTAGGTAACTTCATACACTTCAATTTTTAGGCTCAAAATTTTCTTAAGAGAATTCCTGTTTAATAAGGGACACCTGTGGAATGCGCTTGCTTGCTTTCTTAAATCACATATACTGCTAATAATAATATGAAATACATGATAAAATGAATCTCCCTACTGGACAACAGTGCAGGTTGTATTACTCTCATTTTGCAAATTACAGAAACTGAGATACAGAGAGGAAGATGACTTCCTAGGGTCACACAATGATGAGTGGCAGAGTTAGGACTAAACTTTAGGCTTTCTGAATACTGACCCAGTCCCCTTACCCTGATTTGAGATTTAAAACAAAACAAAGACCTTCCTTTGACCCTGCCCTCTGTGGAGCAGATACTCATAATATTATCAGTTTCTGCATCAAATTTCATTTCCCTCATTTCCCTCCCTCCCTCCCCCAACCCCTCATTCTTATCCAGTTCTCTTTTATTTCTCTGTCTTTCACCTGTGTAAACACGCTATTTTAGAAAGACCATGGGATTTGAAGTTGGACAGAAATAAATTTGAATGTCAGCTGTCCCACTTAGTATATGACTTAGAGTCTTTTACTTAACTTCTCCTGAGCCTCAGTTCTTCATCTGCACAATGGAAACACTAATATCTGGCCTCAAAAAGTCACTGTAAAAGTTAAATGAAAATACATGTAAAACACCTAGAAAATAGCAGTATTTGCTATACAGCGGTCCGCTACCTCTGCGATCCCACCATGTCTAGGCTTTGACCACCTTTGGGTTCAAGAGGTTGCTGAACTCAGTGAGGCACAGCCACACAACTGAAGTATCCAGATCCTTGCCTGGTCTACTTTTGCTTGTTGTCTTGATCCTTCCTGATTGCCAATTTAAGTTAATACAGAGCTCCAAACTCTGTCAAGTCCTCTAAAGAATGTGAGAGTCAAGCCTGCTACTCACCCCCTGAAGCTTCAAGATGTCATCACTCACACTCTCAGTCAGAGTAAGATGCCATCCAAAGCCGCCTACCTGTAGAAGTTTTCAGGGTGGCTTTTACTTATATCAAACACAAACAAAAAGAAATGGAAAACAGCAAGGCAGCCCAACAAAGACAAGGCTTTAGCTTGTCATCCTCTCATAAGTAAAGATGGGGCTACAGCCATGAGACTCTAACTCCTTTCCAGAATAACTAGTCAAACCAGCTTTACTTCTAGCTCTACCTCATCTCACCTCCAACCCCTTCCCCCAAAAGAAAAATCAGTTTCTTATGGACCGTGAAAGGCAGTATAGGAGAACCACTGAAAACTTCTCTGCCAGAGGCTCAGGAAGAAAGAGAGAAGACCATACAGCTAGGAAACTGTTGAGTGGCATTAGGGTGGGGGACAGAAGATACCACAAAGGGGCTGTTCGTAACTGGGTTAACCCTTGATCCTGTCAAATTAGTCCCACCTCCCGCATTCCTCACAGATGTAACATTAAAAGACTTGAGTGAAAGTTAACAGACCATGTCCTCCCTGAGAACATACCAGGAAACAGCCACTTCTAGAAAGATAGGAAGTAGGAGTGTGGAGAAAGCAATGCACTCCAAGAGCTGCCTGCTGTCAGTCAGCCTTCACATTTCCACAGCCTAGACCAAGTAAGGATCCTGGGGTCCTTAGCAACCCTTCAGTAAAGCAAGAACTTGTCCCATGGAGGGTATGAGAAGAAATAGGAGGGTGTGGCGAGCCAGAATAACATGCCATGATTGTTCAGCAAGTTGATAAAAGAATATAAAGAATGTGACAAAGAGTCTGTCCATCACTGAAAAAGAATAGAGAGAGATGCAGTGTGAGGAAACTTCCCTCTGATTCTGTCATGATTTGCTGAGTGTTTTCAAACCTATCAACCTCAACTCTATGAGCTTCTCTCTCCCTCCTCCCTACCCCCACCACTGGAAGCATGGCTGAGCCAAGAGGGAAATAGCTGGTACAGCAGACTAGAGGGCTCACTGTGACCAAAAAAGAAAAAAGTTGGGTTTTGGACAGAGGGCAGGGCAGTCAATGAATGAACAAAGGGGCAATGGCACTTGAATGAGGCAGTCCAAAAGGTAGGCCTCAAGTAACTGGTGCTCTTGGGTGGGGGATGGGAACCAAAGACTTGACATAAAAGAAGGACAGCCTAGATGCATGGAAAATGTGTCTCTGTTGCTACTAGGCAGTACTTGTGTTGTGATATAGTACAGTCATAGACTCACAGTGAAAGAGGAGGAAGTGGAAGTGAAGTCAAAGGGGAGAGGTTAGAGTTCACTTTGAGAGATCAAGTCATCTTGACTTTTGCAACTTTAGTGCCTGGTCAGGATGGCTATCTGACCAAGTAAACTTGCCAGTGTGATGTGAGGAAGAATGGATCATCCGTTGCAACACTAATGCATAAGACAATGCTTCCACTTGGCCTATTTGTACTGGATGGGGCAAAGAGGTATAAGGAGACAAACCTCTACTCCTTCCCAGTCCTTGGAACACAATCTTTAGCCAGAAAAAATAGTAACTCAACTTATTCATTAATGATTTTATTGAATTATGTGTGAAGGGAGTATTTCAGGGAGCACCAGGAGACACAATTTTGGCTTCATAGAAGCTGAGTGAAAGTGATCTTGATACTGACATAACCAATATAAAAAGGTTACTTGCTGATTACAAGATAACTCTCAGAGTAACCCGGAATTCAGTTTCAGAGGGAAATGTAACCATGTACATACATCTGGTCCCAGCATCAAAGGTATGAACACCTTGGGCACTAATGGTAGTAGAATCCCAAACTACCCCAGAACTGTGTAACAGAGCTATCTAGAGCACTTTTTGTTCCTAACTAATGAATGCATTGTTTCCCAAGAATACCTTCTATAAATAAGCAGCTTGGAGCTTTGAATTCTGTTTCCTGTAGATAGGACATTATAAATGATAGTTAGGTTGTGTAATTTAATCAATGATACACTATGGATTAAACAGGCTTCTCCAGAACTGTTCTGAACGTCACCATTATAAATAACATTGTGTCAGTGAAGACATGTTTCCTAGACCTCTACACTCTCTTCCTTAGACCCCTTACCCTTCAGTAATAATATAGATTAAAGCGCACTCCAATCCACTCCCTGATCAAGGCTTTAGTAGTAAGGAAAGATATTTTTCCAGCTCAGATGACAACTGGTAAATGTGGAGAGATGGGGAGAAAGAGGTTGTGGATGCAAGACCTCCAGCAGGAGTCACTCGTGTGTGTATTCCAGGCACAGACAGAAGAACCCAGAGCTGAAGAACGGCAGCAACAGCAGAGGCTTTTCCAATCAGTGTCAGTGGCAGCATGCAGGGAAATAGGTATCTGACAGTGGATAGGGACAGAGACTGCTGTCTCTATATTCCTACATAGGGGCTCTATAAATTGAAGAGCGTATGGTACATATGGTTAGCATCTTCCATCTTAGAGACAACTATTCTTCCCAGAAGGGGAAGAAATTAAGTTCAGAGAGGTAAAAAGGACATAAAATAGATCTGGAATTCTGACTTTGACACTATTCATCGAATGCCATTTCCTTCTTCTATTACACAAATTCCTTCTCTGTAACTTAATAATCTCTTTGTTTAAACATATATGTTCCTTGAAGTCAGGGCTTATGTCTTCTCTCTCATCTCCCCTACAATGCCTTTACCAAGGCTGGCCAGGGCTAGGGGCAGAGGGAATTCTAAATAAATAGTAGGACATGAAATGTGTCCCTCCCAAATCTATTATGTGGCTGTCCCAGATGCCTTCATAGAGACCTTAGGCAGGTATGGCTTAATAGCAGCACAGCTACTTCCACTAAAACATTTTGACACTGGGCCTTGGTATGACATGGCCACCAGAAACAGCCAAAGTGATCTTCAGCTGTATTTTTTTTAAAGGAATGTTCATACTCATCTGTGGTCAGATTCTCCTCAGTTACACTATTCAGCTGTGGGATCCATAACTTAAGAGGAACATGGACAAGCTGAAGTGCATCATGAGTGGGAGGAGGAAACAGGAGGAGAGGCTGGAACCTACATCCCATAAGGAAAAGCTGAAAGAGCAAGGGCTCTCCTAGAAAAGTGAAACAAGATGATATAACAGTTGCCTTCAGGTATCCCAAGGGCTGTCCCGAGACAGAGGAAGCACCCTTGTTCTGTGTGATGCTATCCAGAGGATATAGCTAGGACCCACAGATGATAGCTAAAAGGAAAATGATTGCAGCTTAACAAAGGAAAAGCTGTCCACAGTCAAAACTTTTCAACAACGGAATGGATAGGCTTAGAAGGGAATGAACTCTCCTGTGACTACTGTAGAACAAGCTCAGGGACACTGCACAGGAGGCTTATGAAATGGTTAAGATTAGACTAGGTGACTTCTAAAAGGCTGTCCTCACTCTGAGATTCCTTGACTCCAGGTCTCTACCAAGAACAGAATTAGTCTGGGAGCCCTGAGTTAAGTCTGCCCCTTGGTGCTTGCGGGGTAGAGGGGCAGGCAGTGAGAGCAGCTCTTCCCATAATCCCTGCTGTTCTTCATTAACTTTTCTCAGATGGGTCAGCATCTTTTTTCCCCTAGTTCTAAAGAAGCCTAGCTATAAAAGCCATGATGTTCCCTCCAGATAATCATCCATAACCTCCAATCTCAAGTCTGAGTCTCTCTTTTTTCTTTAAAGAAATTCCTGGGGAGGGGTTTGGGGAGGGCAAGGGGGGAAATCATTTTAATTTTTTAAGGGACAATGTTCAAGTGTCTTCCAGCTGGAGTTGAATTATTTTCTTTGTGTGAGGTTTTGGAGAGGGAAAATCCTCTAATAGGCTTGACCTTTTCTAACTTCAGCAAGCATACATGTGGCTCTCAATGGGGTACCAGGTGTATTATGAAAACTCAGCAGGGCCAAAAGTAGTATCGACTCAAAGCTCAGCCAAGGGTTATCAGCTACACCACCCACCCTTCTTGCTCCGCCTCCCTCCAACTTTTTTTGTATCTCTCTGATGGATTTCTAATCCATGCCTCAAAATGCCCTCTGCTTTCTGGGATAGGGCAGCAGCTGGGAAACTGAGGTAGTGGACATCTTTGGTGATTCTAGAGGCAGAAATGAGGAGGGGATTCATGTAGGTAACCAGGCTGAGCTAAGCTCCAAAGACGCATACCCTACAAAGGTCCCTTGTGAGTGCCAGGCACTGATCTGTAACACAGCTCAAAAGATTTCACAGGAACTCTCATTGTTCATATAATACCACCTCTGCACCCAACAAGAATTCAAAATCACAGCCACATTTACTTCCAGCCACAAGACAACCTCAATCTGAGTTTATCCAGATCCTCTTGAAGTCTCAACTGTCTCTCTGTGTGCTTCTAGAAATAAGGTCAGACTAGGAATGGGATACAGACTAAAACAACTTAATGAGCACACCCTGCCACTGTCCTAAGCTAAGGACAGCAAACAGTATTAGTTTGCCTAATTCATTGTCACATCATCTGTGACAATAGAGATGGGGCAGTTAAGCCTAGCCTCCACTCTGCAAATAGCGATTTGGGTCTAGAGAGGGTAAAATTATAAAGCAATATCAGAGCACATCAAGTGGATGGGGGTAAAGCTTCTTTCTCCTCCAGGCTACTCCCCTATCCCACCCTGTTTTATTCCAGGGCAGTAACTAGCCCCCCTTGCTTCACTATGCCAGATAGAAACATCTACCATAAATGAGCCAAGGAAAGGGAAAATATGTAGCATGAGCCTACATATCAGACACATCTAATTATCCCCATTCCATCCAGACAGTAATCCTGGGTCACTGAGGTACTGTAACATGTTAACCAAAGGAATCAATAATGCCAATGTCATGGACCCTATTCCTTTAGCAGTCATGTATCTTTTACTTGTTACCATGATCTAACTCGAAACACCACAATATAGGGAAACATCATAAACTATCCCTTATTATTTAGGATAATCAATAGCATTTTATTTTTTAGAGGTGGGGTCACACTATGTTGCCCAATTATGGTACACTACAGCCTGGAATTCCTGGGCTCCAGGGATTCCTCCTACCTAAGCCTCCTGAGTAGCTGGGACTACAGGTGCAAGACACCACATCCAGCAACAGTTATTTAAAAATTTTCTCTTTCTTTGCCACTTGATTGTCAGGGAGAGACTATACAAGTGTCCATAAATCAGGCAGTTGAATTCCCCATATTCAAGGAAATCATAGGAACCAGCAGGAATTGATGATTTCCCCAACTTGATCATTTCCTGGTCCAAAGGGTCTCCCACGACAACTATGAACTAGACTTTCACACTGCATGCCCTCTTCTCCCACTAATTACTACTTTTTCAAATTCCCCCACTCCCCAGATATCTCCACTTGTGCCATAAGATATCTCTGAGCATGTATGCCACACCATCCCTGATGCAAACCGTTTCTGTTTTTTTTTTCTGCAAAGGAGGTTCTTTGCCATTTTCCACCATGGTTCCTGCACCTTACCTCTGTCTCTCCCTGACCTGAGATCATCACAAGTGATTTGGAGTCATCAAATAGTCCTTTCCTACTCTGAACTCAGACTTCATCAGAGTGTACGTACAACCCAATCCTCACTTAGTGTGGAATTACAGGCTGACAAGGAAAGGGACACCGCATTAGGAGGCTAATAAGATGAGATACATCTCTGAAAGTTATTGCCCTGTACTCCTTCACAAACCACAGTACTAGCAGAGGAATCGGAAACTCTCTTAGTAGGACTGCCATTGACTCTCCATATGATAGACATAGGTAAGCCACTGAATATATCAGTCTCAGTTTTTCCATCAGTTTCTCCACAATCTTTCCTGACTGCCTCACAGTGTGGCTGCAAGAGTAATGAAATAAAGGATGAGGAAGCACATTGTAAATACTAACACTGTATGCAAATGAAGCAAAGTTTCATTTTCCTCACTCTGCAGCAACACTTCTGAGGAGAGCCAGAGCCAGCATAAAAGATTGGCTATTTGGTCAGGCACGTGGTGGCTCATGCATGTAATCCCAGCGCTTTGGGAGGCTGAGGTGGGCAGATTGCTTGAAGGAGTTCGAGACCAGCCTGGACAACATTGTTAAACCCCGTCTCTACTAAAAATACAAAAAATTAGCCAAGCGTGGTGGCCTGTGCCTGTAGTCCCAGCTACTTGGGAGGCTGAAGTGGAAGGACTGCTTGAGCCTGGGAGGCACAGGTTGCAGTGAGCTGAGCTGGCACCACTGTACTCCAGCCTGAGCCACAGAGTGAGACCCTGTCTCAAAAACAAACAAAAAAATGGCTACTAGATTGTCATAGTATCATTTAAAGACCACCCACTTGAATGTCACTTTAGACATGGGGATGCCTAGACCCAGGTAGGGCAAGTGATGTACCTAGGATTCCAGAAATAGAGAGTGGCAGAAAAAGGATTAGAACCCAAGTTTTTAATCTGCCAACCCAATTATCTTTCTATTCCCTTCCACCCATCCCAATCAGTTTGTACAGACTAAGAAGGCTGTTTTCAAGGAGAAAACTATTTTGTTCTGAATCATAAAAGGAAATAAAATTAAGGTTGAAAAATGAAGAGAGAATTAATGAAATATGCCAAAACAGTGTCTTGTCAAGAAAAACACAATACAGCCAATCACTGTGCTTAAAAAATACTATGGTCCCTTTTTATACTGTTGAGGCCAACCCAGTTATAACTGACTTTTACTGTAAAGAACTAGGCTATTTAGGAGGAATGGGAGAAATAATTTTACCCCTTGCATATCTAAATAAATGCATGTCATAATGAGCCTTCATATAATAGGGGTCAACTGTACATTCAGTGGAAAGGGAATCATTACAAGGCACCCTGCCTCTCAACACACGGAGCACTTCCTCTACAGCTTGGCCAAGGAAACCCTCATCTACCCTCAAATAATCCCCCAGACAGACCACAAATTGCTGGATGCCCCATACTTAGTAACACCCCCTGCCATGCTCTCACTGGCTCACAAAATAATCCAGGACCACAGCAGCAAGCACTCTCTGGGGTGCTTCTCCAGAAGGGTCAGCTCTGGGCAGAGCTGAAAAATGACCTCTCCAAGGCAGGTTGTCTAGGCAGACTGTGGAAATTCTGTGGGCAGTGTGAGGAGAAAAAGAAAGGGAGGAACTGCCAGACCATGGAGGGCTGCATATCCCATTGTGACCTTGGTGGAAAGAGGGGGGAGAGGAGGAGCTTGATTAGAAGAAATTCCTGAAGGCCAGGATTCCCCTCACCAAAGGAGTTGAGTGCTTTTGTTAAAAAAAAAAAAAAGCATATAACTTTCTCCAGAGAATACTGGAGGGAGACTGCCTCAGGAGGGGTTGTGATGGTGGATGACAAAGGCATCTGAGGCTGGTTAAAGTACATGACAAGTATGGGGGAAAGGGTGCTACATGAAGATCTGGGCTAGTTTGGGGAGGCTAATGATCAGAGGGGTCCCTGCCAGCCCCCCAAAATGTTGCCTCAGCATACCTCAGACTCCTCAATCTGATTGGTACACCCATGGCACAACTCCAGGGTTCCTAAGAGTGTGGGCCCCAAGGCCTGAAGGATCCCATACACTGGAAGTCAACCAGCGGCTCCAATGCAAGGCAAATGCCTCAAAATGCCGCACAGGTTATTGTGGGTGTGTGTTGCGGGATACATTTGCTGAATCCTCTGCTGAGATGTGACCAGTGTTGAACCCCACCCCCACCCCCCCCCGCAAAAAAAAAAAAAAGTGATATTTGTTCCCTGCTGAAAAGACACATCTTTCTATCTCCAGCCTGAACCCACATCTACAACTTCAACTGCCATTTAAGCGGGTTGGAAGGGGGAGGGCTTTTCGGATTTGAGGATTTAAGAGAAACAACAACAAAAAAGTGGAATAAAGTTCGTGAAGTCCGTTCACTTGGCAATCTGGCACCTCAAGGTGAGTCGTTCCACAAGTCACTCTTCCTGGTAACAGCTCCAGCTGCCCCTTCCCCTCGCCCTCACCCCTACGGGGGAGGCTCGCTTTGGGGTTCTGGAGCACTCAGGAGAGCTCCTCTCTCCTGTCCTCAGCTGCAACTTGGCTTCCAGCAGATCACAGACTCCTAAAACAAACAAACCCTGGCGGCGGCGGCGGCGGTGGCGGCGGCGGCGGCAGCAGCAGCAGCAGCAGCTCCAGCACAGCTGCGCTCCATGGCGCAAAAGTTTCCTCCACACTTCTCAACGTGCAGGAAATCTCGCCGGCGCTGGGGCAGGACTCTGAAGGGAGGGAGAGGCCGAGCCGAACCGGCGGCAACAACGCCCCAAGAGCTGAATGGATCTGTGCGCTTCGGCCGTGGGAAGTGAGGCTGGCAAAAGCCACCAATGCCTCATCTCCGTTCCCACACCGGCCCCTAGCCCTGCAACCTGCCTGGGAGGGGCGGCCCGCCCGTCGATGGAGGGGCCAACACTGCCAAGAGAGCTGCCAAGCCGCGATGACTGTCCCTTCAGTCCTTCACTGTCCCGTAGGGACACAGGGGCCTCCAAGGAGAAATCCCCAACGGCCTCCACTTCCTCCAGCCCAAACTGAGGGGAGTAGCCGCCCCGACGTGGGGGAGCAAGGGCTGCCCCAGCGCCCTCGCGAGTGTGTCTGCGCGCAAGGCTCTAGCTGGGGGCCAGTTGTGCTCCCAGCTCGTGTTCCAGCCACCCTTAGGGGATGTCTGCACCTGGACTGGTGGCAAGACCCCTCCGTGCCGTTCAGAGGGGCTTTCGCTCCTAGCCCTAACTAAGTTTCAAAGTTGGCCTGAGGGCCCCGTTCAGCGGCAGCCTTCGCACCCGCTTGTCCATTCAAAGTTGGGCGCCGTTAGGACAGGAGCCGCCAGTTCTTACCTTAGACACTGTGAGCGGCTCGCAGTGTTCCAGACCCCCCTTAAGGGTGAAGCCCCAGGGTGCCCCCCCTTGCAGCTGCACAGGGACGTACTGGAAGGACCCAGGCCGGTTCTCCATCCTCGGCTGGGCTCAGGCGCCGCCGGGCTCCTTTTCCGAGGGGGCTACGTTGCCTCCGCCCCCAGCAGCTCCGCCACCATCGCCCTCCAGCTCTACGCCACCCCGCACCGCCCTGCTCCGCCTACTCTCCCGGCTGGAGACGCTCAGGCAGCGAGCGAGCGCAAGGAGAAATGACACGGAGCTGGAGAAAGGGGGAGAGAGGGGGGAAAAGGAGAAGGGAAAAAAAGAAAAGAAAAGAAAGAAGGAGAGGCGGAGGGATAGCGCGTAATGGACAAGAAAACGGAGCAATGGGGAGGGGCAGTCACTGGGACCTCGCCTATAGGATCGCTGGGGAGTGGGAGCGAGGCGAGGCCTCACATCAATTGTTACATTGTTTCATTCAAGCAGGGCCCCTCTTTGGTCCTCCTCTTTACTGCCGGGTTCCCCGCCCCTCCAGCCAGTCCAGGCGAGGGGAGGTGAAAGTCGTTAGTGTGGACGGCCCGCGTGGCTGAGTGGGCTGAAACGCTGGTTTCCTGATTAGCGCGTTCATGTTTCTCTGACTGCCTTTTTCTTCTGAAGGTCCCGAGAACGGAGATCTGGGAGGGTTTAAAAGGCTGCTAATTTGTGGACCTTGCCTAGAGGGGTGGAAAGCAAAGCAAGCAGGCCAGCGGACACAGTGAGGCTGTGTGTGTAGGCTGCTCTGTGTGTACGCGCTAGGTGTGTGGGGTCATTATGAAACTTTGCCCCAGAGCATAGTTTAAATAAAGAAGCACTTTGAGGATGCCCCTGCTCGGGCTTCCCCGCACCCTGGCTCAGTGTTGGAGTCTATGGGTAGCACTGTGCTTGTGTATGTTCCAGTCATCTGGAGTTCCTGGCACGGCCTTGCACTTGCCCCACTGAGATGAGCAAGCCAGCAATCAGCAAACTTTATGACTAGCAGTATTGTCTCTAAACAAACCTACAGGAAAGAGCATCCATTGATAAGCTGGCCAATTAATAATGTTGTGCCTTCGGGAAGAATCAGCTTTTAGACTGGGTCCAGAACATCTCTGCACATCTGTTCGAGCTTGACCTTGTAATTTCTGAGCTGGGCTTTTATAACAGACCAAACAGCCACAATAATAGTCCTGAAAAGCGAATTTGTTACTGAATCTTGTGCTGATTTCTCTGCCTTCACTTGGACAGGTTATCTTCTCTCTTTGAGGTGTTTTCTCTGGAGCCACATGCGGGCAGTGAATTTTTAAAGGGCCTCGCACTAGCGGAGAAAGTGTTGATAACTCAGTTGTTACTCAACAGGATGTTCCCACTCTGTCTCGCCTGTTCAGTCTCTTCCCCGTTCTTGTGCAGCTTCTTCTTCATGGCCAACAAACACACTGCGGCCCCTTCCTTCACAGCCAGCTTTCTGCGGTCAAGGTTTCCACTCTCTACTTCTACTTCCTCACCTGTCACTGCCTCTTCAACACACTGCAGCCTGCGGTGTGCTGCAGCATGCCACTGAAATGTCTCTCAAAGTCACCCCCCTGCATCAATCCTTTTTTCTCAGCCCCCCGGACTGTCTGCATATTACCCTAACTTTTCTTTAATAAAATGGCAATTTAGGTGTTTATAGCCTGCCTTTTTAAAGTCCTTAGAGATGATTCACATGGGAAACCATCCTCGATCTTTTAGGCTTTTATACCTACAAAGACCGTCTTGATCATGTTTATTGTTTTATATTTTCCTCACTTGAAAGCAGAAAATTTGATAAAATGGCATCTCAACTTGTTGATTCTTACTTGTGTTAACCTATGTTATAACATTCATTTGCCCTGCCCCACCTTGAAGCTAAGCATTTTTTTCTTTTTTGGATAATATTTCTATGTCACTTGGTAGAACCCAGCGTGTTTCAGTCCCAGCATATCTGTAAAGTTCAGTTCACAGGATATATAGTCATCACTCAAGGACTATTAGAATTATGTGTCTAGACTAGAGGAAAGACATTTGGAAGCAGTAGACACACATCTGAGCCCTGGTCTTGTCACTAACTAGATGGGTGACCTCGGGCAAATCACTGAGCTAACTCTTTTCAGTCTCCTGTTCTTCCTCTGTAAACTTTAGCTAATAAGCCCTGACTTTCCTACCTCCCAGGCCTGTTGAGAGACTAAGATGAAATAATACATATGAAAACACTTTGGTAAGGAAAAAGTAAAAATCATCTCGCAACCTTATTATGAAAGCAAGCACTGAGCTAGCCTTTAACTAATCTATTTTCATTCCAAGCCTTACTCTACCATGATGTCTTGTTGCACTCTTCAGTTTATCCTTTTCATCATTACAGCAGAACATAAATTACCTAGCCCCTTGTACAAACAGTGCATAAGTAGTAGATATTTTGAACATAAGGTGACTAGATTATCTTGCTTCTTTATCGATAAAAATCAGTGCTGCTAGCAGGCATCTCATTCTTCTTTGGAAGTATACAGTTAGTGGGAGCATGATTGCATAGTGGAAAGGGTACAGGGTTGAACTTGAGATGCCTAGATTCTAAGCTAGTTCTGCCATTAATTCACTGTGCGATATTAAGCATGTCACCCTCTCTGTAAACTGAAGGAGTTGAGCGACTTGATTTCTTAAGTTCCTCTACAGTTTGCAAATTCTGTGACTACTTCCTGGCAAGTGCTTAAACGTGGTATGTGCGAACAAACTCTTGATGATAGAGTTGAACCAAGTAAAAATAAAGCAATGGAGAACATTTGAGGGGTATATTACTGTGTGTGTGTGTGTGTGTGTGTGTGTGTGTGTGTGTGTGAAGTGTGCATGCACATGCTGGAGCCATCAGATAGATGATAAATTCATTCTAAAGTATGTTAAATTGCCTGTGGGGTAAAGGTGGAAAGTCCACTAGGCAGGTAGAAATAGGAAACTGCATATCAAGGAAGGGGTGGTGATTGATAATATACATTTGGATGATAACTGAAGCCATTATTTGTAGTATATAATCTCACCCAGAAAAATTAGAATCTCACCCAGAAAGTAGAATCCTGGATTATGCTAATATTTAAAATATTATGCTAATATTCAAAAGTCAGGAAGGATAACAAAAGACCCACAAAGGAGTAGACCCAGGAGGTGGGCAAAAGGCCAACCAGGGACAGATAAATTAAAACCAGGCTAGGTACTTCCACCTCATTAAACATTCCTCTCAGGAATCTTGTATTCATTCAAAATCTATTGACAAGTTTACATTTTTAGAAGAAGGAAGACTGAAATAGGAGTCCTTCTCTGAACTTTTCTTTTAAAAAAACTTTCTTGGTTGAATCTTTTTTTTAAAACTGAAATTTAAATACAATTGTCCTCATCGCAGTGCCTCTAGCTTTTTGCTGTTGTTATCAGTTTTATTAAATTTTTATTTTTTGCTCCCCGGTGGGATCTAATCCAGCTCCTTTTTGAATGAGGAACCTTTTGAGATTCTAGAGAACCTTATGCACTCTCTCCCTGAAAGCTACACATGTTCACTCAATGCTGTATATAGTTTGGGCTGAGAGGTATAGACCCTAGCTTCAGAATCCTTGCTCTAGGCTTGGCGTGGTGACTCACGCCTGTAATCCCAGCACTTTGGAAGGCCGAGGCGGATGGATCACCTGAGGTCAGGAAAAAAAAATACAAAAATTAGCCAGGCGTGGTGGCATGTGTCTGTACTTCCAGCTACTTGGGGAGGCTGAGGCAGGAGAATCACTTGAACCGGGAGGTGGAGGTTGCAGTGAGCTGAGATTGCACCACTGCACTCCAGCCTGGGCAACAGAGTGACACTCCATCTGAAAAACAAAAACAAAAATATCCTTGCTCTAGAAAAAGACAAGATTTGTTCTTTTTGTGTATGTGGTAAAAGCAAAAAACAAAAACAAAAACAAAAAACAGAACAAAAAACACACATATCATGAAGTCTACTCTCGTACCAAATTTTTAATTGTACAGAACACTATTTATAACTTTATGTACATTGTTGTACAGCAAATCTCTAGAATGTCTTCATATTGCATAATTTAATCTATATAAATTGAACAAGAACTCTCGCTTCGCACCAAGCCTGTGGCGACCACTATTCTACCTTGTGCTTCTATGAGTTTGACTATTTTAGATACCTCATATAAGTGAAATCATGTAGTATTTGTCTTTCTGTGACTGTCTTATTTCACTTAACATAATGTCCTCCAGGTTTATGCATGTTATCTCATATGACAGGATTTCCTCTTTTTAAAAGGCTGAATAATATTCAATTTCATATAAAAATACGCATTTTTTCTTTATTCATTCATCTGTCAATGAGCATTTCTTCCAGCTTTATTGAGGTATATTTGAAAAATAAAATTGTATATTTTTAAGGTGTACAATATAATGATTTATATTTGCATACATTGTAAAACGATAACCACAATCAGCTAATTAACACATCCATCACGTCACAGCTGCCATTTTTTGCATGTGTGTGGTGAGAAGACATAAAATCTACTGTCTTAGCAAATGTCAAGTATAAAACACAGCATTATTAACTATAGTCACCATGCTGCACATTGGATCCCCAGAACTTACTGATTTTATAAGTGAAGGTTTGTACCATTTGACCATCATCTTCCCATTTCCCACCCCCCAGTCATATAAGTGAGATCATGCAGTAATGCAGTATTTGTCTTTCTGGTTTTGGCTTCTCTCATTTAGCATAATATCTTCCCAGTTCATCCATTTTGTCGAAAGTGTCAGGATTTCCTTCTTCTTTAAACGAAGGGGTACATACACGTGTATATAGAGTTATGCATCACTTAATGATGGGGATACGTGCTGAGAAATGCATTGTTAGGCAATTTCATCATCGTGTGAACATCACAGAGTGTACTTACACAAACTTCTATGGTATAGTCTACTACAACCTAGACTGTGTAGTATATAGCCTATTGCTTCTAGGCTATAAACCTGTATGACATGTTGCTATACTGAATACTGTAGGCAAGTGTAACACAATGACAAGTATTTGTGTATCTAAACATATCTAAACCTAGAAAATGTACAGTAAAAATATAGTATAAACGATTAAAATGGTACATCTGTAAAGGGCACTTATGAAGGGCGCTTGCAGAACTGAAAGTTGCTCTGGGTTAGTCAGTGAGTGAGTGGCGAGTGAATGTGAAGGCCTAGGACATTCCTGTACACTACTGTAGTTTCTATAAATATGTACACTTGAGCTACACTAAACTTATTTAACATTTTTTTCTTTCTTCAAAAATAAATTGACCTTAATGTATTGTAACTTTTTTACTTATAAACTTTTAGATTTTTTTTATTTTGTAATAACACCTAGCTTAAAACACAAACACATTTTATAGCTGTACAAAAATATTTTCTTTATATCCTTATTCCATAAACATTTTTCTATTTTTATTTTTTTACATTTTAAAACTTCTGGTTAAAAGCTAACACACAAGCCCTCAATTTAGCGTAGAACTACACAGGATTAGAATCATCAAGATGTCACTAGGTGATAGGACTTTTTCAGCTCCATTATGATCTTATGAGACTCCCATTGTATATTCAGTCAGCTGTTGATCAAAATATTATTACGTGTCACATAACTGTGTATGCGTGTGTGTGCATGTGTGTGTATACAAAACATTTAAAATCCATTCTTCCATCAACAGATTCTTAGATTATTTCCATATTTTGACTACTGTGAATAATGCTGCAATGAACGTGGCAGTGCAGACATCTTTTCAAAATACTGATTTCAATTCCTTTAAATATATACCAAGCAATGGGATTGCTGGATCATGTGGTAGTTCTATTTTTAGTTTTTGAGGAACCTCCATACTATTTTCCATAATGGCTGCAGTAATTTACATTCCTGCCAACAGTGTACAGTGTATGAGGGTTTCCTTCTTTACATTCTTGCCAACACTTGTTATCTCTATAGTTATCACTATAGAAAACCACCCAACTGCAAAAATAAACAATAAAAGAGGAAGAAAAGAAGAATATACAAAACAACCAGAAAACAAACAATACAATGATAGGCGTAAATCTTCCCCTATCAATAATACCTTGAATGTAATATGTTTTGAAGTCAGTAAGTGTGAGGCCTCTAGTTTTGTTTTTCTTTCTGAAGATTGTTTTGGATATTTGGCTCCTTGTGGTTCTACATGGATTTTAGGGGTTTTTCTTTTTTCTTTTCTTTCTTTTTTTTTTTTTTTTTTTTTGAGATGGAGTCTTGCTCTGTTGCCCAGCCTGGAGTGCAGTGGTACGATCTAGGCTCACTGCAACCTCCGCCTCCCAGGTTCAAGTGATTCTCCTGCCTCAGCCTCCCGAGTAGCTGGGACTACAGGCGCCCACCACCACGCCCAGCTAATTTTTGTATTTTTAATAGAGATGGGGTTTCACCATATTTGCCAGGCTGGTCTTGAACTCCTGACCTTGTGATCCCTCCCCCTTGGCCTCCCAAAGTTCTGGGATTATAGGCGTGAGCCACAGTGCCCGGCGGTTTTAGGGATTTTTCTACTCCTTTAAAAAAAAAAATGCCTTTGGAGTTTTGATAGGGATTACATTGAATCTGTAGATCACTCTGGGTATGTATTAAAAGAACATTTGTTAACAATCAACAAATTGAAGAGACAACCTACAGAATAAAAAAAAAATTTGTAAACTACCCATCTGACAAGGGATTAATAACCAGAATATATAAGGAACTCAAACAACTCAATAGTAAAAAAAAAAAAAAAAAAAAAAAAAAAAACCACACGAATACTCCAACTAAAAAACAGGCTAAAAGTCTGAATAGACTTTTCTCAAAAGGCATACAAATGGCCAAAAGGTTATGAAAAAAATGCTCAATATCACTAATTATCAGAGAAATGCAAATCAAGATCACAATGAGATATCACATCCCCCACCCCAGTTAAAGTCGCTTTTTTTTTCTTGAGTCTAGCTCTGTCGCCCAGGCTGGAGTGCAGTGGCCGGATCTCAGCTCACTGCAAGCTCCGCCTCCCAGGTTCACGCCATTCTCCTGCCTCAGCCTCCTGAGTAGCTGGGACTACAGGCGCCCGCCAGCTCACCCAGCTAGTTTTTTTGTATTTTTGTAGTAGAGACGGGGTTTCACCGTGTTAGCCAGGATGGTCTCGATCTCCTGACCTAGTGATCCGCCCGTCTCGGCCTCCCAAAGTTCTGGGATTACAGGCTTGAGCCACCGCGCCCGGCCTAAAGTCCCTGTTATCAAAAAGAGAGAACAATGGATGGGGAGAAAGGAGAACCTTCATGTACTGTTGGTTGGAATGCAATTTAATACAGCCAGTATGGAAAACAGCATGGAGGTTTTTCAAAGAACTAAAAATAGAACTACCATATGACCCAGCAATCCCACTACTGGTTATTTGTCTGATAGAAAGGAAACCAATATATCAAAGAGATGTCTGCACTTCCATGTTTATTTCAGTGCTATTTACAATAGCCGAAATATGAAATCAACCTGAGTGCCTATCAATAGATGAATGGATAAAGGAAATATACACAATGGAGTATTATTAAATCATAATAAAAGAATGAGGTTGGATGTGGTATCTCATCTCTGTAATCCCAGCACTTCAAGAGGCCAAGGTGGAAAGATTGCTTAAGCCCAGGAGTTCAAGACCAGCCTGGGCAACATAGGGAGACCCTATCTCTACAAAAAATAAAATAAAATAAATAGGTGGGCATGATGATGCACACCTGTAGTCCCAGGTACTTAGGGATGGTGAGGTGGGAGGATTGTTTGAGCCCAGGAGGTCAGGAGGTCAGGTAGTCAAGGCTGCAGTGAGCCATGATCCTGCCACTATAGTCCAGCCTCCACGACAGAGTGCAATACCTTTCTCCAAAAATAAAAAATAAAAATAAAAGAATGAAATCCTTTCATTTGCAGCCACATGGATGGAACTGGAGATCATTATGCTAAGTGAAATAAGCCAAGTGCAGAGAGACAAACATCACATGTTATCACTCTTATGGGAGCTAAAAAAAGTGTATCTCGGCCGGGTGTGGTGGTTCACACCTGTAATCCCAGCACTTTGGGAGGATGAGGTGGGTGGATCTCGAGGTCAGGAGATCGAGACCATACTGGCCAACATGGTGAAACCCTGTCTCTACTAAAAATAAAAAATAAAATAAAATAAATAGTTGCATGTGGTTGCGCATGCCTGTAATCCAGCTACTCGGGAGGCTGAGGCAGGAGAATAGCTTGAACCTGGCGGGCAGAGCTTGCAGTGAGCCGGGATCCAGCCACTGCACTCCAGCCTGGGTGACAGAGTGACACTCCGTATCAAAAAAAAAAAAAAAAGAAAGGAGTATCTGATGAAGATAGAGAGTACATTTTGGTCACTAGAGGCTGGGAAGGGTAGAGGGAAGAGGGAAATGAAAAGAGATTTACTAATGAGTAAGAATATATAACGTGATAAAAGAAATAAGCCCCAGTGTTTGATGGATCAGTAGAGTGACTATAGTTTAAAATAATCTATTATATATTTCAAAATAGCTAGAAGAGAATAATTCAAATGTTCCTTGCTTAAAGAGAAGACAAATTAAGGTGATGAATATCCAATTATACAGATTTGATTTCTACAAATTATATGAATGTATTAAATTATCACATGTACCTTGAAAATAGCACACATCTATTATATATCAATAAAAAATGAAATTATTTTATAAGGTACTTTTAAAGAGCTTACATATTTACTGAACTAATCTTTCTTTCTTTCTTTCTTTCTTTCTTTCTTTCTTTCTTCCTTCCTTCTTTCTCTCTCTCTTCCCTCCTTTCTCTTTTCTTTTCCTTTCTCTTCCTTTTTTCTTTTCTTTTCCTTTCCTTTCCTTTCCTCTTCTTTTCTTTTCTTTTCTTTTCTTTTCTTTTGAGACAGGATCTCACTCTGTCACCCAGACTGGAGTGCAATTGTGCCATCACAGCTCACTGCAGCCTCTAATTCCTGGGCTCCAGTGATCCTCCTTTCAGCCTCCTGAGTAGCTGAGACTACACACATGCACTACAATGCAGAGCTAAATTTTGTACTTTTGGTAGATATGGAGTCTTTTATATTGCCCAGACTGAAACAATGTTTCAACAGAAAAAAATATTCACGGTCGGGTGCTGTGGCTCACACCTGTAATCCCAGCACTTTGGGAGGCAGACGCGGGTGGATCACCTGAGGTCAGGATTTCGAGACCAACCTGGCCAACGTGGTGAAACCCCTTCTCTACTAAAAATACAAAAACTAGCCAGACATGGTGGTGGGCGCCTGTAATCCCAGCTACTTGTGAGGCTGACGTAGGAGAATCACTTGAACCCGGGAGGTGGAGGTTGCAGTGAGCAGAGATTGTGCCACTGCACTCCAGTCTGGGCGACAAGAGTGAAACTCTGTCCCAAAACAAAAAACAAACAAACAACAACAACAAAAAGAAACAACACAAAAAAGGAAAAGGTATTCATTCAGTAAGTTAAATTTGCCCTAGACTGAGAGCATGCTTGGTAAGCACTGGGTACTGTTCCATATATTATTGGCAAGTATTACAATAGCCCTACAAAGTAGGCATTATTAAGTCTGTTTTCCAAGTGAGGAAACTGCTCCATGAAGTGGTAGAACCAGGATTATAAGGCAGGGAGGTTGCAGAAGCATCCTGTGATAACTTTATTTATCATGTCTCTGTCATAGTCCCCTCTTTTGCAGAGAAGGAAGGGGTTTGGAGTCCTCCGTTTTGCTCTCCTCATGTTTCCACTTGGGATGACTTCTGTTAGAATAACGCTCCTGGCCTGTCTCCTCACCCTTCATGTGATGGGTGAGTTGGCAAGTCTGTATCGCTAAGTGTAGGGAGTATTAGGAAGCCTATTATGGCAGACTTTCTATTCCCTATCTTCCAATACAGACTTTAACCATGATAAGCTGATATTTTTAATCTCTGTTTATTTCTTTCCTGTGTCTATCAGTTGGTTCTGAACTTGGGAATGAATGAGAGGTGTGCTACTATTCACTACTATTTCAAAATGTATCTCTTCAACCCATTTTCTACCCAGCCTGTGTCCTTCTGTCCACTTCTCTATCTCGTATTGTCTCCTGAGTGTCTATGTGAGCCTGTCTGTGAATATACTTCTGATTGCCTAGATACCTATAACAGGAAGTGTGGGGGGGTATTAGGCCAAAGCTCCATGTGGTCCTAAGGAAAATGATCTGCATGTGCATGGGAGAAAGAGGGAGAGAGAATGAAGGTGTGTTCCTTGAATTTGGCTCTGAGGGCTACCCTCACATAACTATCATAATGTTTTTTGTCCTTCTCTACTAGAAGCAAGCTCTACCAGAAAAGAATGCTTAAAGTCCATTTCTTTTCCTATTGTTTCATTCTGCGACCACAGACCTTCCTCTTCTCATCTCTGTGCTAGCAGTGTCAGAAGAGGGAGAGCGGTCACTATTTCAGAAGCCTTTTCTGTGCTTGCTCAAAGACTGAAGATTGTTTACAGACTAAGGAAGTTCTCATTTTTTCACAGGCAGATTATAATACTAGAGAAATCTAACCTGTGTTTTGTGATTGTTATCTAGCATTCTGTGGCCCATACTTCTAACATGCTTGATAAATGGTGTCAAGTCATCTTCTTAATTTCATCACACCCTTGGAAAAAATAAGGTAAGAGTCAGAATTATAGTCACCCTTTTACAGATGAAACCAAAAGTAGAATAGTATCGTTGCTTAACTAATCATTCTTCCCACACTTCCTTGGAATTTCAGGTGTCGGTGGGCCGACTGTTCCTGGGCCAGTTGCCTAACCAGGCAAAAGGGGAACCAGACCATGTTTTAATGAACAGATTTTGTCAGAAATAATATCAAAAGGTGTTCATTTTTAGTCTCATCAGTTGAATCTCTTGGAATATTCCACTTGGGCTTCTAGGGCTTCTATTTCTCTCCTTCCCATTTACCCTACGCTGCCCAACAATCACCCTGACACTTCCGGATGTTTCTCACAGGGGAGAGAATCTGGGTCAATAATCATAGGCAGTGGAGAGGGGAAAAAAGTTGAATGTTCTAGGTATTTTTCATATGCAGATTACATGAAAATAGTAGCAAGTTTCTCCTTCCCATTTATCTATACATCTAAGGGTGTGCAGGTACGTAAGGGATGGGCAGCTGCAGCAAAGGAGAATTCTAAGTAGACCATCCTACTGAAGAGTGTGTCTGATTCCTGGAAAATTTTGCCTAGGGCTACGGAAAGATTTATAGTCAAGGTCTGTTTATTTTGAGTTAAAGTTAGTATAACGTTAGTATAAAATGTTACAGCTTAGACATTATTTGAGTTAAATAAATTCTTACAAGTACATACTTCTAGAGAAATATGGAGTTTATGTTTCTCCTTGGGTAACTTTATAAAAAAATCTTTCTATTGTTGAAGTATCTCTTCTGGGTCGTCTGGTTCTTTTATCCATTCAGAAAAAAATGCCAGTTTTCTTACGGAATCTCAGGATCTTGCCTTGGCATTAGATTTGAGACTGTAGATTCAAAGCCTCTTCATCCTTCTTGAGTTAATAAATCTAGACAGCATTCGTGTGTGTTTGTGTGTGTGTGTAAGAGGCTGCCATCTGTGGTGGTTGGTGCTCTCAGAGAAGGCTTGTTGAGGCAGGAGTTGGTTTGTTTGTGTCCTAAGCTCACAGTAGTGTCAGCTCAATTGGAAACTCTCCATTTGTCCTTGGGGAAGTCACTCACTTGGTGCAAGTTTAGCTGGGATGTGATGCATGTTTGCCATTGCTTTAGAGAAGTTTCAGCCAGCAATTGACTCCTTCCTCATAGCAAGGATGTAAAAATCAGATGAACTGCTCAGATCCAATATGTGGGCTGAAAGATGGCCTCTTCTGGGTACCCAGTTCAGACAGGGGCTACCCCTGGCTTTGAGCTGTGTGTTAGCCAATTTATTCTATTTCTCAAATACTGTTTTCTGTGAGCCATTACTCCTTGGTAATTCATAAAGTAAATTTTCAGTGCATATTAAGCTCTGACCTCAATTCATCCAACCATGGAAAGAAAAAAGTCACACATGCATATATACACAAACCCCAGATTTAGCTTTTTCCCTTTCCAAAGTTGTTCATCATTTTGCCCTCCTATAGTGACAGAGAAAGTATACCAATTCATTGGGCATCTGAGCAAGATAAACCCATCACTACAGTTTTGGTGAAGCTCTGGAGAAATACACAGTTGACAGTCGAAAGAACTATTTGTGGTGTCAGGGACACACACACAGACATATGCACATATTCAACAAGACATGGGAGGTGAGACATGGGTGATGTGCAGTTGAGGTAGACAGATGGAAAATGGGATGGGAAGCTTGAGCGTTTGGTTTGTTTTACTCCCTTGCCACATATTTTTCAGATGTACATTGGAGATAGATAGATAGATAGATAGATAGATAGATAGATAGATTCTTCTTTCCTTTTTAATATTTATTTTTACTCTAGACTTAGTAAAAATGACCCCGTCTGTGAAATATTAGCTAATGAGAAAATCATTTTGCTTTGGTTCAGATCCAGAATGACCTAGCCCAAAGAGGAAAGAATGACCAGTTGCCTTTGTCCAGGAGTGTCAGATGAGCTTCTGAAAAGAATTGCTTTCTCCAAATATTTTCTCTGGGGGAAGTAGTCTCAGGCATGTGTATGGTATGCCTGGATGTGTGCACATACACCCTTCCACCCATACAGACACATGAACAAACTCATACATAAGACTTCATGTTCAAATTGGGGAAACCTGGCTTTTTTCTGAGAGTCTGGCAGCTCAAATTGCTAAGGAAAGAGGTTCCTAAATTCTGAAACAATTGTCAAGAGTCTCTTTGGAAACACTTCCTTGATGTTCTAATATATAGGGCATTTTCAGTGTTTTCCTTTCATTGGTTTAGAGTAAACTTCAGAAACCTGGAAATGATACTTAACTCTTCCCTTTCTCTCCTCCTATCACCTATGTCTACAGAATCATCAAGCCCTGTCATTTTGGTCCTAAATTAATTCTCACATCATCCACTTCTCTCCATGCCCACTGCCACTCCATCACCATCTCACACCTAGATCACTGCAATACCTTCCTAAGAAGGTTCTCTGATGCCTGCAGTTCTGGCCAGATGCATCCATTCTCCACATTGCAGTACAGTTGACCTTTAAACAACCCGTGTTTGAACTACGTGGATCTACTCATACATGGATTGTTTTCAACCGATGGTGGATTGAAAATACAGTATTCACTGGATGCAAAATCCACATATACAGAGGGCCAATTTTTCTTATCTATGGGTTTCACAGGGCTGACTGTAGGACCTGAGTATGCACGGATTTTGGTATGGGGGGCGGGTGGAACCAATCCCCTGTGTATACTGAGAGACAACTGTACTTTGCAGCCAGGGTGCTCTTTCTGAAGCACAAGCAAGCACAAACGATGTCACTCCCCTGTCCAACTTTTTTCAATGGTTCCTCATTGCTTACTGAATAAATTCTAAGTTTCCTTGATTAAGACTCTTAATACATGGATCCTGCCTACATAATACCCAGCACTCTACCCCCATGCCCCCCAACTCTGTTCCCTTCCCCTTCTACACATGGCTCTCTGGAAGTACCAAATTGTGCATGGTTTCAAGTACAACCTGTTCTCTTGTAACTCTCAGCCTTCTTATAAGCTATTATTTCTTTCTGGAATACCCTCCACTTCATCCTTGTCCATCTGGTAAACCTCTACTCCTTCTTCAAGTCAGTACAGAATTCACGCTTATAGAAGGAAACCTTCCTTGGCACCCTTAATCAGCCTTAGGCTGTTCTTCCTTGATGTTCTTACTACCTCCTTGTATCTCTCAATTACGATGCTGCTTATATTTCATTGTACTTGTTTCTTTCCCTGGGCTGGATATTCTGTGAGGGCAGGAACCATGTCTGGATCCTCAATATGTTACTCAGTACAGGGCCTGGACATAGTCGATGTTCAATCATCACTACATACATGACCTGGGCCTGGAATACCAAAGGCATTTTTGGTTATATAAGAATAACTTTCTGGTTATTGTGTTGATAGACCTTTTAATCATGGAGTGGAATATGAGGCTTGCCCCACTTAGAGTGGCCAGCAAATGGGACACCTCAGAGAGGCTCCTCTAGTGACTCAGAACCCAAAAAAGGACCCTGGGACTAACCCAGCTCCAGGCCTAGAAAACCTTCCACTTTGATGCTGTTTACAGTTACATGCTACTGGAGAACTAATACAAAACTGTAACAATTTGGCTGGATTATAGATGAGGACTGTAAGGAATACTATTTGTCGTCTTCTTAACGTGTATTCCAGGTGCTCCACAAACTGACCCCTGCCTGGGTTTCCAGCTTTGTCATTCCCTCCTCTGATTCACACTTTACCCTCTGCCCACACCAAACTGCTTACAGCACCTGCTATGTCATGATGTGTCATACCTCTATGTTTTTATTCATGCTGTCTTTCTGCCCAGAGTAGCTTTTCCTTTGCTTAGGTAATTCTTACTAACACTTTAAGACTTAGCTTGGGACTCACTTCTTCCAGGAAGCCATTTCTAACTAATCAGCATGCACACACACCACACACACACACACACACACACTGAGTCTAGATAGATGTCTCTATGAATCAGGACTCTTTTGCTTGCAAGTCACAGAAATACAACACAAATATGCTTAAGTCAAAAGAAGGGGGTTATTGATACTAAGAAAAATCCAGGCATAATTTTAGGCATAACTAGATCCAGGTGCTCAAATGGTGTCATCAGCAATCTCCTTCTATCTCTTGGCTCTGATTTCCCCTATGTTAACTGAATCCTCAAGCAAGTTCTCCACATGATGGCCAAGATAGCCGTCAAGAACTATAGATTTGCATCTTACCATTTAGCAACCCCAGTGGAAACACAGACCCACTTTCTTAAAAGTCCCAGCGAAAGTTCCAGAATTGAGTCCATGTCTGAACCAACCACAATGGCCAAAGAAACAGAATCTAGATGGGATGAGACCTGATACCAAAAGCAGACATGTTGGGCAGCAAAAGCACTACATGCTCATACTCAGTTTTCCTCTTCTATGCTCCCATATTCCTCTCCCCCTGCCAATAACTCTGATTAGACTGTATCATTGTATGTGTGTGTGTGTGTGTGTGTGTGTGTACCTGTCTCCTCCACTAGACTGTGAGTTCCTATGTTTATTTGTCTCTGTATTGCTAGAGATAATCGTATGGGGGCTTGGCTTCTAGTAGGTGCTCTCAATCCATGAAGAATGAATGAATGGCTCTGCTGTGCATTTTTAACAGATGATTAAATTACAGGGAGCCATACTGAAGGCCAAGTCCAGGCAAATAGTTTAATTTGATACTTAGACAAATTAATAACATGACTCTAATTTATTTGCTTATATGCATAAGTATTACTGGATTGCATGGTAAAGAGGCATAAATAGTAAACAGTTCATTTGACGTTCTAAAATAGTATAATAAATGCCTTCTATGTGTCGGGGCTGTACTAGACACTAAGACTAGTCTTTGCCCGTTCATTAGCCCCTTACCATTAATGGAAGTCAGTGTAGTAGAGTGGTTGTGGCTCTAGGGCCCTGGATTGAACTCCTAACATCTGCATTTACTATAATAGTTTAGTGACCTTCACTGGTTACTTAACCACTGTGCCTAGTTTCCTCTTCTGCCAAATGGTAATAGTACCTACCATAGAGGGTTGCTGTGAGGATTAAATGCAGAAATTGATATGAAGCATTGAGAATCATGCCTAGAACATTTTTAGTGCTTAATAAGTGTTAACTCTTATGGTTAGGTATTAACAGCAGCTCCTCCCTACTTAAATATCACTTTACCTATTACACTTGACCTAAGGCAAAGCCCTGGGTTAGAGATTTAAAACTGAGCTTAAATATACCTTCTGGGCTTCAGTAAAAGAAAATTCAACAGAATGGTAGCTCATCTCTGTCCTGGTGCATTCTATTTTAATATAGAACTTACGATCTTGGATCTCTTAGTGTGAAAAGATTATTTTGCAGTGAGCCAGTAATCCAAGCCTCATGAATCCAGAGAAGGAAGAAGTGGTCTTTTCCCTTGGGGAAGAGTTGGTGATCCACAAAAGCTAGGAAAAGACTTTCTTAAATTCTGACATTGCCACTTCATATGGCTTACTATGAGAATTGGAGTACAAGCAAATAGCTTGTGTGGCTGAACAGGTTTTGCTAACAATGTATATTGGTTCTAAGTGGGGTCTTTGATGTAATGATGAGAGGATAATGTTTGGAGGTCAGCGGACCTATGCTGGAATCCAAGCCCTTCTCTTTACTGGCTATGGCATCTTAGGTAATAATAATGATTACAGCTTAGTGTGAGTGCTTACTGTGTGCCAGTCACTGTTTAAAGCACTTTTCACGTATTACTTCCTTTAATTCTTGCAAACAATCTTATAAGGTAAGTTTTTATATTAATCTTCCTTTACCAGTGGAAGAGCTTGAAGGGCAGAGAAAGTAAGTAACTTGCCTAAAGTCACATAACTAGTAACAAGGGAAGCCAGGTTTCCAACTTGGGCACTCTAGCCCTGGAGGTTTTGCTACCGATTTACGCCTAGTGTTCCATTATTGGAACGCTAAGCATGTGGGAGTTATTTATATCCTACTGCTCAAGGTCATTGCCAAGGTCTGATCGCAAAAATTTAAAAAATTGCAACCTCAGGCATAAATGGGTTAACCACCTCTTCATGTTGTTTGCCAGCTCAACCTCTCTGAGCCTCAGATTCTTCATCTGTAAAATCAACTTAATTGTACCAATCTCATAGGGTTGCTATGAGGATTCAAGATAAGCTCGGAGAAGCATTGAGCACAATATTGGACACATGGACGGTGCTCTTTGAAAAAGCATTGCTATTATTCTGTTTCTCCATTGTCCCTAGGAGCAGGGGCCTGGACTTCCCTTCCTTATTGCCAATGCTACTTCTTGATTCTAATTAATCTGAGTACAAATTATTTTCTGTACGAGGGAGATACTACTGGGTTAATTACAAAACGGAGAAAACTTTGATGCCAAAGATCTTTATCAGTCCATCCTCAAACTGTTATTTTGCCTTCCGTTTCTTGGTTACAGCACTCACCAGGTCCCCCAACACTGGTTGATGTCCGTTCCCACTGTCAACCTAAGCTTTCCAACTGGGGTTCCTGCCAAGCTTTGTGTACTTCCACCTGCCATCTCATTATGGAAAAGTAGATCTGAAAAGTACTGAAATGCTAGACTGCTGGGAGACCCCATGGACACAAATATACCTGAAATGGATTTAAAATTGTAGCCAGTTATTTCGTTCCTTATTTGTAATTTTTTCTTTATTGATGCCTTCCTGCTATTTTGAGTATATTCCTCATCATAGAAGCAATAAAGATTAAACTGAACTAAAAACATGGAAAGAAAAATGGCTACTAAAAAACCCATTTGCCATGATGAGCCTGCACTCTTACAACTGCAATGCAAATAGGTCCAATCCTTTGGGAAAGTGGCTTGGTGATTTGCTTCACAAACCATAATTATGGTCCTGCCCTTTAATACTACAATTCCTCTCTGGGGATTCTGTCCTAAGGACAGATTTTAGCAGAAGTAAAACAAAAGCCTATAGACACAAATATTGTCTGTGCAATATTACTTTTGCTAATGAGAAATGGAAAATAATCTAAATGTTGAGCAATTTGATATATATTAGGGCCCATCAGTAAATGAAATATGGATGATAAATATTTACTTTAAAATATTAAATGAATACATTACAAAGCAGTTACAACAATGTAAAATTGTATTATATGGATACAATCTAGAAAGGACTGCAGAAAATGAAAATTCTTATGTGAGGACGTGGGTCAAAGTATAGTCTATTCCTCCGCACTCAATGTCTTTGATTACTGATGTCAGAATTAGAAGTTTTAATGTGTGTTTGGGTAGATGGTGAGGAGTGGGAAGGAGCTGGAGAAGGAATTTCAAGTTCCAGCCCTTTTAACTCTATTTCCTGATCATCACCTTAGAAGTAACACCATCTAAGAAATTGACCTAATTTTGTTTTTAAATAAAAAGATATACAGTAGCCATATCCACTCATCCAATCAGACATACATATTCAGCCAGGCTCCCACTTCCCAGTCCTTCCTTTTCTTGTCCCCTTGTGGCATATAGCAGGACATAGGAGCAAATATGCTCATATTTCCATCCCTGAACTGTCACTATCAGCTGTATGACCTTAAGCATGTTACTTTAGCTTATCTACACTAAGGCCTAGTTTGTTCATTTGAATAATGGAGCTAATAATGGTACTTACATTTTGAATTGGTATGAGAATTAAATAAGTTAATGCATGCAAAATGTTAACATAGTATGCTATTGACTAAATGTTCATGTTCCCTCAAAATTCATATGTTGAAATCCAAAGCCCAATGTGAGTGTATTAAAAGGTGAAGCCTTTGGGAGGTGATTTAAGTCATAGGGAACCCTCATAAATGGAATTAGTGTCCTTATAAACGAGGCTTCAGAGAGCTCCTTTGCCCCTTCTGCCATGTGAGGGTACAACAAAAAGATGGCCATCTATGACCCAGAAAGCTGGCCCTTACTAGACATGAACCTGCCATCACCTTGATCTTGGACTTCCCTGCCTCCAGAACTATGAGAAATAAATTTCTGGGTTTTGTTTATGTTTTTGAGACAGAGTCTCGCTGTATCTCCTAGGCTGGAGTGCAGTGGTGTGATCATGGCTCATTGCATCCTCAACCTTCTGGGCTCAAGTGATTCTCCCACTTCAACCTCCTGAATAGCTTGGACCACAGGGATGCATCAACACACCTGGCTAATTTGTTTATATATTTGTGTAGAGACGGGGTCTCACTGTGTTTCCCAGGCTGGTCTCGAACTCCTAGGTTCAATCTATCCTCCCATCTCTGCCTCCCAAATTGATGGGATTACAAGTGTGAGCCACTGCACCCAGCCTTCTGTTGTTTACAAGCCACTCAGCCTATGGTGTTTTTTACAATAGTCCAAACAGAATAAGACATAGTACCTGGTATCATGCAAATGCTGAATAAGTGTTAGTTTCTGGCTATAAAATTGAGATAATACTAGTACATACCTCAGAGGTTTACAGGGATTAATTGGGAAAATAAATGTCACACCCCTAGCCAAATAGGTGTTAAATGTATGGTAAGTATCATAATCAAAATTGTTGCACTGGGTAGTCTCTTCTGGTAACAAATTATCAGATAATAGAGGGAGTAGTTAGTGATCATGCTGATACTGATCAGATTGGTGCCTGGAGAGAAGTACCTGCTGAAAATTTGTCTAAGCAAGCAATACAAAGCACAGTAATCTGAAGGTCAAGGGGAGCATGAGATGGTAATTCAGCAGGGAAAACATTTGCAGAATAGAGACGAAGCTCTTTTCAAAACCACGAAGAAACTGGAAAGTAAGCAGGATAATTAATGCAGATTATAGAAATCCTTGGGGCAGCTCCCAAAGAAGTATACTAAGAGGTCAGAGGCAAGTCAGCTAGAAAACCTTAAAAGCAATTTTAGGAGAGTTGAGCAAAAGTGGGAGGTATGATTTGAGGCTAGAAAAGAACAGGGCTAGCCAGGCGTGGTGGCTCATGCCTGTAATCCCAGAACTTTGGGAGGCCTAGGCTGGTGGATCACCGGAAGTCAAGAGGTTGAGTCCAGCCTGACCAACATGGTGAAACCTCGTCTCTACTAAATGCGAAAAATTATCTGGGCGTGGTGGTGCATGCTTGTAATCCCAGCTACTTGGGAGGCTGAGGCAAGAGAATCACTTGAACACGGGAGGTGGAGGTTGCAGTGAGCCAAGATTGCGCTATTGCACTCTAGCCTGGGCAACAAGGGTGAAACTCCATCTCAAAAAAGAAAAGTAAAGAAAAGAAAAGAAGAGAAGAGAAGAGAAGAGAAGAGAAGAATGGGCCTAATGATAATAGCTAATACAAAATCTACATTTTTTTAGCACTTACTATTTGCCAGGCATTGTGCTAAGCAATTCATGTGCATTATAAAACTTTGTCTTCCTTATCCTATGAGGTAAATTTTTATTATTACCTCTATAGTATAGTCTAGGCCCACATATACCTGACTATAAAACCTTATATACACCAAGTCCCAAAAGAGTGGCTTCTGAAAATAAGTCATTGAATGTGGTTTAGTGGGTCCAAAATTAAATTCATCATCCTTCACCAAAGAATCCATCCTTTGCTCTGTACTTGCCATCATAGCACTACCATCCACTCAGTCACCTACGTCAGATACTTGGTAGTCACTATTGAGTTTTCATTTTTTAGGTAAACCAGTCACTAAGGCCTCCCAATTTTTCTTTCTAAATATTAATACTTCTCAAATCCATCTTTTCTTCTCTATCTTCTGTAGCATTCTCATCTTCCCCCACCTGGAGTATGCTAGTAGTGTCCTATCTGGATTCTCTGCCTCTAGTTTTGACTTCCTTGCAATCTATCCTACAAAGATTGCTTTGTAGAAAAAAAGTGTTTTTCTACACCTCTGAGTGATGTCTATGACGTTACTTTCCATGCCCTGACTTATGCCTACTTCTCTGGTTTCATCTCCTGCCACTCTCCATTCCATGAACTTCATGTAGTTCCTTCTTACTCACCTCGCCTGTGACTTCGGTTGTGTTCTATTTTCTGCCAAGGTCACCCTTCCAATTCCTTTTCTGTCAGGATGCCTAAACTTTGAGTCTAAGCTTAGGCATCAGCACCTCCTGAAAACCTTTCCTGATTCTTGCCTGTGCTAAATGACTTTCCTTTACCCTCTGGACTCCACACCCCATGTTTGATCACTTACTACAATATGTTGAAAAGATACTTCTGGCCATGGATCATGCTTGGTTCATCTTTATACCCCCTAAAACCTATCATGTGCTTGAGCCATACTTAGGTTTTGATACATGTTTTTGAACTGTTGCAAGCACTTAGGACCTGTATCCAAGGAATGCTTGAGGTATAGACACTAAAGAGCCCTAACAGAAATAACTACTATTTTGGAAACATCTGCTGTGTGGTGGCCTCCAACTCTGACCAGTACGCACTTAGTCCCATACCTTGTCTTATTTTTCTCCATGGCACTTATCATTATTTGTCATATTATACTTTTATTTATTGAGCTATTCGTTAGACTTCTCACACTACACTATCAATTCCATGAAGGTAGGAATATTTGTCTTTGTCCACTGACAATCCTCAATGCATATGCAGGGCCTGGCACATAGTAGATTCTCAGTAAATATTTTTTGAATGAATGTGGTAAGTATGGACTTTCAACATATAATCTTATTTAGTCTTCCCAAGATAAGTATTAACGTTTCTGTTTTAGAGGTGAGGAAAGGAAAGCTCCTCATCACCTATACAAAAAAGAACAGAGGTTTTGAGAAATCGGTGTATATATATTGAGCCTATAGATTCAAAGATGATTGATTCAAAGATCAGAGTCACAAGATATGAGGATACAACAAAAATGTGAGTCCAATAAAAATACCAATTAATGAGTGAATCTCTGCCAAGCTGAACTGAAAAGAAACACTGTGTACTCTTTCCCCCAGATATTTCACATTCTACAAATAGAGTCAGTTTTGAAACGTAAATAGTTAATTTTCTTTCTGTTGTTCTTAAAGAAACTGGGGGCTTGTGAGGACTGCCATAGGAAAACTAGGAGGCAAGGTCATTGGAGCAAAGGTACGATTTTTATAGACAAGCCCTTAAGGATTTACAGAGAAAAGTTAGTTTGTGGTACTGAGAGTTAGGATACCTCTTGTGTGGCCTCTATAGTCACAAACCATACCTACCTTGATAAGGGTAGATGAGAACCAAGCATTTTGCAAAAGTCAGAGTCTGGAGTTTAACCATTATTTTCTGGGAGTTGGTCAAATCTCAGTAAAGGTGACATACCCTCAGAATCTTTGAATTCTACCTCAAGTTTTGCCTTCTGTATTCCCCTTATTTCAGTACTGGATTCTTCTGCTTCATTTGAGACTTATTTCCAAGTCTCTCATCTGACTATTTTTAGTCTAGATAGATTAGGAAGGGAGGAAAACACAGGCTTAGGACAGGCAGGTCTGTTCCTATGGATTCTTGGCTCTTTTATTCCTCTAGAGGGGAAAAGTTTCCTAAAAGATGACCCAAGAATCAAGGTTTTTTTTTCTCTGTATCAGCTCTCCCCAAAAGAGAAATATCTGGCATCTGTATCGTACATCACACTTTACTGAGTGCTTTTCACTTACACTAGGGCATTTTAATCATCACAGTCATTTTATAATTGAGGAAGTGGAGCAAAGGTATATAGCTAATTGAAGGTCACACAGGTAGAAAATAGTAAAATTTGCTTTGTGAATCTTACATGATAGCAAACTCCAACCTTGTATATCTTGTCATGTATTAGACATCTCTACGTCAAGCCCTTCAAACTTACCACGGCTAAAACTCAATTCATCATCTTTGCCCCCTGACTTCCAAAACCCCGCTACTTCTCTGTTCCTTATCTCAAAGGATGGAGCCCCTTTCCACCTGGGAGTTAACATTGACTTTTACTCTCATGATGTCTCTTGAAAATGTTCTCTCTTTAGTACCTACTCTGCCCCACTCTCCTATCTTAGACCCTCGACTCCTCTCATCTGAGTTGATGCAATGACCCTTCCATGCCTGCATTCTTATACTTCTTCATTCTCCACACCAGGGGGATATTTCTTTTCTTTTCTTTTTCTTTCTTCCTTTTTCTTTTTCTTTTTTTTTTTTTTTGTTTTTGTTTGAGACAGGGTCTCACTCTGTCACCCAGGCTGGAGAGCAGTGGAGCAATCTTGACTCACTACAACCTCTGCCTCCCGTGTTCAAGTGATTCTCATGCCTCAGCCTCCCAAGCAGCTGGAATTACAGGTGCCCGCCATGACATCCAGCTAATTTTTGTGTTTTTAGAAGAGACAAGGTTTCACCATGTTGGTTAGGCTGGTCTCGAACTCCTGACCTCAAGTGATCTGCCTACCACAGCCGCCCAAAGTGCTGGAATTACAGGCATAAGCCACCGTGGCCAGCCCAGAGGGATGTTTCTAAAGCACAAATTATTAATAGAGCAAGTCATTAAAACTCTTCAATAAATTCACATCACCTTTAGGCTAAAGCACAAATTCTTTAGCTTGGCATCACATCCTCCCTCCTGTCTCTCTACCTTCTCTGCTATGAACCCTGCACTTCACTGATTGAAACTTTTAGTTTCCTGAAAGGGACATGAACTGAGCTAATATTTATTGGACACCTATTATGTGCCAGGTAGTGGCCCAAATGTATCATATCTTGTAATTTAATCATCAGCAACTATCCTATATGGTAGGCACCGTCATCATCCCCATGTGGCCGATGAGAAAACTGAGACAGAGAGAGACAAACGAACTTACCTAAAGTCATGCAGTAAAATAAGTGGTAGATTTGGAATTTGAACCAGACAGTCTGTGTTCTTAACTACTACCCTGCCTCTTTCGTTGCTTACAATCTGCCAAGAATGTCCTTTTTCCCATCCCACTGTTCACCAGGCAAAACCCTTCAAGGCTTAATTTGAGAGTCTTCTTTGGGAAATGTTTCCTGACTTCTCCACATTCCTTACTACCTCTGATCCTCACCCATGGCTGAATAAGGTATCTCTCTTCTGGCTTCTCCTAGAACCTGTGCATACTTCTAATTATAGCACTTGACACACAGCTTACGTGTCTGTTCATAAACTTCTTGAGAGCAAGAAATTTGCCTTAGTTGCCTTTTATCTCAACATGTATGCAGCACAGTGCCTGGAACACAATAAATGCTTCCCGAGTAACTATTCTTCTGGATGATTTCCACTAATAATTGTGATGAGTTTCTATTTGTCAAAACTTATAAATCCACAGGTGACATCTTTCGCTATTCTGGAGCCATGAGAGCCTCTACAAAACTAAGCAGAGAGGGTTTCTAAATAGGATGGGATGGATTGTGAGCTGTATTTGTTAATACTTTATTTGAATCTATTTTCACATTTACAGAAAAAAATATGAGAATAAGAACAAAAAAGAGTACTCATATGTTTTTTACACAGACTCACCTATTGCTAACATTTTTCCCATTTCCTTTATTATTTGCCACTCACTCTATCATCTGTCTATCTATCTACACACACATAGTTGATTTTTCCTGAACCAACCATTGAGAGTATGTTGTATGTATCATAGCCCTTTTAATAATAAATACTTCACTATTCTCTTACATATCCTCGTACCATTATCAACATCATTAAATTTAACATTTATATGCTACTTTAATATAACCTACAGTCTGCATTTCATTTATGGAATATTCCATATTCCAATTGTGGCAATAAACTGTCCTTTACAGCATTTTTGTTCTGATGATTATTGATTGGGTAACCTTAGGGGCAGTGACTTCATCTCTGAGCTTCAGTTTTTTTATTTGTAACACAAAGGTGATGATGAATGCCTTAATAAGGTAGATGTTGGAGGAGTACATGGTGGTAATTTATGTGAAAGTACCCTGGCATATCGTAGTATGGCCTGTTCAACCACATAAGTACAGCATAGTGGGTAAACACGTGGGCTCTGAAGTCAGACTGCCTCAGTTCAAACCCTCGTTTAGTCACTTACCAGGTGAGCAATGTGGGCAAGTTAAAGCATCTCCGGGTTTCAATTTCTTCAACATCAGATAGTGACGATAGTGGTGTCTACCTCAATTGTTGTATTAAATTAGGTTCTACGTGTAAAGTGCTTAAAATAGTGTCTGGCTGAGTAAGTGCTCAATAAATGCTTAACTATTATCATTAAGTTTGACAGGTATTTCAAGGAGGATCCTTGTATTATGAAAAAACTGGCATAATCTACTGTACTAAAACCTATCAGAGGAATAATAACAGTAATTAATAAATCCCAACTGAAAGATTTTTTAAAAACTTTTCCTGTCCTTCATCATAAACTCTTGGAACATATTAATTAAGCTTTATAATATTAAATTCACCTTGTTACAAAGAGCTTAAGTGTCTCACTTCAGGTCACGATGCTGGGAATTAGGACCTAGCCCTTCATTGACTTTTCTTCCTGACAGAAATAACTCCATATTTCCTCTCTATGTACAGTACAATAGAAATCTTCTAAATTTGGCTTTTTGCCATGGAAATGCTTGACCACAAGTCTCGTGTTTCCTCTCCCAGACAAAAGACCTGAGACCTAATTAGGTGGTAATATTCAAAATATTTAACCACCCTTGGTCTCAGTAGGAACTGGGTTTTGGAAGGCCCCTTTCTGTTAGTCATGGTCCTGTAGTCGCTGGATCAAGTTGGGGAGTAGGAGGAGCTTAAGGAGGGAGAGGCTGAGTGGCCAGGACCAAGGGAGTCCATGAGGGGCTTGGGGCAGTGATTATTCACAAACCATCACAGAAACATGTTGATATTTTTAACTCCAGGTTTTTAATCACTGTGCAGAGCGTATCAGTCCTGGGCCTAGGAAAGCATTCTTAGCTAACAATTCCATGTCAACCTCTAATGCTGCCACAGAAAATTCTTGAATTCCTTGAGATCTTCCTGCCAGCGATAATTAGGCGGACAGCCAGTACCATAGCATTGCAAAGAAATGATTTAACTCTCTAAAATCTTCTATCATTGCCCTTGGAAAAGTATATCAATGACACTAGTAACACTGGTACTTTGGTCACATTGCAAACCAGGTGATAACCTGTATTCTTGGCCTTTTCCTTAAGTCGTGCTGTTGCTACTACATTTATGCTAAAGTCAAGGTGGGGCTTATTGGATACAGGGTTTACACAGCTTGCTGGAGTTAAGTTAGGGAGCTTCCAATTCTATTTTTCAAGTAGAAGGTGTTCTATAGTTTGAGAATGGCCAAGGGTAAAAGTTAGTCTCATCCCAGTAGCTCACATTTATCCAGCTTTGGCTGCCAAGAGTAGATGGTATCCTAAGTCCATTCTGTTCCTCTGCTCTTAGGATTAAAGTTCAGATTCAGGATGGTGGGCAGGGGAAGGAGCCACAGTGTGGACTTGGGACCTTGATTGCTGCTGGAGAAGCATCCTATGTGTCTTTGGGAAGACAGAGGTTCCAGTCTCCAATCATGAACCCCACAGGCTTCCCTTGGCCACCCAGGGATTAGGCAGGACTAGAGCTGGGCAGCCAAGAGACAGACAGAGCTGACTCAAGGCACCGGAGTGTCAGGTGCAGAAGGGACTTGCAGGCTACCTGTCCTCCTTGGTCAGTCCTTCTCCCTCCAGACCCTCACCGGGTTCAGGCCAGAAAAGCTTTCAGATCACCTGTTGCCACCCTCTCTCCCTGCTGCCAGACTTCCCTCCCCAGCCTTCCTGCCCAGTGCTCTCATGTATCTTCCACGTGAAATAGGATGGACCTGGAAGCTCCCTGCCTCTCTCTGCAGCCACAGAATTCCACTTGTCAGAACGTTCTTCCTGCTGGTGAGCCAAGCTTGCTCCCTGCCTCCCTCTCCCACATAATTTTATTGATATATAATTCACATACCATACAAGTTTCCTGCTTACAATGCACAATTTAGTTTTTTCCATTTATTTACAGTTGCCCAACCATCACCACAATCAATTTTAGAAAATTTTCATGAACCCAAAAAGGAATCCTGTACTTATTTGTAACCCATTCCTCCCCACCACCTAAGCCTTAGGCAGCTGCTTTTCTACTTTGTGTCTCTATTGATTTTTCTCTTCTGGAAACTTCATATAAATGGAGTTGGGTAGCATGGGTTTGATCCACCTTTTCTGTGAAACTTTGGGTAAGTCACTTCACCTCTCTGTGATGCAGTTTCCCAAGCATAAAAGCAGAAATATTGGTTTCTACCTCATAGGGTCATAATGAGGCTTAATAAGCTCATGCATATAAAACACTTAGCAGAGGGTTTGCTTTATTACTGCTTTTTGTAAAGTGATTTTCCTGGTTACTGCTGTCATCCTCAACTGGTGTGCTTTCATTGGGATGGGGTAAAGTAGGACATGGAGTGATAATGCAAGTATTTAGATTATATTCAACATATTTAATAATGCATTAAAGCAGGCTTGTCTAAACCACAGCCCATGGGCTACATGTGACCCAGGATGGCTTTGAATGTGGCCCAAAACAAATTGGTAAACTTTCTTAAAACATTAAGAACTTTTTTGTGATTTTTTTTTTTTTAGCTCATCAGCTATCATTAGTGTTAGTGTATTTTATGTGTGGCCCAAGACAATTCTTCTTTGTCCAATGTGGCCCAGGGAAACCAAGAGATTTTACACCCCTACTGATTAAAGCATGGACATAATCCCTCAGAATGGGTGAGCACTGAAGAAAGTCCTATGGTATTTCTGTTGGGTCTGGCACTAACCCACTAATTTCTGATCTATAGAAAAGTCAAGGGTCCAGGAGATCACTAGGGTAACAGAGGAGGAACTTGGAGGATTCTCAGCTGCTGCCATTTACTAATGGGCATGGAAGGACTTTAATATTTTAACACTCAGTATGGCCATGCCATCATATACTGGCTGTACATTGGGCTTGTGTAAGACCGTCATCTTCCTTGCTATGGACACCATACTTTTGGTTATAAAACTACATCCTCACTGCTTTTTTGGCAGCTACACCACACTTCACTGAGGCCTGAGGTTGAAGCCCTCAAGTCTTTTCTATTCAGGCTGTTGCTAAGTTCCATCATCCCTTAATAACCCCTACTAGGTTGTGTTTTGGGCCTATGTTCAGAATCTTAGATTTCTAAATGTGATTCATGTTGATTGTTAAGCTCCTTGAATTAGGGTGTGTACTTTATACCAGACACAATAAACAGGCTTCAAGGCTTCTGGGCAGGCAGGCAGAACTGGCAGTGGCAGCATGACACCTATGTTCTTTGACTCCTCAGAAGTGGAAGGGACTCTGTTTAACCTTGCCCTTCACCATGAAATTCGAATATGCTACACATTGAGAAAAGAGGACAAGGCCTGAGGGAAGAGAAGGAGATGAAAGACTATTAAAAAGGATAAAATCTCTGATCTACGTAGAGATGTGGCAAAGCCATACCAATTCTAGTTCCAAGCAGTTCTTCAGGTATAGGTTGATTTGAAAATAGTAGCCAGGAAGGAGGCTTCAGAAATGCAAGCAGAATGAGCTTCAGGCAAAGCAGAGACATTCCAGGAAATTTAACTGAAAAGAAGAGCAAGGTGACTAGGAAAATGACCCTGAAATGAAGACACCATATGGGCTTCTGGATGGATGATAGTATGTGAAGTATTGTAGGGGTGGCAGTAGGGACAGGTAAATGGGGTGGAGGTGGTGTCTGGAACTTGTTTCCTGGGGTCCAGGCAAAGCAAGGTATTTCAAATCTTGTTATTGGGATGGTTGGGTTTTGTTTGCTGTTGTTGTTTGTTTGTTTGTTTTTGTTTTTTGCTATTGGTCTGGCTGGCCTTTCAATGATACAGCAAGTGAGGAGAAAAGGCAGCCAGTGCAAACAGCCAGGGCATGGCTTTATCAGGGCTGAGGGCAGACGATCTGATGAGCCAGTGTGGTGATTTGTGTAGCCTGTCTAGTGAGGAAGGGAAAGGCTTTTTCTAGCTAAGCAGCTGGTATTGTAACTGTCCAATGGGTTCACCTTGCCTGCTGCCTAGACAGAGCCAATTTATCAAGACAGGGAAATTGCAATAGAGAAAAAGTAATTCACTCAGAGCCAGCTGTGCAGGAGACCAGAGTTTTATTATTACACAAATCGGTCTCCCTGAACATTCGGGGATCAAAGTTTTTAAGGGCAACTTGGTGGGTGGGAGGAAGCCAATAAGCTGGAAGTACTGATTGGTCAGGTCAGAGATGAAATCACAGGGAGTCCAAGCTGTCATATTGCACTGAGTCAGTCCCTGGGTGGGGGCCACAAGATCAGATGAGCCAGTTTATCAAATCTGGGTCATGCCAGCTGATCCATCAAGTGCAGGTCTGCAAAATATCTCAAGCACTGATCTTAGGAGCAATTTAGGGAGGGTCAGAATCTTGTAGCCTCCAGCTGCATGACTCCTAGACCATAATTTCTAATCTTCTGGCTAATGTTAGTCCTACAAAGGCAGTCTAGTCCCCAGGCAAGAAGGAGTTTTGTTTTGGGAAATGGTTGTTATCATCTTTGTTTTAAACTATAAACTATAACCTAAGTTCCTCCCAAAGTTAGCTCAGCCTACGCCCAGGAATGAACAAGGACAGCTTGGAGGTTAGAAGCAAGACGGAGTCAGTTAGGTTAAATCTCTTTCACTGTCTCAGGCATAATTTTGCAAAGGTGGTTTCAATCCCTCCCGTTGGGTTTTACAACACCTTAATCTTAAGGTGTTGGCTAATGACGATGGAAAAAGAGCAAAGACTGCTCTAACTTCTTTCTGCTGATCAGGGGTGTAGTGGAGGTAGGTGTTGACCCCAAGGTGAGAAGATTAGAACCACTTTGCAATTGTCTGAGTGTACTCATGCAGGCCTGGCTGGGGTTCCAAGGCTTGCGTCGTGAAGGTGTTAGTATTGTCATCTATAGTTTTAGTACCACATTTAAGGGAACAGTATACTATAAGGTAAATAATGTATACTAGGGTAAGGAGTGCAATTCCCAGTTTTAAAAGTAAAGATCTGAAAGCATTAGTTTGGGGACTTGTAGCCCACAAAGTATTTAGGATTTAGTCCAAACTGCAGAAAAAACTCAAGAACAGCTAACAAGAGGTGTACTATAGTTTTTCTTTTGAAGCATCATTTTTCTCTCCCTTGTCCCCATTTTTATTAAAAAGAAATCATGATAGAATTGATTTGCTTATAAAATAAACTTTAGTCTTATTGTACTTGGCCTGATTATTTGCATAAAGTTCAGCAAGAATAATTATTTTTCACATAGACTTTTAAAACTGGCTTTGATGGAACTCTGTTCCATAAGGAATCTCATATAAAACATTTTTAAAGCTGAGCCCAACCATGGGTTTGTACCCTCAAATACCTATGATTTGGGTGAATTCCCCTCCTTTTGAGGTCCCAAGATAACTTGGGGCTCCTGGGCCTCTCAGAAAGTGACATTCTTTACTTACCACCGGTGAGGAAACTTGTACAGGGACTGTGTAGACAAGGTATGAGGCCAGATTCCCCAAGGGGCTATTATTGGTTCTGTAAATCAACTTTGATTCTGGTTTGTTTTTTTTTTTTTTTTTTTGAGATGGAGTTTCACTTTTGTTGCCCTGGCTGGAGTGCAATGGCACGATCTCAGCTCACAGCAACCTCCGCCTCCCAGGTTCAAGCGATTCTCCTGCCTCACCCTCATAAGTAGCTGGGATTGCAGGCATGCACCACCGTGCCTGGCTAATTTTGTATTTTTAGTAGAGACAGGATTTCTTCATGTTTCCCAGGTTGGTCTCAAACTCCCGACCTCAGGTGATTCGCCCACCTCAGCCTCCTAAAGTGCTGGGATTACAGGTGTGAGCCACCGTGCCCAGCCAACTTTGATTCTTTAAAGAAACCATACCATTCCAATGAAAGCCTTGGTAAAATAACCAGTTTCTCCAAATGTGTCTGTTACAAAAGAAAACAGATTTTTATTGCACATATGTAAATAACTATACTGCCATAAGTTGAGAATCTCACAATAGTTTCCAAATTCTGAAGAAATCAGGTGGAGAGAAACAAATATGCTCCAAATTTTGTTTGCAGAAGTATATTTTACTTAATTGTTAAAAGCTATAAATAGTTCAAAAGAAAAGCTTTCTTGACTCTGGAAAACATAAAAGATTAGCAATGTTTTAAGGGAAAAGTCAAAAAAGATTACTTCAGCCTTCTATTTGAAAGTTTTCCCTCTATTCTAATGTGATGATTTCTGGAGTTATCAATCAGAAACTTGCATTAAGAGCACCTGATTGAGTTTCATAGCTGATTATAAAACCATCATTTAGGCTGGGTGTGGTGGCTCACGCCTGTAATCCCACCACTCTGGAGGCCAAGGTGGGCAGATCACGAGGTCAAGAGATTGAGACCATCCTGGCCAACATGGTGAAACCCCGTCTCTACTAAAAATACAAAAAAAAAAAAAAAAATATAGTTGGGCATGGTGGCATGCACCTGTAGTCCCAGCTACTCGGGAGGCTGAGGCAGGAGAATTGCTTAAACCCAAGAGGCGGAGGTTACAGTGAGCCGAGATCCCACCACTGCACTCCAGCCTGGGCAACAGAGTGAGACTCCATCTCAAAATAAAATAAAACCATCATTTAAACAAGATCAAAACAAGACAAAAAGATAGGGCAGCCACAGTTAAATATAATTGACAAGGAAATTTGTTACCTCCGTGGCACACAATAATTTAACATAACAATTAAATTATTACTGATAACATACACTAATTCATATCAGAATAATAGGAGTTTCACATAATTTTGGAACATATAACAAACCCATTTACACAAATATAGCCCACAGAAAGTCAAACACCATTTCATATTTGGCAATGCTTCCTGTATGATTTTTATACCAAATAAGCCAAATGTGTCATTTTTGAACTTCAGAGGGCCTAATGTCTAGAGGATTAATTTGGTCAGAAAAATCGCATACTTTACAATTAAGTATGAGCTGGAGTGCAATGGTGAGGCCTTGGCTCACTGCAGCCTCCGTCTCCTGGGTTCAGGCAATTCTCCTGCCTCAGCCTCCTGAGCAGCTGGGATTACAGGCATGCCCCACCACATCCAGCTAATTTTGTATTTTTAGTAGAAATGGGGTTTCTCCATATTGGTCAGGCTGGTCTAAAACCCCCAACCTCAGGTGATCCACCTGCCTTGGTCTCCCAAGGTGCTGGGATTACAGACATGAGCCACCATGCCCAGCTCTAAATTTTCTATTTTTATGAGAAAATATTTGACTTAAGTGCTTATTTTCCTAAGCCAATTAATTAGAGCTCTTTTATATAAACATCACACACACAACACATATAAGTAAACAGACAGAAGATCCAGTAGTTGTAAGATTTTTCATTTGCCAGTTTCTTTACTGGATTACTGGTTTCAGGGTGGAGCCCTTGAAGAAACAGGGCCAGGAAACCATGCAGTTTCTAGTCCTAATAAAGACACACAGGTGAAAGGCAAAGACAGATCCCCAGATTAAGGGTGCCATTTTTTACTGGTCCTAGATCCCCAAAAAGGAGGGAAAACTATGGGAGGAGACAGTGCAGTGCTTCTACCGTGCCTTTCATCGCAAGGCAACCCAAAGCCAATCAGCCCATTTTGTAATCAGCTCATCCCCCATGGGAGTCTCATCTCTTAGTGGGGGTTTGGGATGTTTCCATATATGCCAGGTGACCAAGAGTGTGCTTCTCTAATCGAAACATCAAAGAGCCAAGTATCTCCCCCATTAACTGCCATTAACCATCCCCAAAACTATTTCCTACCTAGTTATTACATACCAAGCTTCTTTCAATAATGCAAAGTAATTTCTGACACTTGCAAAAGTCAAAACCATTAACTAAGGCAATTCCAAACAGAACAGAACCTTATATTTTGAGAGGGATCTATTCTCTTTCACTTCCTGGTCTTCTGTGAGGAAAACAGAGGTTTTTCCCAGAATGGTCTCTGTGGTGCCTCCTCTGCTTTCCCCAGGAGTCTCGGGCTGTTAGAATTATCTTAGGTTCTCTCATGCAGGCATCAAGAGTGGCAAGAAGACAAATGGAGAATAGCAATTCAGTCTACCAAGAAGAATAAAACTTTTTTTCCAGAAAAACAGAATCCAGAAAGAAGAAAAAGATAAAGCCCTTTTACTACATACAGCTGTAAATTAGTTCCTTTTTGGGGGTGGGGGGGTGGAATGGATTCTGCTCTGGCCACCAGGATGGAGCAGTGGTTTGATCTCGGCTCACTGCAACCTCCGTCTCCAAGGTTCAAGCGTTCTCATGCTGCAGCCTCCCAAGTAGCTGGGATTATGGGCATGTGCCACCATGCACAGCTAATTTTTGTATTTTTAGTTAGAGATGGGGTTTCACCATGTTGGCCAGGCTGGTTCCGAACCTGACTCAAGTGATCCGCCGCCTCAGCCTCCCAAAGTGCTGAGATTACAGTTGAGCCCACCGCCCAGCCGATACCCATTTTGATTAAGATTTTAACCACAGAGCTCCTTTGTTAAAAAAAAAAAAAAAAATTAAAAACTTTTATTACCAGACTCTAGCCAGGACAGTCAGTCAATATTTCTGGCTTTTGAACTTACTACAGGCAACCTCCCATGTGAAATTAATAGGTTTTAACTAAGGTTATGACTTAACCACGGACACATACAGCGTCTCAAAGGGATGGTAAGCAGTTTTTGTTTGTTGGTTTTTACCAAGACAAGAACAGAAGCTATCAATGGATTGATAAAAAATCCTCAATAAACGGCAAAATTACACAAATAACAAACCAGAAATGAATTATTCCAGAAGCCAAGAATTGAATCCAGGCTGCCATTGTCAAAAAGACAAAGACTTAGCTACTGAGCTGTACAGCATTGAGCAGTTTCCATTGTTTTTCCCAGAAGAAGTCTAGAGCAGCCAATTTCAAGCTTGCAAAGGCTTTTAACTGCTCAAGATAATTTTTAGGGCTATGACATGAACCCCCAAATTCCTGTCCTCTGGATGGCAGAAGCCAAGAGAAAATATCCTCACATGGTCACAAGGCTAAGCTCTTAAAGATACAAAACAAGACAGAGATATTTCATCCTGTATTGGTTTCAGGAACTCACTGCAAAGTTTGTAACTGACCAGACTGCTGGGCTGGCTTGAAAAGCGGGTTTATGTGGGCCCTAAGCCCACATTCTATCCTGTGATACCTCTTTCCATTACAGAAAGATTAATTCTTAGCACGAGGTGCACCAGATTTGCTACAGCCTAAGACTAGTCTCACAAATCCTTTTTTCTGTCAATCAAACTCTTGTAGAGAAAACAAATATTGATGTTTACCATTTATACACACACACACACACACACACACACATACACTCACAGAGAGAGAGGGAGAGGGAGAGAGAGAGAGAGAGAGAGAGACCAGAAACTTGGCTGGTAAAATTTCTTTTTTTTTTTATTATACTTTAAATTCTAGGGTACATGTGCACAATGTGCAGGTTTGTTACACATGTACACATGTGCCATGTTGGTGTGCTGCACCCATTAACTCGTCATTTACATTAGGTATATCTCCTAATGCTATCCCTCCCCCCTACCCCTCCCCACAATAGGACCGGTGTGTGATGTTCACCTTCCTGTGTCCAAGTGATCTCATTGTCAGTTCCCACCTATGAGTGAGAACATGCGGTATTGGTTTTCTGTTCTTCGATAGTTTGCTGAGAATGATGTTTCCAGCTGCATCCATGTCCCTACAAAGGACACGAACTCATCCTTTTTATGGCTGCATAGTATTCCATGGTGTATATGTGCCACATTTTCTTAATCCAGTCTGTCACTGATGGACATTTGGGTTGATTCCAAGTCTTTGCTATTGTGAATAGTGCCACAATAAACATACGTGTGCATGTGTCTTTATAGCAGCATGGCTTATAATCCTTTGGGTATATCCCCAGTAATGGGATGGCTGGGTCAAATGGTATTTCTAGTTCTAGATCCTTCAGGAATCGCCACACTGTTTTCTACAATGGTTGAACCAGTTTACAGTCCCACCAACAGTGTAAAAGTGTTCCTATTTCTCCACATCTTCTCCAGCACCTGTTTTTTAATGATTGCCATTCTAACTGGTGTGAGACGGTATCTCATTGTGGTTTTGATTTGCATTTCTCTGATGGCAAGTGGTGATGAGCATTTTTCATATATCTGTTGGCTGTATGAATGTCTTCTTTTGAGAAGTGTCTGTTCATATCCTTTGCCCACTTTTTGATGGGGTTGTTTGTTTTTTTCTTGTAATTTGATTGAGTTCTTTATAGGTCTCGGATATTAGCCCTGTCAGATGAGTAGATTGCAAAAATTTTCTCCCATTCTGTAGGTTGCCTGTCACTCTGATGGTAGTTTCTTTTGCTGGGCAGAAGCTCTTTAGTTTAATTAGATCCCATTTGTCAATTTTGGCTTCTGTTGCTGTTGCTTTGGTGTTTTAGACATGAAGTCCTTGCCCATGTCTATGTCCTGAATGGTATTACCTAGATTTTCTTCTAGGACCGGTTTTAGGTCTAACATTTAAGTCTCTAATCCATTTGAATTAATTTTCATATAAGGAGTAAGGAAAGGATCCAGTTTCAGTCTTCTACTTATGGCTAGCCAATTTTCCCAGCACCATTTATTAAATAGGGAATCCTTTCCCCATTTCTTGTTTTTGTCAGGTTAGTCAAAGATCAGATGGCTGTAGATGTGTGGTATTATTTCTGATGGCTCTGTTCTGTTCCATTGGTCTATATCTCTGTTTTGGTAGGCTGGTAAGAATTTCTTACCCTTTTTGCTGGTATACAGGGTTTCCAGGTTCCCTTTCTCTGTAGCTTCCAGAAAAATGGAGAGGCTTTTCATGACCCTGCTCACTGTACTGTAGCTGTAGGAGTTGAGCCACTTTACAAAAGAAAATCACCCTTTTCTGTTTTATGGAAACATAGGCAAAAGATTGTCAGTTTTGCAAGATGTTGCCCAACAGGCTGCACGGGGAACCAAATTAACATTTTCCATCCCAACAAAATACGTATAACAAAATAGACATTAGTCACTTCATTCAGCACCCAATATCAACCTGGAAAGGTTCAGACTTTCTTCTGTTGGTCCCTGTTGTCTTTGATCCACTCCAGGTGGGAGGGATGACTTCCAAATAATAATTCACAATGATTGATCTTTGGGCAAGGCAAAGACCAGATAGTCACCCTGAGACAAGCCTGTTGAGCTTTTTTTAGGGCTTACCAAATGTGACCAGACAAATAAGGGGGTTCCCTGTGTTAGGTCTGCTGGATTTCCATCAGCAGTTCCTTCTGAGATTCCCTCCACATATACAATGCACACAAAGACAAGACAGGCAGAAGTCCTTCCAATCAGATCCTTAACCAAGAACTCCAAGAATATCCCTTCCAAACTATCCTTCTCTTCTCTGTCTGAGAAATCTTCCCCAAATTTTCCTGATTGAGAAGCCTCCTGAACCAAGACTCTTCCTACTAGTTAGGGAAAGCCAAACAAGACCCCCCAGGAGCTGAACCAAGACAGACACCATGCAATGGAGCTACAGACAAACTGAGACCCCTGAAGGAGCCAAACCAAGACAGACACCCTGAGGTGGAGCTGCAAACTGACACCCTGCAATGGGGCTACCGACACCCCACCATAGGGCTACAGAGTCAGTCAGGAGAAGGAAAGAGGCGTTGGCAATGCCTAGGATACTCACCAACCCAGTCACCCTGCAATGGGGCTACAGACAGACACCGTCCAATGGGGCTACAGTTATGGGATGCCTTCCTAGGACTATTTCTCCATTGCAATTAAATCCAATGCACATTGGGTGGTCAGCACCCCACCAGTAGAAAACCAGAGTCAGATCCTAGTCCAGAGAACTAGGTGGCCACTTGGGCTGGCCTCTGGATCAATTGCCAGAGTGGGGCTACTGAACCATGGGCAGGTAGCCACAAGGGCAATCCCAGACAAGCTCCCAAGTTTGTAACCGTCCAGTGGGTTCACCTTGCCCACTGCCTAGACAGAGCTGATTTATCAAGATAGGAAAATTGTAATAGAGAAAAAGTAATTCACTCAGAGCCAGCTGTGCAGGAGACTGGAATTTCATTATTACTCAAACCAGTCTGGAGCATATTACTCAAATCCAGAGCATTCAGGGATCAGACTTTTTAAGGACAACTTGGTGGGTGAGGGGAAGCCAGTGAGCTGGGAGTACTGATTGGTCAGGTCAGAGATGAAATCATAGAGAGTCCAAGCTGTCTTCTTGCGCTGAGTCAGTTCCTGGGTGGCAGCCTCAAGATCAGAAGAGCCAGTTTATCAATCTGGGTGTTGGCAGCTGATCTGATCCATCAAGTGCAGGCTCTGCAAAATATCTCAAGCACTGATCTTAGGAGCAGTTTAGAGGCGGGTCAGAATCTTGTAGCCTCCAGCTGCACGACTCCTAAATCATAATTTCTAATCTTGTGGCTAATGCTAGTCCTACAAAGGCAGTCTAGTCCCCAGGCAAGAAGGTTTGTTTTGAGAAATGGTTGTTATCATCTTTGTTTTAAACTATAAACCATTATAAACTGTAAACGAAATTCCTCCCAAAGTTAGTTCAGCCTACGCCCGGGAATGAATAAGGACAGTTTGGAGGTTAGAAGCAAGATGAAGTTAGTTAGTTAGATCTCTTTCGTTATCTCAAGTCATAATTTTGCAAAGGTGGTTTCAGTGTGCAGAGGAAGATAACTGATGGCATCTGGGCACCTGATGAAAGAAAAGCATATCCTCAGAAAGGCAATGGAGCAGCTCGGAAAAAGAAGGAAAAGGGTAGAATTGCAGCTTCTGTTTTTGCTCAGCTCTGGAAGCTGAGTGTTGGGGTGGGGTACTGGAATTCAAGAGACCCTAAAACGCTCTCTGCAGACCTGAGAGCTGATGCCCACTGATGCTGATTCCATTCACAAAATCTCAAACTCTGTGCTATGAATACTTGCTAATGAAAACCCTGTGCGTCTAGCAGGGCAAGGGTGTGTTCTTAGGTAAAACTTCCAAGTATAGTTGGGATATTTTTCTCTAGAATGTCTTCCTGTCCCCAAGGCTAGGTCTCTCTTTGACTTTATCTGGTTCATAATGTTGTGACTAAGAGCAGATGCTTTCTCTGTCTGAGTTCCAATTCTACTCCTGCTACTTACTAGCTGTGTCATCCTAAGCAAGTTGCATCATCACTCTGTGACTCAGTTTCCTCATCTGTAGAATGGCTATAGTTAGAGCACCTGCCTCATTGCATTTTTTTTGAGGCAGGGTTTTGCTCTGTCACCCAGACTAAAGTGCAGTGTCGCAATCACAGCTCACTGCAGCCTTGACCTCCTGGGCTCAAGTGATCCTCCAACTTCAGCCTCCCAAATAGCTAGGACCACAGGTGCACGCCACTACACCTGGCTAATATTTATTTATTTATTTATTTTTGAGATGGAGTCTTGCTCTGTTGCCTAGGCTGGGGTGCAGTGTCGTGATCTTGGCTCACTGCAACCTCTGCCTCCTGGGTTCAAGCAATTCTCCTGCCTCAGTCTCCCGAGTAGCTGGGACTACAGGCATGCACCACTATGGCCGGCTAATTTTTTGAATTTTTAGTGGAGACAGGGTTTCTCCATGTTGACCAGGCTAGTCTCTAACTCTTGGCCCCGGGTGATCCACCTGCCTTGGCCTCCCAAAGTGCTGGGATTACAGGCATGAACCACCACACCCGACTATTTTTTAAATTTTTAGTAGAGATGGGGTTTCGCCCTGTTGCCCAAGTTGGTCTTGAACTCCTGGGCTCCAGCAATCCACTCGCCTCAGCCTCCCATAGTGCTGGGATTACAGGTGTGAGCCACTGCACCCGTCCTCATTGCATTATTATAAGGAATCATAACACAGGTCAAATGCTTAGAACAGAGTTTAGCATGTACTAAGAACTCAATAAACATTATAACTTGGATTTTGAGTCATTCTCCACCTTAGTCATTGCCCTTCCTGCTTTGTGTCTTCTGTAAATGTACCTAACCAAGCCACTGAATAAAAATAATGTTGGCATGGAAAGAAATCTCTCTTCCTTTCTTACCAGCCTCCCATTCAGTTCTCTGAGCTGTCTGAACACTTCGGGCACATACATGTATATGCACTGTGGCTCCTAAGGTCTCACCCCTTACCTCTGTTCCACTCAGATGATCCAAACTATACTCAGTGGTTTTATCTAAGAAACACTCCCTTGCCCTGCTATTCAGTACAGGATTTTCATTAACTAATATTCACAGCAGTGTTTGAGAGAGATTTTGTGATTGGAATCAGCATCAGTGAGCATCATCTCTGAGGTCTGCAAAGAGCATGTTAGGGTCTCCTGAATACCAGCACCCCTGACAACACTCAACCACCACAGTTGAGCAAAAACAGCAGCTGCAACTCCGCCCTTTTCCTTCTCTTTCTGAGGACCACTCCTCACATCCTTTATTCTCCTTGTATTACTACACTTCTTCCCCCAGGAGGCTGCTCCTTCCATCTTTTCTCCCTCCCTCTCTACCTTCTTCTCTTTCTACCTGCACCACCTACCCATCATCCAGTCATACAAGCTGGGTACCTAGAGTCATCATCCTAGATCAGGGATCAGCAAATATTTTCCGGTAAAGAGTCAGACAGTAAATACTTAAGACTTTGAGGGCCACATATAATCTCTGTCACAACTACTCAACTCTGCTGTTGTGGCGCAAAAATAGCCATAGCCAATATGTAAATGAATGGATGTGGCTGTGTTATAATAAAACTCTTCTGCAAACACAGGCAGTGGGCCAGTTCGACCTGCAGGCTATAGTTTGACAATAATTATTGCAAGGCATAACTTTTTCCTCAAAACCCATTCTCTCATCTAGTTCATAAAAATATCTTCAATTTGTCCACTTCTTGCCAACTGTACTACTTCCACCATGGATCAAGCCACTGTCATCTCATGCCTGAACCGTTCATTGCAGTATTTTCCTGATTGGTTTCTTTCACTCTACTTTTGTCCTACAGTTCACATAGCAGCCAGAGTGTTCCTTTCAAAGTTAACATTTCATTTCTATTTAAAACCATTCAATGGCTTCATACTTTTCTTAAGATAAAGACTCAGATCTTTATATGGTTTATATGATACTGCATGACCAGAGTAGGCCTACTTTTTCAGTCTTTCCTTTTACCACCCTTTCTTGATGACTATGCCTTATCCACGCGGGCCTTCATTTAGTTCTTCAGACATGCCAAGCACTTTTATACCTCAGGGCCTTTGCATAAATTATTCCCTGTACTAAAAATCTGCCCCCTTCCCCATCCCTTCATTTCCATTAATCCACATGGAATGAACGCCTATTCATCTATCAATCCTCAATTCAAAGGACATTTGCTTAGGAAAGCCTTTCCTACTCAGTCCCAGACTAGAAGACGCCCCACATAATATGCTTTCAGAGCTCCACATAATTTTTCTTCCTAGAACATATCCCAATTTATAATATGCAGTGGTTCATGTGAGTATTTGATTAAAGCCTATTTCCCCTACTAGGATGTAAGCTCCATGATAGCAGAGACTGGGTCTATCTTCTACCTTGTTATTAACATAGACCCGAAATCTTTAATAAAACTGATTTGTAATAAGTTTAACTTTCAAAAATATTTTGTTGGGGGTATAATTGGTGTATAATAAGCTACATATATTAAAAATGTAGAATTTAATAATTTGGAAATATATACATATATATACAGTTAGTCATCTGTATCTGTGGGTTCCACATCCAAAAATTAATTGACTTCAAATTAATTTTTTTCAAAAGAATAAAATTTTTTTTTTTTTTTTGAGACGGAGTCTTGCTCTGTCGCCCCGGGCTGGAGTGCAGTGGCCGGATCTCAGCTCACTGCAAGCTCTGCCTCCCGGGTTTACGCCATTCTCCTGCCTCAGCCTCCCGAGTAGCTGGGACTACAGGCGCCCGCCACCTCGCCGGCTAGTTTTTTGTATTTTTTTTAGTAGAGACGGGGTTTCACCGTGTTAGCCAGGATGGTCTCGATCGCCTGACCTCGTGATCCGCCCGTCTCGGCCTCCCAAAGTGCTGGGATTACAGGCTTGAGCCACCGCACCCGGCCCAAAAGAATAAAATTTAACAGTTACAATGCAACAATACAAATAATGCAGATAAAAAATAAAGTATAACAACTATTTACACAGCATTTACCTTGTATTAGGTATTACAAGTAATTTAGAAATGATTTAAAGTATATGGGAGGATGTACATAGGTTATATGCGAATATTATGTCATTTACATAAGGGATTGAACATCGGTGGATTTGGTATTTGTGGGAGATCCTGGAACAAATATTCTCTGGATACCAAGGGATGACTCTCTCTCTCTCTCGTGTGTGTGTGTGTGTGTGTATATACATATACACATATATACATATATACACATGTGTGTCTGTATATGTATATATAACATCATCATAATCAACATAACGATTATGTCCATCACCCCTCAAAATTTCCTCATGTCACAATAGATCAGTTTGCATTTTCAAGTTTTGGGGTTTGTTTTTGCAACTGGGAAGTTATTTTCATTGTTTTCATTTCTTTCTCATCCAATTTAACCACCTCCTCTCCTCTCTTCTTTGTTAAGGTAAAATTTATATAGCATAAAATTTGCCATTTTAATTATTTTAAGTGTACAATTCAGTGACATTAATTATATTCACAATGTTGTACAATCATCATCACTATCTATTCCAAAACATTCTTATCAATCCAAGTAGATACTCTATAAGCATTAAGCAACTAACTCCGCATTCCCCTGCACCCCAGATGCTGGTAATTACTAATTTACTTTCTGTCTCGGTGAATTTGCCTTTCGTAGATATTTCACATAAGTGGGATCATAAAATATTTGTCCTTTGTGTCAGGCTTATTTCACTTAGCATAGTGTTTTCAGTGTGCACCCATGTGGAAGCATGTATCAGAACTGCATTCCTTTTTCATTGCTGAATACTATTCTATCATATGTGTATACTATATTTAGTATATTTATTCATATGCTGATGGACACTGGGGTTGCTTCCACCTTTTCTTTTCTTTTTTTTTTTTTGAGATGGAGTCTTGCTGTGTCACCCAGGATGATGGAGTGCAGTGGCACTATCTCAGCTCACTGCAACTTCCGCCTCCCAGGTTCAAGCGATTCTCCTGTCTCAGCCTCCCAAGTAGCTGTGATTACAGGCACACACCACTACTCCCGGCTAATTCTTGTATTTTTAGTAGAGACGGGGTTTCACCATGTTGGCCAGGCTGGTCTCGAACTCCTGATCTCAGGTAATCTGCTCGTGTCAGCCTCCCAAACTGCTGGGATTGCAGGCATGAGCCACTGCGCCCGCCGCTTCCACCTTTTGACTATTGTGAAAAATGCTGCAGTGAATAGTAGTGTATAAGTATCTGTTTGAAAACCATTTTCAATTCTTTTGGATATATATCTAGAAATAGAACTATGGGTCATATGATAATTCTATGTTTAGATGTTTGAGGAAGCATCAAATTATTTTATATGGTAATTGAACCATTTCACATTCCCACCAGCAATGTATGAGAGTTTCAATTTATCCGCATTCTTGCCAACACTGAATATTTTCCATTTTCTTAAATTACAGTCACCCTAATAGGTATAAAGAGGCATCTCATTGTGACTTTTATTTGCATTTTCCTAATGACTAATGATATTGAACATTTTTTATATGTTATTACTATTTATATATCTTCTCTGAGGAAATATCTACTCAAGTCCTTCTCACATTTTTCAATTGGGTTGTTTATGTTGTTAAGTTGTAGGTTTTCTTTGTATATTCTGAATATTAAACACTTCTCAGATATATGATTTTCAAATATTTTCTCTCATCCTGTAGGTTGTCTTTTTGCTTTTTTTTTTTTGAGATGGAGTTTCGCTCTGTCACCCAGGCTGGCTGGAGTGCAATGGCACAATCTTGGCTCACTGCAACTTCTGCCTCCTGGGCTCAAGTGATTCTCCTGCCTCAGCCTCCCAAGTAGCTGGGATTACAGGCATGCACCACTGCGCCCAGTTAATTTTTGTATTCTTAGTAGAGATGGGTTTTACCATCTTGCCAAGCCTCATGTTGAATTATAATCCCCAATGTAGGAGGTGGGGCCTGGTGGAAGGTGATTGGATCATGGGGGCAGATCCCTCATGGCTTGGTGCTGTCCTCGCTATAGTGAGTTCATGTGAGATCTGGTCATTTAGAAGTGTGTGGCACCTCTCCTCCGCTCCCCCAACCCCACCACTCTTTCCCTCTTGCTTCTGCTTTTGCCATGTGATGTGCCTGTTCCTGCTTCACCTTCTGTCATGAGTATAAGCTCCCTGAGGCCTCCTCAGAAGCCACATGATGTCAGTGCCATGATTTTACAGCCTGCAGAACAGTGAATCAATTAAATCTCTTTTTAAAATAAATTATCCCATCTCAAATATTTCTTTATAACAATGTAAGAATGGCCTAACACAGTCACATCAGGGTAAGTGTGGCATCCATCACCTCAAGTATTTATCCTTTCCTTGTGTTACAAACAATCCCATTATCCTCTTTTAGTTATCTTAAAGTGTATAATAAATTATTGTTGACTGTAGTCACCCTATTGATTCTGATAGTTTTTGCTTGCTTTACAATGTTTTTGTTGAAGGACAGAACTCCCATAAGCCGTCTAGGTGATTCTGATGCAAGATCTTGTTTGAGAACCTCTGGTCTGACCTGCCATATGGCCTATATATGTGGCTCATTTTCCAAATGGCATAGCTAGAAACTTTGTGGCAATATCTGGCAGCACTATACCAGGATTCTTTGAGAAATACAGAACAGGTGTCCAGTAGTGAGTCGACCTCCACTCATGTCTCACTTTCCTACTGCTCCCAAGTGGAGAAGATAGTCATGCCACTCACCAGTGGCTCCACAACCCTTATATTAGTGGACTTTCACCTAGGTGAATCAACATCTGAGTAAAGAAAGCCAGACCAGCTACGGATGGACACAGATCTTGGCTTAACCCCATTCTACAGAGACAGGGTTGCTGGTAATAATAGTCATATAAAAGGCCATAGACCCCGAATACAGAGATTGAAAGAAATTCAAGTAATTCTCAAATAAATGATGTTCTGGGGAAATGGAGATACCCGAGTTTCCAAGTAGAAGAAGCTTGGATAATCGTTCTGTTTGTAAATGTGCAGGGTGAGGGCAAACTAGGGAATTTGTTCTGAAGCTTTTGCATAGCAAGCATACTATTTTGAATTAGGTTGTATGTTTTTCTGGGGACTCTGAGGGTGACTAATGGAGATCATAAGGAGTTTAAAGTCCCAATCCTGCCCTAATGCCAACCCAGGTATTCCTCCCCTAGCTGGCCCTAAATTCTCTTGGCCAATAATGACAAATCATGCAGAAATGGACTCGATTGGGTTGAGGAAAGAACTAGCCTGATGAGACAGCAAAAATCTCCAGCCTCACTGTCTAGGGTCAGAGTTCTCCTATATAAAAGTCAGAGATGAAAAGTCTAAACTGGAGTCACCAGGCTTGAAAGTGTGTACACCCAGACCGCTGCACTCACGTGGTTCCCTAAGAGACCACATACCACACCCCACACACAGGCTTTGAGCTGAGACACAGCATTATTCTACTCGAAAACAACAACAACAAAGCATTTATTTCCAAAAAAAGGGACAAGGTCACAAGAAAAGGCCTATAATAATTAACTAAGTCAATGGAAAACTCATTTTTAAAATACCTCCCATGGAGTTTTAGGACAAAACAACAGCTTAGTGAATGTTTGGTTACAGTTTATAGCTATTTCTTTTGCCCTTGATCCACTACTGTGATTTTTCAGCTTTCTCTGCCAATCTTGCTCAGCACTAGTGGTTCTAAGATTAAAGTCCAGGTATGTAAATGGAATAGCCCTATTTGCAGCCTTGGTATGTGGGCTCTTCTGAGCCTAGTGGCCCCTTTTGTTGATTTTTGTCAGTTGTTAGCCTGGCAAAGGGAGTAGGAACTATACCAGTTAAAAAAGTAGAGCCCATTACACATGTTCAGTAGATGAAATTCAATAGAGAAAACATGTTGGGAGGGCTGAAAGGCCAAAGAAGAGAAAGCGAGGCAACTCAGAGATCAGCAATAGTAGAAACCTGCTTACTACCACTAGGGCTGCAAGAAGACAGGAAGGAGGTAGTGTTACTATAGCTCAGGTGCCAAGTTCATTGCAGAGACTTTCAGGTAAAAGCTATAACAATGGAGGGAAAGTTTGTCATCAGCAACTAGAACTTAGGAGTAGACCCAGCCACAGCTAGAGATGCCACTTGAATTAGACCACACTGCTGGATACCTTTTGATTTTGACCAACCAGCATCCATTCCCGCTTCTTGTGATACCTACGCCATGATTTTCCTTTCCAGGGAACTCTTCCTGGAGTTGGGTACAGTTTTAGTAGTACTGTCAATCACTGCTATGTCCAACCCTAGCCAAGGCATGGGTGGGCATATAATACAAAGTATGTCAAACACACCCTCTCTCAGGAATTTGAATCTTGAGAATAAGAATAGAAAAATGTTGGAACTGTTTCAGCCATACTGTGGTACCTTGAAAAGACCATGCCTCTTTTCCTATATACCTAGATCCCCAGAGACACTCTAGTTTGTATTTTATCCCTCCTCAAGCCTTTATTGATTTAGCCCAAGTTTTCTTAAGTCTGAAAAGTTTGAACTACAATGTTTGCCATGCCCCCGTACACCAAGTCCTTGTTTACGATCCTCAGAATGCCCTTATATGTCTCTGTGGCCTTAAGTATGTCTACTCATCATTCAATACCCAATTCAGATATAACTTCTGTGAAATCTTTCCCAGTCCCTATCCTCTCAAGAAAAGTTTAGCGCTTATCTCCTCTAGTTTCCCATGACACTAGATGCATATTTCTGTTTCAGTACTTATCATATTGAATTATTTTATGTTCGCCTGTCTGTCTCCCTTCTAGACTGTGAGGTTAAGAGCAGGACCATGTCTTATTTTAACTGAGGATTCTCAGTACCTAGCTGCTTGGCACATAGTAAATGCTTATTAAAACATTTGTATGAATGTATGAATAAATAAATGGATAATACAGCCAGCATATCTCCATTCAATTATAGTACAAGCCAGAGTTCTTTCTTTCTTTGCATGTAAAAGGGTTTGGAGCTCCTTAAGGATTTAAAGGGGAGAAATGAATCCAACATATGCTCCCAATAAGAGGAGATATAAAGAGATACTTTTATAAAGACAGGAGACAGAAATGACAGAAGGACATTATGAGGGGAAGGGAGGAGACAGAGAGAATGTGAAGAGGGCAGTAAGGAGTAACAGTCAGTACAAGGCTGTACAGGAAATACCATTTGGGTCATAGAGATATGCAGAGAGGTCTTAGTATTCCCCTTGAGATGATGGCCATTATACTCCCAAGAGACTTGAGGGAGATAAGTCCAGTGGTATGCTGGCAAATATTTAACAACCAGCTCTCTGGGGAAAAGGGCTGTAATTTGTGGCATTTGTCATTTTCCTTCTTGTAAATACTCCCACCATGGCCAGTTTCAAGCTAACAATGTGGCATCACTGAATGCAGAGTTGAGAAGAGATGCAAGCCATCGTATAGGATTTCCACCATATAGATAATAACAGATACAAATAACTTCAAAATCATAGATAATAGCAATGTAGTAAAATAATTAATAAATGATGAGTGGGTATTTATTCTCTTTATTTGATTGTAAGTTCATATAATTTAATTTTGAATAATGGTTGTATTTAATAGCTTCCTTGCAATCTTCCTGAAAATGTAACTACCAGCTTTTATGAGCAGGTGTGGGCCTGTAGCATATCACTGCAGGTAGCTCTATCTGTGGACTACTTGGTGACTCAGAAGCAGCCTGAATAGGTATAACAAGGTGAGATAAGGATTGCTGGTCAACTGTAGCTGTAATATGATCAAGAGGATTTAGGACTGCTAGGTGATTTCATGGTTCCCTGGAGAGAAACTCTACTTGGTAGCCTCAAGCACTAGATAGCCCCAAAACAGAATGCCTCTGATTCATTGTATAATCTTCCTTACTGCTAAAAATTATCTTCATAATTCACTTTGAACTGGTGAGAAAAACAGCTTGTTCTGTTAAGAGCTGGATATCCCTGGACCAAGATGGTCTTTATAGAGCTATGCTGAGAGCCATACTGTCTGATATTTGTGAAATCAACAATTTGACCTTCTGTATAAAGTGTCCATTTTATAAATAATACTCTTCTTTTTTTTTTTTTTTTTTTGAGACAGAGTCTCGCTCTGTTGCCCAGTCTGGAGTGCAGTGGCACAATCTCGGCTCACTGCAACCTCTGCCTCCCGGGTTCAAGCGATTCTCCTGCCTCAGCCCCCCGAGTAGTTGGGATTACAGGTGCAAAGCCACCACACCCGGCTAATTTATGTATTTTTAGTAGAGTCAGGGTTTTGCCATGTTGGCCAGGCTGGTCTGGAACTCCTGACTTCAGGTGATCCACTCTCTTCGGCCTCCCAAAGTGCTGGGATTACTGATGTGAGCCACTGTGACCAGCCTAAATACTCTTCTTTTAATCGAATAGAGAAAACGGACACGGGTTCAGATTTGATGCATACAAGAAAAGGGTGGTAGCAATTATACTCTGCCAGAAAAGTCTCACCTTTGCAAACTCAAGTGGTCTTTGTGGTGAATGGGCATTTTGCTGGTTCCTCATTTCAACATTATATTTTGATCTTCCTTAATTTTGGTTCCGTCCTCACAGGACATTTTTAGTACTGAAAAGAACAAAAAGGAAATACAGCTCAATACCTGGGGTATTGTAATTATAAAAGCACCTACTGCATGCTAAGCTTATTATTATACATCATCTCATTTAATCCTGAAAACAAAAACCAACAGGTGGACACTATCATTTCCCCATCTTATAAATGAGGAAGTTGCAAATCAGGAAGGCCAAGTACCTTGCCCAATATCACACAGCTTATGAGAGAAGAGCTGAGATTTGAAGCCAGGTTTGTCTGAAACCCAAGTCTCCCAGGCTTTTGCACTACACCATGCTGCTTGAAGAGCCCTCTCCATTTCAGGAGGCTAGTCTTGGAGAGTGGGTGGTCTGTGCACAATATCAAAGGATAAATAGAAAGGCATGTGTCTTTCTGGAGAGTCACATGAGAATTCTGAATTCAGGCCCATAAGATTTAAAAGCACAATTCAGTGCCCCGCCTCCTTATATCAAACATATGGCCAATCTTAAGAGAACTTTAAACAAATACCTCCCTTTAAAAGCTGATACTTTAGAGCAACTTTGAAGCAAGCCATTGGATACAATTAGTATCTTTGTTTCCTTTCTCTTATCCTTAATTTCCTTTCCTTGTCATATTTTGGAAAGGAACGCCTATCCTGGCAGGATAGCCTGCACTTCTTTTTCAGCCTCAAAATCTCTTCAGCCTTCATCTCTGCTGTCAGATAGAATTTTCCTTTGTATTTTGTCTCTCCCTCTCATAGCCTGAAAGACCACCTTAAGTGGAGGCAAGGAGGTAAAGGAGAGAAAGGTGATTTCTCTCCTCTAACATTTCTTCCTTCTTCCTTTCCATGAGTAAAAGAAAAAATGCCCCACTTATTAGGTTTACTCCAGTCATACAAAGTTTTATAGCTGTTTTGCCGGGACAGTTTTCCTTGTGTGTGTATTTCCACCCCCGCTTCCCTATTAGAGTTCACTTCGCATTCCATCCTTCCACAAGAGTGCCTCAAGGAGGGAGTTGCTTACATACATTGCTGAGGTTACTGCTAAATTTCTTAGCTAGTTCCCCCTAGAAACAACTGACATATTTACAAACTGCTCTAGAAAATTGAAAGAGACCATATGTATTCCATCTGAACTAAGTAATTAGAATAAAATTTGAACTGAAAATTAAACCAGTTTTATTACAAGGCCCCTTCTATCTTCCCTTTTATTAGTGTCCTCTTCTCTTCCCAGGGTCTCCCCTTTTCTGTTGCTAGGTGTTCTTTCCCCTGCAGCTTGACAGGAGCCCAAGAGCCCCTACCCCTAACCCCACCTCGACATTAAAACAAAACTGGCTGGAAGCATGTAGACCAGGGGCCGTGATTCTCAACTCTGATTGCATGACAGAATCATCTGGGGACTTAGGAAAATCAATTGTCTTTGGTGGAGCCTGGATGTCAGTATTGTTTCAAAGCATCCCAGATGATGACTATAATCCTGTGGTCTAGCCTGTCTTTCCCACCCCATCTTTTCCCTACAAAAATTTGTTCTAATCTATCAATTACTTGGGAAAAGATCTAATCAATTCACCTGCAAAATGGCATTGAAAACTGATAGAAGCTTAATGTGCCAGTGTGTCAGTGGGATTTTCATTTTGATTATAAAAAATTTGTTTAAACTCTTAGGGCAGAAATTCAGGCATGCGGGGATATTTTTGGGTTGGAGGTTTCCCAGTCCCCAATTCATATTATATAGGTTAGTATTTTCCATGCTTTTGATATGCACACACACATGCACACACACAAATATTCATTACAAGCTTTAACAAAGAACAAGGAAACTGACTTTTAAAAATTAATGATAATAATTTTATTATAATGATGATAATTTCTTTGTAATATTTCACCAAGACACCTATATCTAGATAAATAATGACTGAGTTACAGGTTAGATTTGATATCCCTTTGGGTTCTTTTCTTAGCTGCATTTTCACTAAAAAAGAAAATTTTGATCCATGAATTTAAGTTGTTGGGAATGGCAGTGAGTATTTGGTGGCTTTGACAGACAGTTTTTAATATTTATATTTGAATGGAACATTAACATAGAAATTATAGAATGATGTCTCACTAAAGACTACTTTCAATACTTTATTAGACATGAAAATTATAAGCATTTCACAATTAAAAGCTGAAAGGTTGAAATGTTTCAACTTGGAAGATGAATCTAATTATTTCTTTGATTACGTATAGCTCTGAAAGGTGTTTTTTTACATTTCATTACAGCATGTGGATGAAGTTTTTAAAATATGCCAAATTATCTTATTCATTAAGGGAAGATAATCACCAAATCAAACTCTTATGATTAAGCCATTTGTATCACATCTAAGTAATCCAAAGAAATCCTGATATCATAACATTTAATATTTAAGCCCTGAAGGGATAAGTTCAGGCTGTTGAAAATACAGAATATATGCCAAGTTATACCTCATGAACAATTCAATTGAAATCATACAGATAATCTTTTCTGGTGTTATCACTGTTGTGAAGAAGTGCTTTATGCTTCACCCCTCACAAAACTTGGGAGAATATCTTTCCCCTTGATAGCTCTCATAAATCAGTGTGAAAAAAATAGACATCTGCTATGCTACCCATTTCTTCACTTAGTATCATGAAAAGATGAACACTTGATAGGAGATACATTGTCATAACTCCAATATTGACTCTTTTCTTCAACACTGAATCAAAGTCATGAGACATATTATCAACCACTAATGCTTCTTTGACTACAACTAAGTATGACTTGACATTCAGGCACAACTTCTTTATTCATGTGGCTGCAGCATCCTTCCTTATTGTATGCATAGCTGCTGCTTTGTCAATATTAATTTCAGCCTGATTTTTTCCAGTCTTGATTCACATATTACAGATGATCTTTAAGTAAATATTATCTCTCTTGAAGGATTGTTTCTGAATGATAAATGGAATAAATGTTCACTAGCATTTCTGTTGCATATGTGTATCAGATATGCCAATTGAAAATATCCCATAGCATGTTCACATTCATGTATTGTTCTTTAATCCAATAATATTATCCAATATAAGATAGTGATAAGGGAATTGTGCCAAAAATTCATTCTGAACTTTTTCTGAATATAATAGTTGCCATAAACTCTTTCATTAGCATTATAAATTCTTGGAAATAGTGTTAGAACTAGTGCATATACTCTAAGCAGTGAAATTTTGGTTAATGTCGTTGTGGTTTGGGCCTGTTATCTCCCTTTAGTAATAATGTGCATCAATGTAGTATGGAAAAGCATTATTTCCGCTTTTTCTGGAAACATTTGACTGACTACCAGAGAGGTCCCTGTGCTTTGTATGAAAATGTTTGAAGCTATGGTGGATTGTTGGATAAAGTTTTATACAAAGACATAATCTCAACCCAATATAAAGACAGTGTTTAGATATTCATGGTTTTTAATTTCTCCTTAATTCTTTTTTTCTTTTTCTTTTTTTTTTTTTTATTATACTTTAAGTTCTAGGGTACATGTGCATAAGGCAGGTTTGTTACAATGTATACTTATGCCATGTTGGTGTGCTGCACCCATCAACTCGTCAGCACCCATCAATTCATCATTTATATCATGTATAACTCCCCAATGCAATCCCTCCCTCCTCCCCCTCCCCATGATAGGCCCCCGTGTGTGATGTTCCCCTTCCCGAGTCCAAGTGATCTCATTGTTCAGTTCCCACCTATGAGTGAGAACATGCGGTGTTTGGTTTCTCTTCTTGTGATAGTTTGCTAAGAATGATGGTTTCCAGCTGCATCCATGTCCCTACAAAGGACGCAAACTCATCCTTTTTTATGGCTGCATATATTCCATGGTGTATATGTGCCACATTTTCTTAATCCAGTCTGTCACAGATGGACATTTGGGTTGATTCCAAGTCTTTGCTATTGTGAATAGTGCCGCAATAAACATACGTGTGCATGTGTCTTTGTAGTAGAGTAATTTATAATCCTTTGGGTATATACCCAGTAGTGGGATGGCTGGGTCATATGGTACATCTAGTTCTAGATCCTTGAGGAATCGCCATACTGTTTTCCATAATGGTTGAACTAGTTTACAATCCCACCAACAGTGTAAAAGTGTTCCTATTTCTCCACATCCTCTCCAACACCTGTTGTTTCCTGACTTCTTAATGATTGCCATTCTAACTGGTGTGAGATGGTATCTCATTGTGGTTTTGATTTGCATTTCTCTGATGGCGAGTGATGATGAGTTTTTCATGTGTCTGTTGGCTGTATGAATGTCTTCTTTTGAGAAATGTCTGTTCATATCCTTTCCCCACTTTTTGATGGGGTGTTTGTTTTTTCTTGTATATTTGTTTGAGTTCTTTGTAGATTCTGGATATTAGCCCTTTGTCAGATGAGTAGATTGCAAAAATTTTCTCCCATTCTGTAGGTTGCCTGTTCACTCTGATGGTAGTTTCTTTTGCTGTGCAAAAGCTCTTTAGTTTAATTAGATCCCATTTGTCAATTTTGGCTTTTGCTGCCGTTGCTTTTGGTGTTTTAGACATGAAGTCCTTGCCCATGCCTATGTCCTGAATGGTACTACCTAGATTTCTTCTAGGGTTTTTATGGTATTAGGTCTAACATTTAAGTCTCTAATCCATCTTGAATTAATTTTGTATAAGGGTAAGGAAAGGATCCAGTTTCAGCTTTCTACTTATGGCTAGCCAATTTTCCCAGCACCATTTATTAAATAGGGAATCCTTTCCCCATTTCTTGTTTCTCTCAGGTTTGTCAAAGATCAGATGGCTGTAGATGTGTGGTATTATTTCTGAGGACTCTGTTCTGTTCCATTGGTCTATATCTCTGTTGTGGTACCAGTACCATGCTGTTTTGGTTACTGTAGCCTTGTAGTATAGTTTGAAGTCAGGTAGCGTGACGCCTCCAGCTTTGTCCTTTTGACTTAGGATTGTCTTGGCAATGCGGGCTCTTTTTGGTTCCATATGAACTTTAAAGCAGTTTTTTCCAATTCTGTGAAGAAAGTCATTGGTAGCTTGATGGGGATGGCATTGAATCTATAAATCACCTTGGGCAGTATGGCCATTTTCACGATATTGATTCTTCCTATCCATGAGCATGGTATGTTCTTCCATTTGTTTGTGTCCTCTTTGATTTCACTGAGCAGTGGTTTGTAGTTCTCCTTGAAGAGGTCCTTTACATCCCTTGTAAGCTGGATTCCTAGGTATTTTATTCTCTTTGAAGCAATTGTGAATGGAAGTTCATTCCTGATTTGGCTCTCTGCTTGTCTGTTACTGGTGTATAAGAATGCTTGTGATTTTTGCACATTAATTTTGTATCCTGAGACTTTGCTGAAGTTGCTTATCAGCTTAAGGAGATTTTGGGCTGAGACAATGGGGTTTTCTAAATATACAATCATGTCATCTGCAAACAGGGACAATTTGACTTCTTCTTTTCCTAACTGGATACCCTTGATTTCTTTCTCTTGCCTGATTGCCCTAGCCAGAACTTCCAACACTATGTTGAATAGGAGTGGTGAGAGAGGGCATCCCTGTCTTGTGCCAGTTTTCAAAGGGAATTTTTCCAGTTTTTGCCCATTCAGTATGATATTAGCTGTGGGTTTGTCATAAATAGCTCTTATTATTTTGAGGTACGTTCCATCAATACCGAATTTATTGAGCGTTTTTAGCATAAAGGGCTGTTGAATTTTGTCAAAAGCCTTTTCTGCATCTATTGAGATAATCATGTGGTTTTGTCTTTGGTTCTGTTTATATGCTGGATTACGTTTATTGATTTGCGAATGTTGAACCAGCCTTGCATCCCAGGGATGAAGCCCACTTGATCATGGTGGATAAGCTTTTTGATGTGCTGCTGAATCCGGTTTGCCAGTATTTTATTGAGAATTTTTGCATCGATGTTCATCAGGGATTGGTCTAAAATTCTCTTTTTTTGTTGTGTCTTTGGTATCAGGATGATGTTGCCTCATAAAATGAGTTAGGGAGGATTCCCTCTTTTCTATTGATTGGAATAGTTTCAGAAGGAATGGTACCAGCTCCTCCTTGTACCTCTGGTAGAATTCAGCTGTGAATCCATCTGGTCCTGGACTTTTTTTGGTGGGTAGGCTATTAATTGTTGCCTCAATTTCAGAGCCTGCTATTGGTCTATTCAGGGATTCAACTTCTTCCTGGTTTAGTCTTGGGAGAGTGTAAGTGTCCAGGAAATTATCCATTTCTTCTAGATTTTCTAGTTGATTTGCGTAGAGGCATTTATAGTATTCTCTGATGGTTGTTTGTATTTCTGTGGGGTCGGTGGTGATATCCCCTTTATCATTTTATTATTGCGTCTATTTGATTCCTCTCTCTTTTCTTCTTTATTAGTCTTGCTAGCGGTCTGTCAATTTTGTTGATCTTTTCAAAAAACCAACTCCTGGATTCATTGATTTTTTGGAGGGTTTTTTGTGTCTCTATCTCCTTCAGTTCTGCTCTGATCTTAGTTATTTCTTGCCTTCTGCTAGCTTTTGAATGTGTTTGCTCTTGCCTCTCTAGTTCTTTTAATTGTGATGTTAGAGTGTCAATTTTAGATCTTTCCTGCTTTCTCTTGTGGGCATTTAGTGCTATAAATTTCCCTCTACACACTGCTTTAAATGTGTCCCAGAGATTCTGGTATGTTGTATCTTTGTTCTCATTGGTTTCAAAGAACATCTTTATTTCTGCTTTCATTTCGTTATGTACCCAGTAGTCATTCAGGAGCAGGTTGTTCAGTTTCCATGTAGTTGAGCGGTTTTGATTGAGTTTCTTAGTCCTGAGTTCTAGTTTGATTGCACTGTGGTCTGAGAGACAGTTTGTTATAATTTCTGTTCTTGTACATTTGCTGAGGAGTGCTTTACTTCCAATTATGTGGTCAATTTTGGAATAAGTGCGATGTGGTGCTGAGAAGAATGTATATTCTGTTGATTTGGGGTGGAGAGTTCTATAGATGTCTATTAGGTCCGCTTGGTGCAGAGATGAGTTCAATTCCTGGATATCCTTGTTAACTTTCTGTCTCGTTGATCTGTCTAATGTTGACAGTGGAGTGTTGAAGTCTCCCATTATTATTGTATGGGAGTCTAAGTCTCTTTGTAAGTCTCTAAGGACTTGCTTTATGAATCTGGGTGCTCCTGTATTGGGTGCATATATATTTAGGAGAGTTAGCTCTTCCTGTTGAATTGATCCCTTTACCATTATGTAATGGCCTTCTTTGTCTCTTTTGATCTTTGATGGTTTAAAGTCTGTTTTATCAGAGACTAGGATTGCAACCCCTGCTTTTTTTGTTCTCCATTTGCTTGGTAGATCTTCCTCCATCCCTTATTTTGAGCCTATGTATGTCTCTGCATGTGAGATGGGTCTCCTGAATACAGCAGACTGATGGGTCTTGACTCTTTATCCAGTTTGCCAGTCTGTGTCTTTTAATTGGAGCATTTAGTCCATTGACATTTAAGGTTAATATTGTTATGTGTGAACTTGATCCTGTCATTATGATATTAACTGGTTATTTTGCTCGTTAGTTGATGCAGTTTCTTCCTAGCCTCGATGGTCTTTACATTTTGGCATGTTTTTGCAATGGCTGGTACCGGTTGTTCCTTTCCATGTTTAGGGCTTCCTTCAGGGTCTCTTGTAAGGCAGGCCTGGTGGTGACAAAATCTCTAAGCATTTGCTTATGTAAAGGATTTTATTTCTCCTTCACTGATGAACTTAGTTTGGCTGGATATGAAATTCTGGGTTGAAAATTCTTTTCTTTAAGAACGTTGAATATTGGCCCCCACTCTCTTCTGGCTTGTAGAGTTTCTGCCGAGAGATCTGCTGTTAGTCTGATGGGCTTCCCTTTGTGGGTAACCCGACCTTTCTCTCTGGCTGCCCTTAAGATTTTTTCCTTCATTTCAACTTTGGTGAATCTGGCAATTATGTGTCTTGGAGTTGCTCTTCTGGAGGAGTATCTTTGTGGCGTTCTCTGTATTTCCTGAATTTGAATGTTGGCCTGCCCTACTAGGTTGGGGAAGTTCTCCTGGATGATATCCTGAAGAGTGTTTTCCAACTTGGTTCCATTTTCCCCCTCACTTTCAGGCACCCCAATCAGACGTAGATTTGGTCTTTTTACATAATCCCATACTTCTTGCAGGCTTTGTTCATTTCTTTTTCTTCTTTTTTTTTTGGTTTCTCTTCTCGCTTCATTTCATTCATTTGATCCTCAATCGCTGATACTCTTTCTTCCAGTTGATGAGTCGTTACTGAAGCTTGTGCATTTGTCACGTATTTCTCGTGTCATGGTTTTCATCTCTGTCATTTCGTTTATGATCTTCTCTGCATTAATTAGTCTAGCTGTCAATTCTTCCACTTTTTTTCAAGATTTTTAGTTTCTTTGCGCTGGGTACGTAATTCCTCCTTTAGCTCTGAGAGTTTGATGGACTGAAGCCTTCTTCTCTCATCTCGTCAAAGTCATTCTCTGACCAGCTTTGATCCGTTGCTGGCGATGGGCTGCGCTCCTTTGCAGGGGGAGATGCGCTCTTATTTTTGAATTTCCAGCTTTTCTGCCCTGCTTCTTCCCCATCTTTGTGGTTTTATCTGTCTCTGGTCTTTGATGATGGTGACGTACTGATGGGGTTTTGGTATAGGTGTCCTTCCTGTTTGATAGTTTTCCGTCTGACAGTCAGAAGGACTGTCTGTTGGTCTGTTGGAGATTGCTTGAGGTCCACTCCAGACCCTGTTTGCCTGGGTATCAGCAGCAGAGGTTGCCGAAGATAGAATATTGCTGAGACAGCGAGTGTACCTGTCTGATTCTTCCTTTGGAAGTTTCCTCTCAGGGGTGACTCCACCCTGTGAGGTGTGGGGTGTCAGACTGCCCCTAGTGGGGGATGTCTCCCAGCTAGGCTACTCAGGGGTCAGGGACCCACCTGAGCAGGCAGTCTGTCCGTTCTCAGATCTCACCTCCGCGTTGGGAGATCCACGGCTCTCTCCAAAGCTGTCAGACAGAGTCGTTCGGTCTGCACGGCCCCTGCTCTTTCCCCTATTGGACTTCAGCTGTGGGCTGTCCCCAGAGGTGGAGTCTACAGAGACAGGCAGGCTTCCTTGAGCTGCTGTGAGCTCCACCCAGTTCGAGCTTCCCAGCGGCTTTGTTTACCTACTTAAGCCTCAGCAATGGCGGGCCCCCTCCCCCAGCCTCGCTGCTGCCTTGCGGATAGATCGCCGCAGACTGCTGTGTTAGCAGTGAGGGAGGCTCCGTGGGGTGGGACCCTCCCGGCCAGGTGTGGGATATATTCTCCTGGTGTGCCTGTTTGCTTAAAGCGCAGTATTGGGGTGGGAGTTACCCGATTTTCCAGGTGTTGTGTGTCTCAGTTCCCCTGGCTAGGAAAACGGATTCCCTTCCCCTTGCGCTTGCAGGTGAGGTGATGTCTCGCCCTGCTTCAGCTCTCGCTGGTCAGGCTGCAGCAGCTGACCAGCACCGATTGTCCGGCACTCCCTAGTGAGATGACCCCAGTACCTCAGTTGAAAATGCAGAAATCACCGGTCTTCTGTGTCGCTCGCACTGGGAGTTGGAGACTGGAGCTCTTCCTATTCGGCCATCTTGCTCCCTCTTTTTTCTTTTTTTTTGAGACGGAGTCTGGCTGTGTCGTCCAGGCTGGAGTGCAGTGGCACTTTGTACCCTTTGATTTGCATTTCCCCTTTCCCTATCTATCCCCCACTCCCAGCCTCTGATAATCACCATTCTACTCTCTACTTCTGAGTTTGATTTTTTAAAATTCCACATATGAGTGAGATCATGTGGTATTTGTCTTTCTGTGGCTGACTGATTTCACTTAGCGTAATATTGTCTAGATTCATCCAATGTTGCAAATGACAGGATTTCCTTTTTAAGAAAAGCTTTAGTATTTAATTGTATACATATACCACATTTTCTTTTGTAAAGGTTTTCAATTTTAATTTTTGTTAGTAGTAGGTGTATATATTTATCGGGAACATGAGATGTTTGGATTCAAGCATGCAATGTAAATTAATCACATCCTGGAGAATGCGGTATTCATTCCTTCAAGCTTTTTTTTTTTTTTTTTTTGTAGAGATAGGGTCTCCCTATGTTGCCCATGCTAGTCTCAAACTCTTGGGATCAAGTGATGCTTCTGCCTTGGCCTCCCAAAGCACTGGGATTACAGGTGTGAGCCACTGCACCCAGCCATTTATTCTTTGTGTTGTAAGCAATCCAATTACACCATTTTTAGTTATTTTAAAATGTACAATTTATCGTTGACTATAGCCACCCTGTTGTGCTGTCAAATAGTAGGTCTTATTCATTCTTTGTAACTATTTTTTGTACCCATTAACCATCCCCACCTTCCTCCCAGTTCCCCACTACCCTTCCCAGTCTCTGGTAACCATGCTTCTACTCCCTATGTCCATGAGTCCTATTGTTTTGATTTTTAGATCCCACAAATAACTGAGAACATATGATGTTTGTCTTTCTGTGCCTGGCTTATTTCACTTAACATAATGATCTCCAGTTCCATACATGTTGCAAATGACAGGATCTCATTCTTTTTATAGTTGAATACTCTCCATTGTGTATAGGTACCACATTTTCTCTATCCTTTCACCCATTGATGACACTTATATTGATTCCATATCTTGTCTATTATGAATAGTGCTGCAATAAATATGGGTGTGCAGGTATCTCTTCAACATACTGATTTCAATTCCTTTAGATAGGTACCCAGTGCATTCCTTGTATATGCACGTGTATGTAATATGCATACATATACAAGGAATACACTGGGTACCTACCTAAAGGAATTGAGAGCCTATTAAGGCCATGTTGGGATTTCTAGAGAAAATCATAATTAGCCATATAAGCACTTGCCATTATGTCCCCCAAGGTAGCATAGCATGTGAACACATTTCATTACCAAAAAGAAAAACGTCATATACATGGGAAAGTGAGTCTTAGAGAGGCAAAATGACTTACCCAAAGTTTTACGAGTCTGAATCAAACCCAAGTTGCCCAAGTTGGACATTTATATACCTCACTGTAGTACTTCTCAGACATCAGGATAAGCATCAACTCCTTTGGCATTGATGAAGACTGGCTGAAAGAGTTCAGAGTATTTTGTTTAGGAAAGAGAAGCCTAGCTGTGGAGCAAGATTGGCAGAGGTTGCTGTGTTCAAATATGTGAAGGGCATGCCTGAGAACAAGGAGCAGTCCTGTCTGGGTGGTAGTACGAGGACAAAACTTGGGTGAGTAGGAGGAAGTCATAGGGGAGCAGGCTTGGTTCATCAGCAGGAAGAATGCTCTGACAAGTGGAATCCTGTGCCTACAGAGAGAGGCAGGGAGCTTCCAGGTCCATCCCAGTTCATTTGGAAGATATATGGGGAAGCCTTGGCAGGAAGGCTGGGGAGGAAAGGCTGGTAGCAGGGAAAGAGGGTGGCAATAGGTGATCCAAAAGCTTTTCTAGCCTGAGACTGGTGAGGGCCTGGAGGGAGAAGGGCTGACCAAGGAGGACAGGTGGCCTGCAGGCTTCTTCTGCACCTGACACTCTGGTGCCTTGGGTCAGCTCTGTCTGTCTCTCGACTGCCTAGGTCCAGCCCTGCCTCTTCCCTGGGTGGCCAAGGGAAGCCTATGGGGTACAGGATGGGAGTCTGGAATCTCTGCCTCCCAAAGACACATGGGCTGCTTCTCCAGCAGCAATCAAGGTCCCAAGTCCACACTGTGGCCCCTTCCCCTGCCTACCATCCTGAATCTGAGCTTTAATCCTTTAAGCAGAGTGGGCTCAGGCTGTCATGGGCTTTAGCTCTTGGTGTTATTGCCTCTGATTAGATCTAGGAAACCCTGTTCACTTCATGGGGCTATTATATGTGTTCCTTGGGGTGGTCAGCATTGTTAGGAGCATGTGGATGAGGAAGGGATAGGTAAGAGCGTGAATTTCCTTCAGGTTAAGAGTCTGGGTGCCTGGCCCCATTCTGTGGCAGCTCAGGCCATTCCGCCCAGGCATTCGTAGTCTTTCTTGGACTGACTATGGCCAGTCAGCACCAGGCCCTTACAAGTGTAGAAAAGAGGCATCACTCTTCCTTGACACATTATAGCTGAGTGGTCCACGTTGGTGTCCCTAAATGGTGAGTGACAGCTTATTCCGAACTAGACCAAGGGTGGTGGAGAGGAGATCTGAGACTCCTGTTACAGCCACCCAGAACCCCAGGAACAGTCTTTAACATCTGTTTGAATACTAACCTATAAGATGTTGGCCTCACAGTCACATATGAGTCACATGCAGCAGGATCATCTGTGTTCCTTGTGAGAAATACATTTTCCCAGGCCCCATCATAGGTCTAATAAACCGGAATCTCTAGAAATCTGCATTATTTACAAGCTTCTCTAGTTGTTTCTAGAGAATACTAACCTATGGAAAACACTTCTGTGATGATTGAAGCCGAAATAGACTGTAGGAACTATCTTACTTTTGCCCTCTATCCTCTATTGTTACAGATTGGAAAGCAGAGAACACAGAGAGTAAATGAACTGTCTAAGGTTGTATAAGTAATTAGTGTCGTGGTAAACCCAGAATAATGAACCGTGGTGCTCTTTCCCGACCTAGGACTACTCTCCTAACTATCTAGCCAATCCTTTGTTAGATCAAAGAGTGAAGAAAGTGTTTTGAATAAGCATTAAATGTTACACTGCATGAAGATCATGTATCTAGAACAGACTATGCTCATCCTAGCCTCCATGGCTTTACTGAAGTACCCTCTTCCCCTCCTTCCCTACTTTTTCTCTTTTCCACCTTCACAAATCTAATCATCCTTCAAGGTCCAGCAACAGTCCACTTTCACCTTCCTGTGGTCTCTGAGCCCACTCATACGGCCCTGCAGTATATTTTGTAATGGAGCCAGAGAGTTTGCTTTCTGTTCCCAATTAGGTAGCAAGGACTAGATTTCAACCTCTTTTTATCTGCTATAATCCCCTTCACCTGAGGCTAGGCCCCAAGTAGGGGCTCAGAATATCCATATTAAAATCCAGTTGTTGAGCAACAGATTCAGTCAGCCAAGCAGCTAGCCACGTAGCTCTAGCGATATATTTTTGTTGTAATCATATTAAAATTACACAAGATGTAGAGCACAGCTCTCACACCTAGTCTGAGGTCTCCAAGGCTTTCCAAACTGCACTAAGTCCTTGCTCTGCAGCGCTTTTGCTATTAAACAGTCAGTGGAGTGTTTGCATGGCCATCCCTATGCTAGTCACTGTGGGTATTACAAAACAAAAATAAAATACTGCAAGTTCTGCTCCAGCTTCCACATGGGGAGAATGGCTGCATCCTGCACTCACTGTTATCTCTGGTTCCAGTCCAGGCATTGTACGTTCTTATACTCAACCCAGCCTCCTTTGGATCAGTTTCTTGTTCTGGCCTGTCCATAAATCTCTCCCTCCCTTCCTTCTCTGTCTCCTTTGTACCGTCCGTCTCAAACCCCAGTCAGCAGCTGCCAGCAGTAAGGGGCTCTGAGAACCCAAGTGGGGATTTTCCAGACACTTCACATTTTCCTCACTGTGAAAAAATGTGTTTTGCTTGCTTAAAGTGACTGGATTCCTCTTGCCCTCAGTGAGGCTGGGTGAATGAGACACTTGTCCTAAGAAGATCAAAAAGGATCTACAGTCTAAACAAAATTTAGCTGTCATTGTCTCTGGAAATCCTAGCATGTATGGTAATCTCCTCAGGTACTGCCTACATACTAGCCCAAGATGTTAGAGCAATGTGTGGTTATTTTCCTGCCTACTCCCTTCCTTCTTGAGAACCAGAGTTTCTGGACTGCTGCTTGACTCCTTGGCCTTCTCCCCACTGCTCTCTCTTGCTCACAGTGTCCTAGCCCCCCATTTGCTCTCTGCCTTGGTCATTCCCCTCTCTCAGTGGAGACCTAAGATGTGTAGGGCGGAGCCTTTTCCTAAGGCTTCACAGATCCTCTCTCCTTGACATGTTGCTTGATATAGTCTGTTCCTTTTTGTTCCTGGGCACTCTTTCTATGAAGTCCTAACCACCTCCTGGCCTTTTAAAGGGGCAAATGCCAGACAACCAGCAGACTCTGTAGCCCATAGCCTACATGAGGTATAACACCATGATCACACATAATCTAGAAGTTGTGGACCTCTTAGCCTTGGCAATGCCATCCCTACTGGCTTTCTCCAGACTCTTGGGAGTTTGCCTCTCATTTGTGAGTGTGAAGCTAAGCTATACTGAACCAAAGCTTCAGGACCTGAGCAAATGTTTTGGGACAGTTACTAAGTTTAGCTTTAGCATCTACACTGTGCTGTTCACATGACAGGGCATTTCCACAGCTGTTGCCTCACTGAATCCTCACAACAGCCTGGTGATATCAGGATATTCTTCTCCTGATTTTTATTTGTGAGCATGCTAAAGCACGATAATAACATTAATGACTAACATTCATGAAGCACTATGTACCAGACAGTGTTCTAAGCACCATGTATATATTAACTCATATTTTTCCTCACAACAAACCCATTATCTGGTTATTACAATCAGCTTAATTTTTCGGAATAGGAAGCTGAAGCCCAGAAAGGTTAAGAGTCTGACTCAGGATCACACAGCCAGTAGTGGTAGAGCCTTATTTTGAACATAGGCAGCCTGGTTCCTATGTAAACCTAAATATGTAAACATTATGTTATTTGTTTTGTTGTTGTTGTTGCTTTTGCTTTTTTTTTTTTTTTTTTTAGATGGAGTCTGGCTCTGTCACCCAGGCTGGAGTGCAGTGGCGCAATCTCGGCTCACTGCAAGCTCCACCTCTTGGGTTCAAGAGATTCTCCTGCCTCAGCCTCCTGCGTAGCTGGGACTACAGGTGCCCGCCACCATGCCCGGCTAATTGTTTGTATTTTCAGTAGAGACGGGTTTCACCATGTTAGCCAGGATGGTCTCGATTTCCTGACCTTGTGATCCACCTGCCTCAGTCTCCCGAAGTGCTGGCATTACAGTTGTGAGCCACCACTCCCTGCTTTTTTTTTTTTTTTTTTGGAGACAGAGACAGGGCCTCACTCTGTCACCCAGGCTGGAGTGCAGTGGCATGATCTCGGCTCACTGCAGGGCTCAATCGATCCTCCTACCTCAGCCTCCCGAGTAGCTGGGACTACAAGCACATGCCACAACACCTGGCTAATTTTGTTTATCTTTTATAGAGATGGGGTCTCCCTATGTTGCCCCAGCTGGTTTCAAACTCCTGGGCTCAAGCAATTCTCCTTCCTCAGCCTCCCAAAGTGCTGGGATTACAGCTGTGAGCCACTGTGTCCAGCCAACACTATGCTACTTGGACACAGAAAGGTTGAAAGGTTAACTCACACACTCAAAGACACAGGAATCACTCAATGATAGATTCCAGGCTGTACAGTAGGCTTTCTGACCCCAAGTTCTGTATACTTTTCACTATACATTCATGTTTTCACTCATTCAATAAACATTTATTAAGCACTACTATGTGCCAACGATTGTACTATGCAGTGGGCATAAAATTAATGCTCAAAAGGAGCTCAAAGTCTAAAGGGAGAGATAGACAAGAAAACAGAAAGCAAACCATAGCATGATGACTGAGAGCATGGCTTTCATCCTCAATGCATCTGAGTTCAAATCAGAACACTACTATATTTTTCCAGTAATATATGAACCTTGATAGTCTCATCCACAGAATGGAAATTATAGTATCAGTTCATTCCTAATAGGATTGTCATAGTGAAGACTGGATGAATTAATATATCCTATAAACTTAGAAAGGTACCCAGCATGTAGACACTATTATTATATTATAGGTTTCTCTGTTTTATGATAGAATGCCACTGGCTAAGAGTAGGTCCTAACCCAGTGTTTGAGGAAGTGACAGAAGATGCCTGGATGGAGGATGCAGAAGAGGGAAGCAGGGGCTTGAGCATGTAGAGCTTTGAAAACCATGCACAATGCCAAACTAAGAAGCAGAATGCGCTTGGGTCAGTTGAATAGCACCTACATTTCTACCACTTTCAAAGAAGAGCAGGCTGATGACCAACGTGTGTAAGTGGTCTGGTGACCCTAGCATGCAACAAACATTTTTTCCTTAACTCGGGTTTGCAGATTGAATCGCTGTGAGTGGCCATATGAACTGCTGGTCTGTCTCTGAAAGACGCTCAACCCTCCCTTAGCTGTCAGCAGCCTTGTACTCCACCTGGCAACTGCTGGGAAGAATGAGGCTATTGGATAATGGCTTTTGGAGCTGAATTTTACGTGAGGATTTGGAAGAGAGGTGGATGGCGAGAAAGAGGGTGAGGCATTGCACTGAACCATTGGATAGTGTGTGGCCAAAGGAGCCAGGCACCTTCAGGATCCGCTAGGATGACTTTCAAACAGCTTGTGATGATTCGATCTGCCCCCCAGGGACTTTTTTTTTTTTATAAAAGTGTATTTTACAACTTGGGCCAGACAAACCAGTGTCAGTTTTATGGCCACTATAGTTTTTGGTTATTTATTCCCCATCTTCTCTTTGTTTTTTCCAGGTGACCTGCTTTAACTGCTAGACCCCAGAGAGTCTATAAAGAAAAGCAATAATTATTTCTCATATCAGTACAATGCTTTATGATTTACAAAGAAACCGCACATTCATTGGATTTTACAGTACTTCCAGAAGGGAGGCAGAATGAGCAATTACATTGTCATCATTTCCTATGTTACAGATGAGCAAATCAAGGCAAAGAGAGGGGAAATCACATGCCCAGAGTTACACTTCCAGGGAGCGGTAGAGCTAAGACTCTGTATCAGTTTTCTATGCTGTATAATAAATCACCACAAATTAGCAGCTTAAACCTTTACATATTTATTATTTCAGAGTTTCTTTGCTCAGAAGTCTGGGCATGGCTTAGCAAAGTCCTCTGCGTAGAGCCTTACAAAGTCACAACCAAGGTATTGGCCAGGTTTGGGGGCTCATCTGGAGGCTTGATTAAGGAACAATCTGTGTCTTCATTGTGTGGTTGTTGGCAGCGTTCAGTTCTTTGTGGCTGCAGTTTTCAGGGCAGCTCACTTATTGACAGTCACCAAGGGGGAGAGAGTGAGTCTGCTAGCAAGATTGTATCTTATAAAACAGAATATAATCATAGAAGTGATATCCCATTACCTTTGTCATATTCTATTGGTTTGAAGCAGGACATAGGTTCCAATCACATTCAAGGGAAAAGGCTTACACAGGGGCAGGAGCACCAGGAGATGGAGACAGTGGTTGCCACCTTAAAGTCTGTTTGCCATAGACTCCAACCCAGCTTTGTCTGACTCCAAATCAAGTGGTCTTTCCACTGGATCTCACTGTTGCCATTAAGGATGTGTGACATACATTATCACCACTCTCAAATGTACATACACCCATTCAAAGATACTTTTGCCAAGCACAGAGTGGAGTAAATCTAAGAAGCCTGCTCTTCCCCTTAAACCCGTGTCCTGGGTTACACAGCCGAGAATCCTAACTGACTAACTTATGAATACACCCTGACTCTCTTAACTCAGAAAAAAAAATTTTATCACTTCTAAAGATGGAATGTTGTTTTGGGACAACTTCTTGCAAACCCTGAGCTTATTATCTTCAGAAAAGAATGCGTGTCTTTCTCATTTAGGAGACTTAAACTCTTATCCTGACAACTTCCAAATGACTTACAAAGGCAAAGGAAGTCGTGCTGTGTTTAGCTCCTTTAGCTTTTGTGGCTAAGTCTCATTATTTTGATCCTATTAATGACTGTCAGAGAAGACATGGCCTTGGAGGAAAGGGGTTAAAGAGAGTTCTTTAAATCTCTCAGCCAAGGCCAGAAAGCTCTCTGAGGATGGCTTCTGAGTTTAGGCACGCCTGCAAAGAAGCCCTATAGCTCTCTCCAGACGCCTGCTCTTCACTGACAATAAAGGCTACCTTAACTATTTATTTCATTCAGTCAGTCAGTCAGCAAGCGTTTACTGAACACTGCTTTGTGCAAGGCAGCATTCTACATACTGGCCATAGTGAGCCCACCATCCTCATAAGCAAAAAGCTCACGGTGGAGTGAAGACTCAGACAAGAAAGCGATTACAAGACTATAGAATTGCTTTAATGAACGTATGCTCTGAGCGTATGGGACTCTGTCTGATGCGGTTAGGAAAGATAGGTGCTTGCTCCAGATTGCAAACCCAAAGCCTTCAGGACCAGGCCAATGAATCACACAGGTGGATGCAGGGAGTGGTAGGGTTTGTACCAAACTGGAGGGCATTGTAATAAAAAAAAAAAAAAATTAAACGCCATGTGGTCCTAATAAAACATGCCCTGGAAACTGCCAATTTACGACCCCAGCTTAGACAAAGGAGGTAGTGTTTGTGCTGAGATTTAAATGATAATAGCAAACACTTATATAGAGGTTACTGTGTACCAGGTACTCTTGTAAACAATTAATGTATTAACTCATTTAATCTCCATAACAAGCCTATTAGGTAGGTACATAAATTAGCCTTGTTTTATAGATGAGGAAATAGAGGTCTAGAGAAGTTCGACGACTTGCCTCACATCACACAGCTAATGACCGCAGCTGGAATTCAAACTTACACAGCCTGGGTTCACAGCCCATATGGCAGACTACCATGTCCTCAGCCTCTGCTAAAAAATGACTAAGCATTTGAAAGGCAGCCAGATAGCGAGAGAACATGTCACACAGAGGAAGCAGCATCTGCAAAGGCAGAGGCCTAAAGAGACTGAGGGATTCCAGGGTCCTTAAAAATTGTAGTATTTCTGGAATAGCAAGTGTGTGTTTTGAGGTAATGGGGGAATGGGTGGAGCAAGATCAGGAGATAGATGAAGAGAAATGAGGTCAGAGGTTAGGCAGAGAGCCTCATGCCTGTCATTCCAGCACTTTAGGAGGCCGAAGCAAGAGGATTGCTTGAGCCTAGGAGTTCGAGACCAGTAGGGGCAACATAGTGAGACCCTGTTTCTACAAAAATAAAAATAAATAGAAAAAATCAGCTGGGCACAACCTGTCCCAGCTACTCAAGAGGCTGATCTGGGAGGATCCCTTGAGCCTGGGAGGTCGAGACTCTAGTGAGCCTTGATCGTGCCACTGCACTCCAGTCTGGTTGACACTGCGAGAACCTGTCTCAAAAAAAAGAAAGAAAGAAAGAAAGAAAGAAGAAATTGAGGCCAGACAGAAAAATCAACAAGGACTTGTATGCCATGCAAAGCACTTATCCATTCATTAAATAAACATTTATTAAGCACTTGCTGTGTGCTAAACCTTTACAAAGCATCATGCTAAGGAGATAGATCTAGGCACACAGGGTTTTTTTTTTTTGGAAGTGTGGTCCAGAGAGGGGACATCGAACTCAGCATGAGGGAATCTGGAAACACATCCCAAAAAAGTGATTGAATTGACCTAAGCCTTAAAGGATTAGTAGAGGTTGGCTAGGCAAAGGAGACACGAAAGGGCATTGCAAAGAGAGGGAACAAAGTATGCAAAGGCATTTCTGAACTCATGGTAATAATGGTTGTCCTTCTTGTCTCTAATTGTCCTCTTCTTTCTATCCTCTCACCTATTCACATGTCACAATGGGAGATAGAAAGCCAGCGAAGAATCAGACCAAAAGTTGCTCCACAGGATGCTTATGCTCTGGCATACCTAGCAGAGGAAAGGGGGTAAAGGGATAAATTTGGGGTTAGAATAACTGAATTTGGGCTCAGGCACTTCATCCACATTAACTCCATTTAACTCTAAGGCTCGAAAGACTGATATGTGAGGGAATCATCATATCAACCTTGCAAATTTTTCCTTTTGATCCTTTATTCCTATTTTATAAATGAGAAAACGCAAGGTCAGAGAGGTGATGTCACCTGCTTGAAGTAACTCTGTTAGTAAGTGGCATGATTTGGGGTTTGAACTCAGGAAAGTTTGGCTCCAAAACCTGTGTTCCCATGTTCTCAGCTTCTAAGAACCTTCTCTCCCTTGAAAGCATGATGTCTTTTAGTAACAATAGCTAAAAATCATTTATTGCAAGCTCAGTCTATAATTTCAAACTGCTTCCCTCAACACGTCAGTCCTTTGAGCCTTAGATTTATCTGCTGTAAAAGAAGACTGTGGTAGAAAATACTACTGTTCATCAATATTCAGTTCCTTTCTACTTTTAGTAATACAGGGATGTTATACCTCTTTTCTTCCTTGAAGCTAGATATGGCCATATGGCTTGCTCTGACCAATGAAATATGAGTAGAAGTGACATGTGTTACTTTAGGGTGGAAGCATTTAAGAGATCGTGTGATTCTCTGTCTTCTCTTAACGCTACTACTAGACAACATTCCGAATGATAGTACCTCCACCGGCCTAGGTTTCTGTGTAAAAATGACATATACCAGAGACCTCCACTGGCTGGCAATGGATATGAATGAATGTATTACACACACATGCACCCACACACACATACACACACACTTTCATTGGTTTAAGCCACTAAAATTCTGGAGTTGTTTGTCATCTCAGCATAACCTATTATATCCTAACCAATATAGAGGTTAATGGTCTCTATTTCACAGATTTGTTGTAAGGATCAATGGAATAATGGAAGTAGAAGTGCTTTATAAATTCTGAGGCTGTGTGCACTTGCCAAGTGGTATGTCTGAGTTCAGGTCCTATTGAACTGTGCTCTAATGGAATATCACTATACAAATAAGATATTTTTAGACACTTGTATCTTTTTACATTATGGGCAGATATTTACTTGTCTGCATAGCATTCTTGTGTGGGAGGCTTCCCTTTTATGGATAAGAAGGGACCAATTCTGAAAACTGAAATTCATTTCCCAGAGACTATGGGTAGCTGATACAACCAGCCATCCTAATCAAAATGGTTACTACTGGTTCCAATTTTTTTTCATCTAGGCTCAAAGAAGCAATTTAGGGAGACCCGACCCTGATCCTCTCAGATAGCAATTCTGGATTCTACTCCTAGAACAGAGGAAAAGCTGCTGATCTAGGCCTGATAGTTCCAAGTTAATAACCCTGCCAGAAACTGACTTGCAAACATTGGCCTGAAAGGGCTAGTAATGACATTTGTCATGTGGGGTGGTTTGGATGGTTTATGACCATGGGAAAAAGCCAATTCCTCCCCAGGCCTAATAATCTCACTCCTTGATCTAGCAAACTCACTCCTGAAAGTCAATTCTAAAGTAAAAATTTAATAGAAAAAAAAGACTTCATCTATGGATATTTTTATAATAGTAAAAATATGGAAAAACATCTAAAACAAAACAACAGGGTAAAGGCTATACAAAATTAAAAGGATAGTTACAAAAACTGTGCAGAAACATGGAAATATATGTCAGAGGTGAGAAAACTGATGCAGAGGAAAGCCAAATCAATAATCTGAGTTCAACTGCTCAACAAATGATAAAGCTGGGACTTGAACCAAAGCAATGCAGCATCAGGGTTTGTGGGTGCCTTAGTCTGCTCGGGCTGTCATAATAATACACCATAAACTGGGTGGCTTAAACAACAGAAATTTATTTTCTCACAGTTCTGGAAGCTGGAAAGTCCAAGACTGAAATTCTTCCTGGCTTACAGATGGCTGCCTGGGACATAGCATAGACATAGCATGTCTATGAGGGCATAGACATAGCAAGTCTATGTCCTCACATGGTGGGAGGTGAGGGGAGATAGAGAGAGAGAGAGAGATGGAGAGGGAGAGAGCGAGAGAAAGAGAGAGAGAAGGAGAGAGAAATAGAGATACTTGGTGTCTCTTCCTGTTTTATAATGATGCAAGTTATCACATCAGTGTTCTACCCTGATGACCTCATTTAACCTTAATCACTTCCTAAAGGCAATACGTGGGGTGTTAGGGCTTCAACATATAAATTTTGGGGAGACACAATTCAGTTCATAGCATTTTGTCTCTGGGCCTCTGAAATTCATGTCCTTATAGCAGGCAAACTACCTCCATATCATCCCAACAGCCCTAAAACTCTTAATTAATTTTAGTATCAACTCTAAATTCTAAAGTCCAAAGTTTCATCGAAATATCGCCTAAATCAGAGATGGGTGAGAAATTAGGTATGATTGATCCTGAGGCAAAATTCCTCTCCAGCTGTGAACCTGTGAAACCAGACAAGTCATGTGCTTCCAAAATACAATGATGAGACAGGCACAAGACAAAAATAAGTAGGAAAGAAGGAAGGGGTGCAGGATCCCAATCAAATCCAAAGCCTAGCAGGACAAGTTTTATTAGATCTTAAGAATCAAGAATCATCCTCTTTGGCTTGATATCCACCTTCCAGACCCATGGGGCAGTGGCTTCACCCCCATGTCTCTGTTTAGAAGCTGTTTAGCTTCAGTTGAAACTGAGACAATGGCACCACCCTTTGAAACCAAGGAGGCAGACATGATGATCTCTGAATCACCTTTGGGGTAGGTCATTCTTCTCGTTTCTTGAAGAATAGTGCATGTTCGCAGTTTGAATGACTCTATGGTCTGGTCTTGTAGGACCTAAGAAATCCAACAGCCTTCCTTCATTTAGTCTCATTTTTTTTCTGTCTTCTTTAGTTCCAGCTGGTATGTTTCTCCCAGTATAATCCCATCTCTGTTCCTGGATTCTGCTGAGATAGTTGGTTAAATCCATGTGTTGCACCCATAATCTCTTTATCAAATGATTATTCAGCCACACCCTTAGTGTCCTCTTCAGAAACAGCTTTCTCTTGTTTTATAATATGGAAAAATTGAAAATTTTCCTATTCTCCAAGTTATTTAGAATTGGATAGTGGGTAGAGTGTTAGGCAAAAGGTGCCTTTTGCCTAACAATTCCTTCTTCAATTCATCTCTCTACTCTCACATTTTACTATAAGCAGTAAGGAGGATCCAGGCTTCACCTTTGCTTAGAAATCTTCTCTGCTAAATATCCATTTCATCATTCACAAGTTCTACTTTACACAAAACACCAGAACACAGTGAAGCCATGTTCCTTGCCAAGTAAAGCAAACAAAGACCGCTTTACTTCCAGTCTCCAATAACCTGTTCCTCATTTCCATCCAGGACCTCACCAGAATTGCCTGTAACATCCATTTTTCTAGCATGCATCTCAAAACTCTTCCAGCCGCTACCCATTATCCAGTTCCAAAGCTGCTTCCACATTTTTAGATATTTGTTACAGCAGCACCCTACTTCTTGGAACCAAAATTTGTATTAGAGTTATTTAGAGAAACAGAACTAATAAGAATGCATATACATATACACATACATATATGTATATAAACATATAAACATATACATACATATACGTATTGCATATATAGTGTGTATATATACACATATACATATAAATGCATATATATATTTGGCTCCTGTGATTATGGAATCTGAGACATCCCAGGTCTGCAGTTGGCAAGCTACAGACCCAGGAGAGCCGATGGTGTAATTCTAGTCCAAATCCAAAGACGTAAGAACCAGGAGAGCCAATGGTGTAAGTTCCAGTCTGAGAATTGGCAGGTTCAAGATCCAGGAAGAGCAGATGTTTTAGTGTTTGGGTCATAAGGCAGAACGAGGAGATGTCCCTGTTCAAGAAGGAAGGCAGGAGGAGTTCCGTCTTACTTGCAGGAAGGTCAGCTTTTTTGTTCTATTCAGGCTTTAATTCATGGGATGAAGTCCACCAACATTAGGGAGAGCAATCTGCTCTACTCGGTCTATTAATTTAAATGTTGATCTAACCGAGAAACATCCTCATAGACACAATCAGAATGTTTGACCAAATGTATGGGTACTGTGTGGCCATTCAAGTTGACGTACAAAAGGAACCATCATAGTGGGTTTAACCACAGGGTTATTTTTCTAGTGTCTGCCTTTCTTGACCCTTATTAATTGGCCTTTTGTACAATTTTCTTAATTATTTTGCCTGTTTACTTTCGTAGTATATGTTATTTTTTCAGGGCGTCAAGAAATTATTATTAGATTTCATTGGAATTGCCTTTCTCCAATTCAACCTCCTCACCACTGCCAGGGAAAACTTCTTCAAGTACAAATCACATCTGTTGCTCTCTTGATTAAAATATTTTAATGGTTTCCTAGGCTCCTAAACTCCTCAGCAAAGATACTAGGCCTTTCATGATCTTAACTCTACCAACCTTTCTGGCTTCCTGCCACACTTCTCCTGCTATACTCTAGTTATCTCTCATAACTTGCATTTCCCTAAATGGAGTGTGGGGTCGCTTTTTCTCCCGTGCTCTTGCTCATGCTTAGAATACCCTCTTGACCCACCCATGCCAAGTGAACATCTACACTTATTGTCCTCCCCGCCCCTCCCCGGGCCCAGGGGAAAAAGGAGTGTCAAAGAAGAAGAAATCAGCAAAGTTAGGGGATCAGGAAGGAGGCAGACAGAGATTTAGACCATGTGGAGGTCACTGAAACCTCTGAGATAAAGTATAGGTTGAATGGCAGGAGCCAAAGTCACTGAACAAGTAATTATGAAACCAGATGTTTGATGGTGAAATGAAAGAAAGAGATAAAAATAGATCTCCAGGGAGCAGAAACATTGAGAGGAAAGCATGTTTAAGATGGTTACTTGTAGAGTTTCTTACATAAGCAGTTGAGCAATTTAAATATCATTCAATTGATGGCAGGGCAAAAATCATTTTCGAATGCTCCTAGCTGTACTCATAGCTACAAAACCATTAATAATCCTGTAAACATGTCCATGTCATACAATATAAACTCATATTTTCAATCTGTATGTTAGGTGGCTCAAAGCAAGGCTCTCCAATTGGACCACTCAACCAACTTCCACTCTTGGCAAACAGATAGTTATGATTTCTGGTCTCAAATTCCACAAATTAAATGCCAAAACATATCCTTTCTTATGCAAAACATCTTTTTAGAGCACCTCTCCAGTGCTATCTTCTAAATCTCATTCTCCTGCTAATGACACCCTGTCTTTCTATCTCTCTCTCAATTTTCACCCTCCTCTTCCTTTCCCCACGGAGTATCCAGAGATTCATAGTTTGTAAATAATTATTAGTCTTTATAAAAGCTTGGTTTGATGGTAGGAGTTGGGACAGGAGGGTTCTGGGTCTGTTTAGAAAGCTACTAGAGTTGAGAAAACAGAATGGTGTATACAAGACAGCATATGTGCAAAGTTGAGCCAGGCAGGGTAAAAAATCCAGAATTTTTGCTGTCACACACCCTGTTACATCACTCACTTATATATTACCCTCCAAACTTAGCTTATTTATATAGAAGGTGCCCATACAATCATTCCCAACTAGAGTTGTACTTTATCAATTCAATGACCCTCCCCTCTACAAATCCCATCTAAGTACTTACCCAAGCCCTTTCTGCTCAACTCGGACCTCAGGATTTCAAAATCCTTGTCCCTCAGAACAGGATTTACCTACCACCCCATCATTTTCCATAAATAGGGGAAAAATTAACTAGCATTGATTGACTACCTCCTGGGTACCAGGAATTTAACCCTCATATGAGTGAAATTGGCACTATAACTTCATCTTACAGGTAGGGAAACTGAGACCCAGTGAGGGATATTTTTCAAAATCATGTACGTAATAAGTTGGCATAAGTGGAATGGGAATAAAGTAAGTTTAAGGTCCATACTTTTTCTACCACCACCCTTCAACAACTTCTATGGGAACTGATTTTTTTAACCAGGACCATAAAGCTTATTTGTATCATATGTCTTCTCAAGTTCTGTTTCCTACCCAATCCTCCAATTTCCCTTTCCTCAAATAACTAATAAAATTGGCCAGTGGAAGGAAGGTATGTTTAGTAGTTGACAAGGAGTAGTTTCAGAGGGAAAGTATAATGGGGTTTTGTTTTCTTACTTCCTGTCTCCTGTTACAGTTCTTGCAGAAGAGTGGGAATCTTTTGATCTGGGGTACTGAAATCCCAGAAATATCAAACCTAGTCAGCTCCAAAAAACCATAGGACTGGGTGGGTTTGATCTCCTTCTAGGTAGGCCTGAAAGTGACCAGAGGAGGAAGCCTCTTGGCTTGTTCACCAGGTTTGTGATACTTGTGAGCCAGATCTCCTTTTGGCCCTCCACGAGGACTATGAAAAGCTTGTGACTTTCTGGATCTGTTTATCTCATGGACTGGTCTCTGCTGGGGGATCCTAATATACCCACGCCACTGTGTCTCAAACCCAAAGTGATCTGCTGGAAGGGATCTATCTTCAGAAATGGTCTGAACCCTCCCGCTGTATTCTACTTAGTTCTTTATCTTGGGCATCTGGAATGGAGAGTAAAGGTGATTTTAATTGCTTTTTAGCTCAACAGCAGGATGATTAAAATTGCTTAAAGTATGTTTTAAGCTGCAAATCAACCTTTTCCCTGTAGTTACTTATATTTTAAATTGGCTTGTTTCTGTTCCCGTGCCATCACAACAACGTCAGTTCTGAGCAAAATGGTACTGTTAACTGTTTCCCATCACCTACCTCCCACTTCCAGTTACTCCGCCTGGGCCTCTCTTTCTTTTTAGCACTTCTCCCTCCCTCAGGGACTTCTAGTAATACCAATCCCTTGCTCAGGAAAATGAAACTCTCGTGGGATATGATCCAGAGACAGTCTAACAGGAGTGATGGTTTAATGCAATGAGGACCTCAATGATTTCCAGAAGTCCCACCACTTAACTATCCTTCAGCTTCCCAAAATAAACCCTCCACTCATTACTATGTACAGCTCCTCTCAAAAAGTGCCAAGGAAACTGAGGTAAAGTCATCTCATTCATTCACTTGTTTATTCATTTATTTACCAATTTTTGTTGAGCACCTCAGCTGAAGGCGTTCTAGGCAAGGCAAACAGCATGAAAAATGACAGGGAGGATTAAGGGAGAGATGGGTTGGTTGAAAGAACAGTTAGTTAGTACTTTGGTTCGAATGGAGGATAGGATGCAAATGTGGATATGAACATAGATGAAGTCTGATAAATATTTATGGATCAGATCAGATCAGAAAGGCCTTGTTTGTCTTTCTGAAAAGTTTGTGATGTCATCCTGAAGGTAGTGGAAAACAACTGAAATGTGTTAAGCAGGACAGTGACATAATAAGACATGTGCTTTAGAAAGCTTACTCAGTAAGTCACAGTATAGACGATCTTGAACAAAACTAAGGACAGTTTTAAGATATCATCCAAGTGAAAAACAGGGCCTTAGCCTATTAAACTTACAGATAAACACCTCTTTCTTTAGGGGACACTAGAGAAACGAAGTATAGCTTATTTAAAAGCAAACGAGAGCAGTCTATTTGAGTCTGATCAGGGCACCCCAAGGAAATCTGCTTTTGTTGGTTATGGGTCCAAGCTTTCTGTCTATGGCCTAACCTTAACCAATTTCTGGTTTTTGGATCTTGAAAAATAGAATTGGTACATGACACATTCCCATGAGCACTTACAAGTTTCTCCCACTAAAAATTTCTGGACCCCGCATTTTCCTTCAGCTACTGTTTTTCTCTCCTTATAACAACACTTCTATAAGGATTTTCTAGCCTTTTTCCATTGCTTCTCCTCCTATTCACTTTCAAAAGCAAAACAATCACATTAGTGCTACTTCACTTCACCAAACAGAACTATCACCAGTTTTCTGTGACCTTGATGCTAAATCTAATGGTTACTTGTTAGCTCTCATTTTCTTTACTGCTGTGCATAATTCAATACAGTTCATCATTTTCTTCTTCCTGAAACACTGTCTTTCTTTAGCTTCTGGGCTCGGCACTCTCCTAGCTCTTGTCCTGCCTCTTTGTCCCTCTTATCTTTATCCAACTTTCAAATGTTGGCATCATCCAGTTTCACCCTAGGCTCTCTCATTTTCTCACCCTATACTTTATCTACATGAACTCAACCATTCTCATGTCTTCAATAACAGTGTATATGCCAATGAATACCAGTTTTATACTTCTAGATTTCTCTTCTGAGCTTCAGAATGGTATAGGCATACCTCAGAGATATTGCAGATTTGGTTCCAGACCACTGCAATAAAGTGAATATCGCAATAAAGCAAGTCACATGAATTCTTTAGATTTCAGTGCAAATAAAAGTTATCTTTATACCATAATGTAGTCTATTAAGTATGCAATAGCATTATGTCTAAAAAAAGTACATACGTTAATTAAAAATACTTCACTGCTAAAAATGCTGACGATCATCTGAGCCTTTAGTGAGTCCTAATCTTTTTGCTGGTGGAGGGTCTTGCCTTGAAGTGTATGGCTGCTGATTGATCAGGGTGGTGGTTGCTGAAGGTTGGGGTGGCTGTGGCAATTTCTTAAGATAAGACAACAAGGCAGTTTGCTACATTTACTGACTCTTTATTTCATGAAATATTTCTCTGTAGCATGCCATGCTGTTTGATAGCATTTTACTCAGAGTACAACTTCTTTCAAAATTAGGGTCAGTCCTCTCAAACCCTGCCACTGCTATATCAACTAAGATTATGTAATATTCTAAATCCTTTGTTGTCATTTTGGCAATGTTCACAGCATCTTCACCAGGAGTAGATTCCACTTCTCAATAAATTACTTTATTTGCTGATCCATAAGAAGCAACTCCTTATCCATTCAAGTTTGATCATGAAATTGCAGTAATTCAGTCAAATCTTCAGGCTCCATTTCTAATTCTTGTTGTCTTGCTATTTTCACCACATCTACAGTCACTCCCTCCACTGAAGTCTCGAATCTCTCAAAGTCATGCATGAGGGTTGGAATCAACTTCTTCCAAACTCCTGTTAATGTGGATATTTTTACCTTCCCCTATTAATCATGAATGTTCTTGTTTTTGTTTTTTTTTTCTTTTGAGATGGAGTCTCGCTCTGTCACCCAGGCTGGAGTGCGGTGGCACGATTTCGGCTCACTGCAACCTCTGCCTCCCGGGTTCAAGCAATTCCCCTACCTCAGACTCCCAAGTAGCTGAGAGTACAGGTGCATGCCACCATGCATGGCTTTTTTTTTTTTTTTTTTTTTTTTTTTTTGTAGCTTTAGTAGAGTTGGGGTTTCACCACATTGGCCAGCCTGATCTCAAACTCCTGACCTCAAGTGATCTGCCTGCCTCGGCCTCCCAAAGTGCTGGGATTACAGGTGTGAGCCACCACACCTGGCCATGAATGTTCTTAATGACATTTAGAACAGTGAATCATCATTCTACTCTATCTTGGGGGGCGGAGCAAGATGGCCGAATAGGAACAGCTCCAGTCTCCAACTCCCAGCGCGAGCGACACAGAAGACCGGTGATTTCTGCATTTTCAACTGAGGTACTGGGGTCATCTCTCTAGGGAGTGCCGGACAATCGGTGCGGGTCAGCTGCTGCAGCCTGACCAGCGTAAGCTGAAGCAGGGCGAGGCATCGCCTCACCTGGAAGCGCAAGGGGGAAGGAAATCCGTTTTCCTAGCCAGGGGAACTGAGACACACACCACCTGGAAAATCGGGTAACTCCCACCCCAATACTGCGCTTTAAGGAAACAGGCACACCAGGAGAATATATCCCACACCTGGCCGGGAGGGTCCCACGCCCACGGAGCCTCCCTCACTGCTAACACAGCCGTCTGCGGCGATCTATCCGCAAGGCAGCAGCGAGGCTGGGGGAGGGGCGCCCGCCATTGCTGAGGCTTAAGTAGGTAAACAAAGCCGCTGGGAAGCTCGAACTGGGTGGAGCTCACAGCAGCTCAAGGAAGCCTGCCTGTCTCTGTAGACTCTACCGCTGCAGACAGCGCACAGCTGCAGTCCATTAGGGGAAAGAGCGGGCCGCTGCAGACCCGAACGACTCTGTCTGACGGCTTTGGGGAGAGCCGTGGATCTCCTAACGCGGAGGTTGAGATCTGAGAACGGACAGACTGCCTGCTCAGGTGGGTCCCTGACCCCTGAGTAGCCTAGCTGGGAGACATCCCCCACTAGGGGCAGTCTGATACCCCACACCTCACAGGGTGGCGTCACCCCTGAGAGGAAACTTCCAAAGAAAGAACCAGACAGGTACACTCGCTGTTCAGCAATATTCTATCTTCAGCAACCTCTGCTGCTGATACCCAGGCAAACAGGGTCTGGAGTGGACCTCAAGCAATCTCTAAGAGACCAACAGACAGTCCTTCTGACTGTCAGACGGAAAACTATCAAACAGGAAGGACACCTATACCAAAACCCCATCAGTACGTCACCATCATCAAAGTCCAGAGACAGATAAAACCACAAAGATGGGGAAGAAGCAGGGCAGAAAAGCTGGAAATTCAAAAAATAAGAGCGCATCTCCCCCTGCAAAGGAGCGCAGCCCATCGCCAGCAACGGATCAAAGCTGGTCAGAGAATGACTTTGACGAGATGAGAGAAGAAGGCTTCAGTCCATCAAACCTCTCAGAGCTAAAGGAGGAATTACGTACCCAGCGCAAAGAAACTAAAAATCTTGAAAAAAAAGTGGAAGAATTGACAGCTAGACTAATTAATGCAGAGAAGATCATAAACGAAATGACAGAGATGAAAACCATGACACGAGAAATACGTGACAAATGCACAAGCTTCGGTAACCGACTTGATCAACTGGAGGAAAGAGTATCAGCGATTGAGGATCAAATGAATGAAATGAAGCGAGAAGAGAAACCAAAAGAAAAAAGAAGAAAAAGAAATGAACAAAGCCTGCAAGAAGTATGGGATTATGTAAAAAGACCAAATCTACGTCTGATTGGGGTGCCTGAAAGTGAGGGGGAAAATGGAACCAAGTTGGAAAACACTCTTCAGGATATCATCCAGGGCCGGGCGCGGTGGCTCAAGCCTGTAATCCCAGCACTTTGGGAGGCCGAGGCGGGTGGATCACGAGGTCAGGAGATCGAGACCATCCTGGCTAACACGGTGAAACCCCGCCTCTACTAAAAAAAATACAAAAAACTAGCCGGGCGAGGTGGCGGGCGCCTGTAGTCCCAGCTACTCAGAGGCTGAGGCAGGAGAATGGCGTAAACCTGGGAGGCGGAGCTTGCAGTGAGCTGAGACGGCACTGCACTCCAGCCTGGGCTACAGAGCGAGACTCCGTCTCAAAAAAAAAAAAAAAAAAAACAGGATATCATCCAGGAGAACTTCCCCACCTAGTAGGGCAGGCCAACATTCAAATTCAGGAAATACAGAGAACGCCACAAAGATACTCCTCCAGAAGAGCAACTCCAAGACACATAATTGCCAGATTCACCAAAGTTGAAATGAAGGAAAAAATCTTAAGGGCAGCCAGAGAGAAAGGTCGGGTACCCACAAAGGGAAGCCCATCAGAATAACAGCAGACCTCTCGGCAGAAACTCTACAAGCCAGAAGAGAGTGGGGGCCAATATTCAACGTTCTTAAAGAAAAGAATTTTCAACCCAGAATTTCATATCCAGCCAAACTAAGCTTCATCAGTGAAGGAGAAATAAAATCCTTTACAGATAAGCAAATGCTTAGAGATTTTGTCACCACCAGGCCTGCCTTACAAGAGACCCTGAAGGAAGCCCTAAACATGGAAAGGAACAAGCGGTACCAGCCATTGCAAAAACATGCCAAAATGTAAAGACCATCGAGGCTAGGAAGAAACTGCATCAACTAACGAGCAAAATAACCAGTTAATATCATAATGACAGGATCAAGTTCACACATAACAATATTAACCTTAAATGTCAATGGACTAAATGCTCCAATTAAAAGACACAGACTGGCAAACTGGATCAAGAGTCAAGACCCATCAGTCTGCTGTATTCAGGAGACCCATCTCACATGCAGAGACATACATAGGCTCAAAATAAAGGGATGGAGGAAGATCTACCAAGCAAATGGAGAACAAAAAAAAGCAGGGGTTGCAATCCTAGTCTCTGATAAAACAGACTTTAAACCATCAAAGATCAAAAGAGACAAAGAAGGCCATTACATAATGGTAAAGGGATCAATTCAACAGGAAGAGCTAACTCTCCTAAATATATATGCACCCAATACAGGAGCACCCAGATTCATAAAGCAAGTCCTTAGAGACCTACAAAGAGACTTAGACTCCCATACAATAATAATGGGAGACTTCAACACTCCACTGTCAACATTAGACAGATCAACGAGACAGAAAGTTAACAAGGATATCCAGGAATTGAACTCATCTCTGCACCAAGCGGACCTAATAGACATCTATAGAACTCTCCACCCCAAATCAACAGAATATACATTCTTCTCAGCACCACATCGCACTTATTCCAAAATTGACCACATAATGGAAGTAAAGCACTCCTCAGCAAATGTACAAGAACAGAAATTATAACAAACTGTCTCTCAGACCACAGTGCAATCAAACTAGAACTCAGGACTAAGAAACTCAATCAAAACCGCTCAACTACATGGAAACTGAACAACCTGCTCCTGAATGACTACTGGGTACATAACGAAATGACAGCAGAAATAAAGATGTTCTTTGAAACCAATGAGAACAAAGATACAACATACCAGAATCTCTGGGACACATTAAAGCAGTGTGTAGAGGGAAATTTATAGCACTAAATGCCCACAAGAGAAAGCAGGAGAGATCTAAAATGGACACTCTAACATCACAATTAAAAGAACTAGAGAGGCAAGAGCAAACACATTCAAAAGCTAGCAGAAGGCAAGAAATAACTAAGATCAGAGCAGAACTGAAGGAGATAGAGACACAAAAAACCCTCCAAAAAATCAATGAATCCAGGAGTTGGTTTTTTGAAAAGATAAACAAAATTGACAGACCGCTAGCTAGACTAATAAAGAAGAAAAGAGAGAAGAATCAAATAGACGCAATAAAAAATGATAAAGGGGATATCACCACCGACCCCACAGAAATACAAACAACCATCAGAGAATACTATAAATGCCTCTACGCAAATCAACTAGAAAATCTAGAAGAAATGGATAATTTCCTGGACACTTACACTCTCCCAAGACTAAACCAGGAAGAAGTTGAATCCCTGAATAGACCAATAGCAGGCTCTGAATTGAGGCAACAATTAATAGCCTACCCACCAAAAAAAGTCCAGGACCAGATGGATTCACAGCTGAATTCTACCAGAGGTACAAGGAGGAGCTGGTACCATTCCTTCTGAAACTATTTCAATCAATAGAAAAAGAGGGAATCCTCCCTAACTCTTTTTATGAGGCCAACATCATCCTGATACCAAAGCCTGGCAGAGACACAACAAAAAAAGAGAATTTTAGACCAATATCCCTGATGAACATCGATGCAAAAATCCTCAATAAAATACTGGCAAACCGGATTCAGCAGCACATCAAAAAGCTTATCCACCATGATCAAGTGGGCTTCATCCCTGGGATGCAAGGCTGGTTCAACATTCGCAAATCAATAAACGTAATCCAGCATATAAACAGAACCAAAGACAAGAACCACATATTATCTCAATAGATGCAGAAAAGGCTTTTGACAAAATTCAACAGCCCTTTATGCTAAAAACGCTCAATAAATTTGGTATTGATGGAACGTACCTCAAAATAATAAGAGCTATTTATGACAAACCCACAGCTAATATCATACTGAATGGGCAAAAACTGGAAAAATTCCCTTTGAAAACTGGCACAAGACAGGGATGCCCTCTCTCACCACTCCTATTCAACATAGTGTTGGAAGTTCTGGCTAGGGCAATCAGGCAAGAGAAAGAAATCAAGGGTATCCAGTTAGGAAAAGAAGAAGTCAAATTGTCCCTGTTTGCAGATGACATGATTGTATATTTAGAAAACCCCATCGTCTCAGCCCAAAATCTCCTTAAGCTGATAAGCAACTTCAGCAAAGTCTCAGGATACAAAATTAATGTGCAAAAATCACAAGCATTCTTATACACCAGTAACAGACAAGCAGAGAGCCAAATCAGGAATGAACTTCCATTCACAATTGCTTCAAAGAGAATCAATACCTAGGAATCCAGCTTACAAGGGATGTAAAGGACCTCTTCAAGGAGAACTACAAACCACTGCTCAGTGAAATCAAAGAGGACACAAACAAATGGAAGAACATACCATGCTCATGGATAGGAAGAATCAATATCGTGAAAATGGCCATACTGCCCAAGGTGATTTATAGATTCAATGCCATCCCCATCAAGCTACCAATGACTTTCTTCACAGAATTGGAAAAAACTGCTTTAAAGTTCATATGGAACCAAAAAAGAGCCCGCATTGCCAAGACAATCCTAAGTCAAAAGGACAAAGCTGGAGGCGTCACGCTACCTGACTTCAAACTATACTACAAGGCTACAGTAACCAAAACAGCATGGTACTGGTACCACAACAGAGATATAGACCAATGGAACAGAACAGAGTCCTCAGAAATAATACCACACATCTACAGCCATCTGATCTTTGACAAACCTGAGAGAAACAAGAAATGGGGAAAGGATTCCCTATTTAATAAATGGTGCTGGGAAAATTGGCTAGCCATAAGTAGAAAGCTGAAACTGGATCCTTTCCTTACCCCTTATACGAAAATTAATTCAAGATGGATTAGAGACTTAAATGTTAGACCTAATACCATAAAAACCCTAGAAGAAAATCTAGGTAGTACCATTCAGGACATAGGCATGGGCAAGGACTTCATGTCTAAAACACCAAAAGCAACGGCAGCAAAAGCAAAAATTGACACATGGGATCTAATTAAACTAAAGAGCTTTTGCACAGCTAAAGAAACTACCATCAGAGTGAACAGGCAACCTACAGAATGGGAAAAAATTTTTGCAACCTACTCATCTGACAAAGGGCTAATATCCAGAATCTACAAAGAACTCAAACAAATATACAAGAAAAAAACAAACAACCCCATCAAAAAGTGGGGAAAGGATATGAACAGACATTTCTCAAAAGAAGACATCCATACAGCCAACAGACACATGAAAAAATGCTCATCATCACTCGCCATCAGAGAAATGCAAATCAAAACCACAATGAGATACCATCTCACACCAGTTAGAATGGCAATCATTAAGAAGTCAGGAAACAACAGGTGTGGAGAGGATGTGGAGAAATAGGAACACTTTTACACTGTTGGTGGGATTGTAAACTAGTTCAACCATTATGGAAAACAGTATGGCGATTCCTCAAGGATCTAGAACTAGATGTACCATATGACCCAGCCATCCCACTACTGGGTATATACCCAAAGGATTATAAATTACTCTACTACAAAGACACATGCACACGTATGTTTATTGCGGCACTATTCACAATAGCAAAGACTTGGAATCAACCCAAATGTCCATCTGTGACAGACTGGATTAAGAAAATGTGGCACATATACACCATGGAATACTATGCAGCCATAAAAAAGGATGAGTTTGCATCCTTTGTAGGGACATGGATGCAGCTGGAAACCATCATTCTTAGCAAACTATCACAAGAAGAGAAAACCAAACACCGCATGTTCTCACTCATAGGTGGGAACTGAACAATGAGATCACTTGGACTCGGGAAGGGGAACATCACACACTGGGGCCTATCATGGGGAGGGGGGAGGAGGGAGGGATTGCATTGGGGAGTATACATGATATAAAAGTCATGCACATGTACCCTAGAACTTAAAGTATAATAAAAAAAAAAAAAAAAAAAAAAGAACAGTGAATCATTTCCAGAAGGTTTTCAATTTACTTTGCCCAGATCCACCAGATGAATCACTGGCAGCTATAGCCTTATGAAATGTATTTCTTAAATAATACCTTGAAAGTCAGAATTATTCCCTGATCTATAGGCTGCAGAATCATGTTGTGTTAGCAGGCATGAAAATAACATGAATCCCCTTGTACATCTCCATAGAGCCCTTGCATGACCAGTTGCATTGTCAATGAGCACTAGTATTTTGAAAGGAATCTTCTTGTTTCTGAGCAGTAGTTCTCAACAGTGGGCTTAAAAATATTCAGCAAACCATGCTGTAAACAGATGTGCTGTAATCCAGGCTTTGTTGTTCCATTTACAGAGCACAGGTAGGGTAGATATAACATAATTTTTAAGAGTTCTAGGATTTTCAGAAAGGTAAGTGAGCACTACCTTCAACTTAAAGTCACCAGCTGCATTAAGCCCTAACAAGAGAGTCAGCCTGTCTTTTGAAGCTTTGAAGCCAGGAATTGACTTCTTTTTATCTATGAAAGCCCTAGATGGCATCTACTTCCAATATAAGGCTTTTTGGTGTATATTGGAAGTCTGATATTTAGTGTAGCCATCTTCATTAATGATCTTAGCTAGATCTTCTAGATAACTTTCTGCTGGTTCTTCATTAGTCCTTGCTGCTTTACCTTGCACTTTTATGTTATGGAGACGGCTTCTTTCCTTAAATCTCATTTGTCACCCTCTGCTAACTTCAAACTTTTTCTTTTGCAAGCTCCCTCACCTCTCTCAGCCTTCATAGAATTGAAGAGTCCAGGCCTTGCTCTAGATTAGGCTTTGGCTTAAAGGCATGTTGTGGGTGATTTGCTCTTCTTTTTTTTTATTTGATCTTCTATCCAGACTACAAAAACTTTCTTCTTATCAGCACAAAGGTTGTTTTTCTTTCTTATAATTCATGTGTTTACTGAAGTAGCACTTTTAATGTCCTTCAAGAACTTTTCCTGGGAGGTGTGCTTCAAAATGGCTGACTAGAGGCACCAGACACTCACTTCACCTGCAAAGAAGGACCAACACAGTAGGTAGATAAGAACACATCAAATAGAGATTTTAAAAGAGAACACTGGAATTCAGCAGAGAAGTGACAGGAAACCTCTAAGCCATGGAAGGAGAGGGAAGTAAAGCATCTTGCCTGGCTAGAATTGGCTCACAGCCAGGAGGAACTGAGCATTGCAGAAAAAAGTAAGCGAGAGATCCTCAGCAGTCTGCATTTCCTCCAGACTCCTGTAATCTCAGCCCCAGGAGGGCCCCTTGGCCCTTGCAGTCCTGAAACTAGTATAGGAAGCTGCCTGGAGTCCATGTAGCAGCATTGTTTTAGAGAGGTTGTTTAAGCTGGGTCCGACACACCTCCAGAAGTGCAGCTGCAGCGTGGCACCATTTTGACAGCCCAGGCCCCCATAAACTACATAGTCTACCCCCATGGCACCATTTTGACAACCCAGGCCCCATAGACAACATTCTGCCTTAGGACCCAACAGCCCCTATATCTCTACATCCCTGGAGCCCTCCTGACATCCCTCCACACCCACCCAGAGGGTTGCAGCCTCCTGATGCTGGCTAGATCCAGTGGTGCAGCAGAGGCACCAGCATTCTAGCCCACACAGTGTTCTAAAACTCAGGGAATGGGCAATGCAGTGTACCAGGGCGGCTGCCCCTCAAACAAAGGGAGCTGAAATACGTGCTAACCATAGCCTGAGAGTTGCTTATTTGGGGCTACTGCTACTGCCAGCAACACTGCCCCCTACAGTGGCAGGGCCACCATACACCTGCATGTGCCTTCAAGGTGCCTAGGGACCAGTTTGCGCATGCACTATTCAGGGGACCTGAGCACAGACCTCCCCTCCCACCATCACCACTGCAGGTGCACGAATGCAGTGTCTGAGACGTGGGGATTGACTTGCCCTGCCTACCACAGCTGGTGCTCGTGAGCACCACTGAGAGGCCTGAGGGGCGTGGTGACTTCCCTGCTCAGCCCGCAACCACTGCTGACATTTACAGCAGCCACTCAGAAGCTTGAGGGTTGGCCTGTCACTGCCACTACCACCACTGATACCACAGACACCACCTGGGGGCCTGAGGCTCTGCCCACCTGGCCCACTGCTGCCAATCCTGGCACCTGAGCACACCACCTGGAGGTCTGAAGACTGGCATGCCTGGCCTGCTGCCAACACCACTAGTACCTAAGGACTGGCGTGCCTGGCATGCCCATCCACAGAAAAGCCTCATCATAGCCTCCATTAATAACTGCAGCCAACCCACAGACACCACTGACACTGATTAGAGCCAAAGAAATCATAGAGAAAATACAAACTGTGCCCACCCAGAATCACAGCCAAAGAACCCTATCCAATCAACACTACAAACACATCTATGTGAAAAAGGATTTTCCTATGAAAGATAATTCCTAAAATTAGAAGAAGTGACTTACACCAGGTATCAATGTAAGTACACAAAAAACATGAAAAAAGAAGGAAATATGACACCTCCAAAGCAACACAGTTATACTCTAGTAACAGGTCTTAAAGGAAAAGAAATTTAAAAAAGAAAAAGAAATTTATAAAATGCCTGAAAAAGAATTAAAAATAATAATATTAAAGTAACTCAGTGAAATACAAGAGAACACAGATAAACTTATAAGGAACTAGCATCAATACTAAAACTAGTCCAAAATATGATAAGGAGAGAATTCTTCCTAACTCATTCTACAAGGCCAGCATCACTCTGATATCAAAACTAGACAAGGAATCAACAACAAAAGAAAACCTCAGGTCAATATCCCTGATGAATAGAGATGTAAAAATCCTAAACAAAATACTAGCAAATGAAATCTAATAACACATTGAAAAGATAATATACTATGATTAAGTGGAACTTATCCCAGTGATGCAAGGATGGCTCAACATATGCAAATCAAGAAACGTGATATATCACATCAACAAAATGAAAGATGAAAACCATATGATCATCTGAATAGATTCAGAAAAAGCATCTGATATAATTCAGAATCTCTTAATGATAAAAACTCTCAACAAAATAGGCATAGAAGGAACATACCTCAACATAATAAAGGCTATATATGACAAATCCATAGCTAATATTATACTAAATGAGGAAAAGCTGAAAGTCTTTCCTCTAAAACTGAATCAAGACAAGGATGCTCACTTTCATCATTCTTATTCAACATAGTACTGGAAGTCCTAGCTAGAGCAATCAGGCAAGAGAAAGAAAAGGCATCCAAGTTGGAAAAGAGAAACTCAAATTGTTTCTCTTTGCAGATTAAATGGTTTTATATTTGGAAAAACCTGAAGAATCCACCAAAAAACTCTTGGAACTGATAAACAAATTCAGTAAAGTTGCCCAATAAAAAATTAACATACAAAGTTCAGTAGCATTTTGTAAATGGGATTGTTTTCTTAAATGGGTTGTAAATGGGATTGTTTTCTTAATTTCTTTTTGAGCTAGTTCAACACCAACAGTGAACTAGCTCAAAAAGAAATTAAGAAAACAATCCCATTTACAACAGCTAAAGACAAATACCTCGGAATAAATTTAACCAAGGAAGTGAAGGACCTCAGCAACAAAAGCTATAAAACACTGATGAAAGCAACTTGAGGACACAAACTAATGGAAAGATATCCTATACTCATGGATTGCAAGAATTAATATTGTTAAAATGACCATACTACCCAATGTGATTTACAGATTCAATGCAATCCCTATCAAAATACCAATGACATTCTGCAAAGAAATAGAAAGGGAAATACTAAAATTAATGTGGAAGCACAAAAGACCACAATAGCCAAAGCAATACTGAGCAAAAAGAATAAAGCCAAAGGCATCATGCTACCTGACTTCAAAAAATATTACAAAGCTATAGTAATCAAAACAGCATGGTATCAGCATAAAAACAGACACATCGACCAATGGAACAGAATAGAGAATCCAGATATAAATCTATGCATTTACAATCAACTGATTTTCAACAAAGGCACCAAGAACATACATTGGGAAAAGGATACCCTCTTCAATAAATATCACTGGGAAAACTGCATATTCATATACAGAAGCATAAAGCAAGACCCCTATCTAACAGTATATGCAAAAATTAACTCCAAATAGATTAAAGACTTAAACATAAGACCAGAAACTATAAAATGACTAGAAGAAAATACAAGGAAACAATTCTGCACAGTGGTCTAGGCCAAGATTTTATGGGTAAGACTTCAAAAGTATAGGTAACAAAAACAGATAAATGGGAATATAGTAAACTAAAAAGCTTCTGCACAGCAAAATAAATAATTGAGAAATAAAAATAAAATCCCAAGTCCCCCAACTAACTGAAAAGACCTCCTCTCAGCCAAGGGCACTCCAGATAAACCTTAAAAGCTGTGTTCCTGGCCATGATGGATGGGGGGTTGGATATATCTGAGTATGCCCCTTCTTTATTAACCTTTAACTAGAATTCTTTCCTAGGGACTGAGCAGAAACTAGCTCTGGAAAATGAGAAAAGGATGACTCATTCCTTTATCATCTTTAACCAGTCATCTGAGGCCACGACCAGACTCCCTGTCTTTGCAGTTTCAATATGACAGCTCACCAGCTTCATAATGCATCTCTTCCTAATAAAAGACCACTGACCAGGGAGTAGTTCTGGCCAGTTTACAGTGGATGTGCAGTGAGGGTTTTCATGTCCTCTGCTTTACCATTTGATGTCGGAGGTCCAAAAACTCCACCCTTGGATAATGCTAACACTTCCATTTTTTGTACATGTGACTGATGAAGAGGCATGAAGCTCAATTGCACATGTGCATGCATCTCCTTTAAAAATTATTCATGACTCTTCCTATAGCTTATTCAATATGTATACTTAGCCAACCCATTCAGCATAAATTTTAGTCTTATGTTTCCCTCCCTCAAAGTGCTTGTTCTTGGCTTCTGGCCAGAGGCCACATGTCCCAGCCTGTGGGATGGTCAGCCTGCAGGCTTCATTCTTTTATGAGAAATAAAGCCCTCCTTTCCAAATTTAGGAACCTCATTATTCTTCAATTGACATGACCGACAGAGAGAAGAGACAACCTGTAGATGGGAGAAAATATTTGCAAACTATTCATTCAACAAGGGACTAAAAAACAGAATATACAAGGAAATTGAACATCTCAAAAGCAAAAAAAAAAAAAAAAAACTCAAACAATCCCATTAAAAATTGAGCAAAAGCAGGCTGGTCTCAAACTCCAGGCCTCCAGTGATGCTCCCACCTCAGCCTCTTAGAGCATTGGTATTATAGGCATGAGCCACCAAACCTGGCCAAGCCAATATTTTCCAAATGACCAGTGCATGCTATAAAAAATCATGTTTAGGTAACAGATCAGAGTGCAAGAGCCAGCAATAGATTTTAATATAACAGACTATGAACAGTTCATTGATACGGTTCAGACTCTACATTGTAACTAACCTTTAAGAAAAAAACACGAGGCTGGGCACAGTGGCTCATGCCTGTAATCCCAACACTTTGGGAGGTTGAGGCGGGTGGATCACCTGAGGTCGGAAGTTCCAGACCAACCTGACCAACCTGGAGACACCCCATCTCTACTAAAAATATAAAATTAGCCAGCTGTGGTGGTACATGCCTGTAATTCCAGCTACTTGGGAGGCCGAGGCAGCAGAATCGCTTAAATCCAGGAGGCGGAGGTTGCAGTGACCCGAAATTGCACCATTGCACTCCAGCCTGGAGACAAGAGCAAGACTCTGTCAAAAAAAAAAAAAAAAAAAAAAAATGGCTGACTCCTTTTTCGGACTCAACCCGCCTGCACCCAAGTGAAATAAACAGCTTTGTTGCTCACACAAAGCCTGTTTGGTGTTCTCTTCACGTGGACACGCGCTACATTTGGTGCGACGACCCGGGACAGGAGGACTCCTTCAGGACACCAGTCCCCTGTCCTCGCCCTCACTCCGTGAGGAGATCCACCTACGACCAAGGGTCCTCAGACCAACCAGCCCAAGGAACATCTCACCAATTTCAAATCCGGTACTTGGGATGCAAAAGGGCAGCTGGAGACAGCCTCTTCCTGCTTGATGGAGGCAGCCAGGAAAGGCAGCGGCTTCCTCTCTGAACAGTTATTCCTTTTCTGCTTCTGAAGCTGCATCCTCAGCTCCTCCACCTGCCTCTGCTCTTGCTAGAGTTTCCAGGTGAGTTCATTGATCACCTTCTGCTTCTCCACCAGCATCTTGTTCTTCTCGGAGTTCAGCCCATCCAGCTCAGAAGGAACAGAGCCCCCATTCAGGCTGCTCATGAGACTTTCCTCCGTGCACACGTGGACTGGGGACGGGTGCAGACCGAAGGAGGGGGAGGCATCATTGAAGGTGTCTGGCAGGGACCCGGCGACCGACAGGTCAGAGGAGGCTGGGGAGATCGGGGGGCTGGAGCTGGTGCTGCCAAAGTGGTAGAAACCATTGGAGGGGGCACTGGTGGAAGAAGTCTGGTAATTGGGCAGCGTGTTGGGTGTGACAGGAAAAGTGACAGTCGTTATATCCCCAAAGTTCGGCCCTGGGTTGCCAGAGCAGTCCTGGAAGGGTCGAAGCCGGTCCATGAGGGCCATTTTGGTGCCTGACACAGGCAGGCCCCGAATTCGAAGCTGTTGTCTTAATTCGGAGACCTAAAGAAATCAGAATGTGGTTAGTGTGCTGTTTAACGACAATATTTTTAAAAGTGTATTCTTTATAAAATTAGCTTCAAAACATCACAAATGGAATTCTACAATGCCCACTCTTTTTTATACTTCTTTCCAATTTCCTCTCCTACCCCTGATATAAATCAGTTTTGCACAATTTTAACAATTACTTTTAACTTTATCATATATGATGTTTTCATGGCCTTAGAGTCATAGAAATGTAGAGCTTGAATGAATGGTAGAAGTCGTCTAATCTACTGCCTGTCATCCCTCATGGCGATCCGTGCCCCCGTTTTCTAGATGAGAAAACATATCCACCTGGGTTTAGACACAAACCCTCCAACAATAGTCTTGAAGTACAGCGAAGTCGGCAGCTTTTCTGGCTTCCTTGGTGAGGGCTCTTCCTACCACGTTCTCTTCCTCAAACCTGAGCATGCACCAGAACCACTGGAGAGTGTGTTACAAAGCAGACTGCAGGGCCCCACTGTGGGGTTTCTGGCTCAGTTGATATGTATTTCCAACAAGTCCCCAGCTGGTGCCCAGACGTGACTTTGAGAACCACGGCTCCTTATGAACATTTACATCCTAATTTTAAAGACCAGCTGGGTAATAGTCATCTACTGAGAGAGTAGGCGGTGATAAGGCCATCGGTTCAAATCCTGGCCCTGCCTGTTACTAACTCAGTGATCAATCACTCCGTGCCTCAGTTTCCCTTCTGGGAAATGGAGGGAATAACACTTTATGCATTTTTGTGAGGGTTAAAATGGCTTACAATGCATAAAGCACTTGGAATAGTGCCTGGCAAATAATTGTGCAATATATAAAATTTTACTAATATTATTATGTTAATTCACATGTAATTATCTTATTCCTGTATTTTTTATAATGTTCGTAAACTGGAAAGCCTTAATATCTACAAATATGAGAACTGGTTAGGTAAATGATGGTGTATGCAAATGATGGGACACTACAGATCCAGTAAAGCTGATGCTATAAATATTTGCTGACATTGGATGATTAATTGCTTGTGGTATAGTAATAAGTGAACAAAGTTTGAATTGATTGTATTTTTCTAAAAATTATATAAACAATGTATGGATATATATACACACATATATATTTAAAGCTATGTTTGCATATGAAATCATCCAGATAAATATATGCTAAAATGTTAACAATGGTTCTCCTTATCTGTATGTTCCAAATATTTCACGTAAATTATTACTTTTGTAATTAAAACAGGAAACATATTAAATACCTAAATTTCAATAATTTCATAAAACAGAAGACTATCAGCAAATATTCTGATATTGTAGGAAATTCTGATATCTATAGGAAAAGATTGCTTGAGAAAAATATTGAAAACAAAATTTAAAACTTCTGTAAGTCAAGAAACTACAAAGCTCAAATACAAATAGCTACCTTGGGAAAAACTAATCACAACACAAATAATAAAGTGTTAAAAAGCTCAAAAAAAAAAAAAAAATTGAGCAAAAGACCTCAAACTATGAAACTACTGTAATAAAACATTGGGGAAAATCTCTGGGACATTGGTCTGGGCAAAGACATCTTAAGCAATACCTCACAAGCACAGGCAACCAAAGTACACATGGACAAATGGGATCATACCAAATTAAAAAGCTTCTTCACAGCAAAGGATACAATCAACAAAGGGAAGAGACAACTCATAAAATGGGAGAAATATTTGCAAACTAGCCCTCTGACAAAGGATTAAAAACCAGAATATATAAGGAGCTCAACAACTCTATAGGAAAAAAACCTAATAATTCAATAAAAACATGGGCAAAATATTTGAATAGACATTTATCAAAAAAGTCATATAAATGGCAAAAAGGCATATGAAAAGGTGTTCAACATCACTGATCATCAGAGAAATGCGAATCAAACTACAATGAGATATAGTCTGATGTCAGTTAAAATGGCTTAGATCCAAAAGGCAAGGAATAACAAATGCTGGCGGCCAGACACAGTAGCTCATGCCTGTAATCCCAGCACTTTGGGAAGCTGAGGCAGGTGGATCACCTGAGATCAGGAGTTCGAGTCCAGCCTGGTGAAACCCTGTCTCTACTAAAAGTACAAAAATTAGCCAGGCATGGTGGGGGGTGCCTGTGATCCCAGCTACTCGGGAGGTTGAGGCAGGAGAATTTCTTGAACCCGGGAGGTGGAGGTTTCAGTGAGCCAAGATCGCACCACTGCACTCCAGCCTGGGCAACAGAGCGAGACTCCATCTCAAAACACAAACAAATAAAAACAAATGCCAGCGAGGATGTGGAGAAAAGGGAACCCTCATATACTGTTGGTAGGAATGTAAATTAATATAACCACTATGGAGAGCAGTTTGGAAAAAAACTCAAAATAGGGCTACCATATAATCCAGCAATCCCACTGCTGGGTATATGCCCAAAAGAAAGGAAACCAGTATACCGAAGAGACATCTGTACTCCCTTGTATGTTACAGCACTGTTCACAATAGCTAAGATTTGGAAGCAACCTAAGTGTCCATCAAGAGATAACTGGATAAAGAAAATGTGCTATTCATACACAATGGAGTGCTATTCAGCCATAAAAAGAATGAGATCCTGTCGTTTGCAACAACATGGATGGAATTGGAAATCATTATGTTAAGTGAAATAAGTCAGGCACAGAAAGACAAACATCGCATGTTCTCACTTATGTGTGGGATCTAAAACCCAAAACAGTTGAATTCATGGACATAGAGAGTGGGAGGATGGTTACTAGAGTTTGAGAAGGGTAGTGGGGGCTGGCAGGGAGGCAGGGATGGTTAATGGGTACAAATAAATAGAAAGAATTTATAATACTTACTATTTGATACATAACAGGATGATTGTAGTCAATAGTAACTTAATTGAACATTTTAAAATAACTTTAAAATGTAATTGGAGTGTTTATAACTCAAAGGATAAATGCTTGAGGGGATGGATACCCCATTCTCCGTATTGTGCTTATTTCACATCTCATGCCTGCATCAAAACATCTCACATAACCCATGAATATCATAAATATATACATCTACTACGTATCCACATTTTTTTAAATTAAAAAAAGAGCAAAGAATGTGAATAGACGTTTCTCAATGATGACATAAAAATGGCCAACAGGTGTTTGAAAAAAATGTTCAATATCACTAATCATCACAGAAATACAAATCAAAACCAAAATAAGATATCATCTCACCCCAGTTAGAATAACTATTATCAAAAAGACAAAAAATAGTAAATTCTGGTGAGGATGTGGAGAAAAGGGATCAATTACACATTGTTGATGGGAATGTAAATTAGTACAGCCATTATGAAAAACAATCTGGAGGGTTCTCAAAAAACTAAAAGTAAAACCACCATATAATCCAGCAATCCCTCTACTGGGTATTTATCCAAAGGAAAAGAAATCAGTATACCAAAGGGATACCTGCTTCTCCGTGTTGATTGTAGCACTATTCTCAATAACAAAGATATGCAGTCAACCTAAGTGTCTATCAATGGATGAATGGTTAAAGAAAATGAGGTATATATTCACAATGGCGTACTATTCAGCCATAAAAAATGAAATCCCGTCATTTGTGGCAACATGGATTTAACTGGAGATCACTGTGGTGAGTGAAATAAACCAGGCACAGAAAGATAAATATTGCATGTTCTCTCTCATATGTGGGAGCTACAAAAGTTGACCTCATGGACATAGAGAGTAGAATGGTGGTTGCCAGAGGCTTGGAAAAGGAGGGGATGAAGAGAAATTGGTTAATGGGTACAAACATACAGTTAGATAACAGGAATAAATTCTAATGTTTGATAGCACAGTGGGGTCACTACCGTTAACAATAATTTATTCTACATTTCAAAATAGCTAGAAGAGAGAGTTTAAAATGTTCCCAACATGAAGAAATGATAAATGTTTGAGGTGATGGATATCCTTAGTACACTGGTTTGATCATTACATGTTGTATACATGCATAAAAAAAAGTACCCCATAAATATGAACAATTATGTATCAATAAAAGAACTTTTTCTTTACATCACGACTTGGCTAACTGGCATAAAAGGCCTAATGTGGCATTCTATTTCGCTTTAGACATGCCTTTCTCACTAAGCTTAATCAAGCTTCTGATTTAAAGTGAGAGATGTGTAACTCTTTCTTTAATTTGAACACTTAGAGGCCAGTGTATGGTTACTGATTGGCTTAATTTCCGTATTGTTGTGTCTCAGGGAATAAGGAGGTTGGAGGCAAGGGAGAGAGACAGGGAAATGGCCTGTTGGTGGAGCACACAGAACTGACAATATTGATTAAGTCTGCCACCTCATGTGGGTGTAGTTCATGGCATCTCAAAACAATTGCAATAGTAATATCAAATATCACTGATCACAGATCATCATTACAGATATAATGATAATGAAAAAGTTTGAAATATTGTGAGAGTTGCCAAAATGTGATACAAGACATGAAATGAGCAAAGCATGTGCTGTTGAAAAAAAAAAAAACTGCAAGATAAACTTGCATGACGCAGGGTTGCCAGAAACCTTCAATTTGTAAAAACAAAACAACAACAACAACAAAAAAAACCCCACAGTATCTGTGAAGTGTAATAAAGAGCAATAAAGAGAAGCACAATAAAATGAGGTATGCCTGTGTATCCAGTCACCTATTTAGCAATATTCTTGAAATCATAATAACCAAAATCAAACTCATTGATGAAACAGGAGAGTTCCTTGACACTCCTCACAGGCCATGCAACAGGGGTGTGACTCATCTGTTCTGTCACTGCCGCTGCTCAAACCCCTTATGGGAGGGGGAGCAGACAGACAGGTGCAGAAGCCCAAATGGGTGTGTGTTACAGTGTGCCCTTTTAGCCTTGCTGTACATGGACGGCTTGAGTGTTAACCAGCTCAGTGGACCCTCTGCCTTTCTGCAAGGGCAGAGGGTCGGTGTGACAGCTTTCTGTATCCTGAGTTCTTGTCCAGCTTCCTGGAAGAATCGGGTCACACATGAACTTGAAGGATGAATGCAAGGGTTTTATTGAGTGGTGGAAGTGGCTCTCAGTGAGATGAATGGGGAGCCAGCAGGGGGGATGCAGTGGAAGATGACCTTCCACTGGAGTTTGGCTGTCCAGTGGCCAAACTCCTCTCTGATGACTGCCCTTAGCTGAACTCCTCTTGACGTTCAGGCATTCCTCCTCTTCTTTCTCTGCTGCGTTGTTCTGCCATTCATCTGCTTGTCTCCTTGTCTTCTTGTCTGCTCATCTGCTTCTGGAGCCTGGGGTTCAGGGTTCATACGGATACAGGATAGGGGGGCATGATGGGCCAAAAGGCAACTTTTCGGGCATGAAAACAGAAATGCCTATTCTCACTTAGGGCCATGAGTCTCAGGCTTGAGGGTGGGTGGGGCCTTTGTCAGGGAACCACCCTCTTCTACCCAGTGTTTCCATCTCCTGTGTGAATCATTATCTCTTTTTGTCCCCAAACATGTACTTCTTTCAGTGCTCAACAACTCAATAACATGAAACCCCATTCCTCCAGTGCAACATATCAAAATTTGATCATTCTTGATAACTTGCTCTCCCAAATCCAAAATTGTTTGTATTGTCTAAATGGTCGCTGTATGCTTTGACCCCTGATTAATTCTCTAGCCTTATCTCATGTTGTATGCTCATGCCAAACTTGCCTTCTTTCAATTCCTTTGGGACACTCAGGACACCCAAAAGTTTGGCCTCAGAGTCTTTATATTGGTATATCCTCTTCCTGAATATTCTTCCTCCAAATCTTTACCTGGTGAGTTCCTACTTAACCTTTACATACCAGCTTAAATATTTCTTCTTTGAGTGAATCTTCCTGGACCCACCTGAGTAAATTCTCTCTTCCATTCCACCTTCATATCCTGCTGGTTTATTTTCCCAGGGGAGCCCATAATTTCCCTTCATAGCTCTTGACAACTGAAATGAGTGACTGAGGTATAAGTCTCAATCACTGCAGTTTATTTTAGGGCATGTCTGCGAAGAACACGAATCACAGATACATCCGTGGCTGTTTTTCCAAAGAGGTTCTCAGGAGATTTTGTATTTGTATACTTCCTTAAAGCAGGGAAGGCATGTAGGAAGAGAGGCAGGTAGGTGTTTGGGCGAATAGTTGCATTCCTGTGAGACATTAGTTAATGATCAGTAAATCTACATTTTATATAAGATAAAGCGAATGTCTGGAAAGAAAAAGGGAGTAAAAGATAAATCAATTACGCAGAAGTCTCTAGGTAGGTGGAGGAAGGAGTATTGACTTTGTTCTACACCTGGGAGGATAAGCTTGTAATGACATTATCAGTGTAGAATCAAACAGACTTTAGTATTAGGAGCTAGACTTAGATTGTAGACCTAAAGTCACATGTGGTATATCCTTGTTTATGGAAGGCCAGCAAATAACTTAGTCATGGGGGCGGGCAGTCCTTCACAGATATCTGAGACCTTTTACCTTTCCGTGGAGATCTAGATGATGCATAATATGTTAGGAACAGCTGGTCATTTGGAACAGTGTGTTGCAATGACCTTCCCTTTTGCATTAGAAGTTTGGGGGTCCTGAGGATTTAAAATTTTCCTTTACACACTCTATCACAATTGTAAGTATTTATGTGTGAGATTGTTTACATAATGTCTGTCTTCACCACTTGACTGTAAATAAACAAGTATTGCTCTTGTTTATTGCTCTTGTTTATGCCCTCAACACTGAGAACTGACACATAGCAGGCAGTTAATAAATATTTGTTCAGTGAATATATGTATAAATGAGTGAATGAATACAAGTTTTTCTCAAAAAGCGTATATTCCTCTCTTAAAGAGGAAGGGCTTTCTCAGTTTGGGAGCCTACTTCAGGGTCTGATGAACAGATACTCTGAAAGATTAAGAGCTATCTTTGATGGCCGGCATGGTGGCTCACGCCTGTAATCACAGCACTTTGGGAGGCCGAAGTGGGTGGATCATCTGAGGTCAGAAGTTGGGAGTTCCAGACCAGCCTGGCCAACATGGTGAAACCCTGTCTCTACTAAAAGGTAAATACAAAAATTAGCCAGGTGTGGTGGCACACGCCTGTAGTCCCAGCTTCTCAGGAGGCTGAGGAAGGAGAATCGCTTGAACCTTGGAGGCAGAGGTTGCAGTGAACTGAGATTGTGCCACTGCATTCCAGCCTGGGCAACAGAGCAAGACTGTCTCAAAAAAAAAAAAAAAAATCTATCTTTCAGAACTCAGTAAAGTTCTCAACAATGTTCCAAGTCATTTTTATCCTCCAAGTTTGAGCTAAGTATTACACTAAGTTGTTCTCTTTTGCCCACAGTCCTCTCCCTAGGGTTTTCACCAGATTTTCTTTAACCTGAGAAGAGTCAAAAGGAAAAACACAATAAAAATATTCATTATATTTTCCTGAGAATCTAAAACATTTGAAGTTTGCTTAGAGATTTGGCTGAAGCTTTGGATTGTCTCCAATTTTGGCAATCAATTTATCTGGGGCGAATTCAGTTGTTCACAAGGTTGTTTTTTTCTTCAACTTTCAGTTTCGACATGAGAGCTGGAGTTACCCTCTTCGTGGTTCAAATGGAGCAGTTAAACTCAGGGCCCAAGTTGGAAAATCTGACATAAGGAATATATGCTTCCAAACCTCGTGACACCTGGTGGTTATGTTCCAGATTTTGGCTCCTGGGTCCATGGGAGCTGTAAGCTCTGGTCTTTCAAAAGTTTTGTCATAGTAGTAGGGGAAAGGCACACTTCTTATGAACAGTGAAAGGGAAACACTAACCTGTCTACTTTCTTCCAGACATCAGAAGTGAAAAGTAAGACAGAGACATTTCTGACCTTGTCTGACTCAGTAGGACAGTGTCAGGATTTGTTTAGAGAGAGAAAGTGACCATCCTTAAAACAAACAAACAAACAAACAAAATCCTTATGTTCCCCACTGTTGGTCTCAAGTACATGGTTTAGGTCCAAGCCCTAGGTCTTTTTCATTTCGACACCAAACTCTACACTGGTTTTTGAGATGAAGACAGGGGTTATAGATCTGCAGAACAGCAGAATAGCCGCTGAGTGCTTGAAGAGCCCATTCTAAACCTCCCTTTTCTCTGCCCACGTATCCAGAACATCTTCCCTATACTGAGTTGTTCTGGACCAGGCTCCATTGTTATTCAGCCATGCCCAATCCCTGGGAAGCTGACATACAATAGAAAATGGAGTGATAATTATGCAGCCAGTCTCTGTAGCACTTTTAGGGGAAGAACAGTCTTCCTAGGAAGTTAGTTGCCTAGTCATTTGCTTTAGTATAAAATTTATATATATATTTTATATATATAAATGGCTACTGAGACTAGAGGGAGGGAGGCCAGAGGATGGGAATATGGTCAATGTTTTACTGATGACTTGGTTATCCAGCGATGAACAAAAACTCCAATGGCTACACCAGCTAATGCTGTCCATGAGAAGGCTGAAAGGATCTTCAGAGATCATCATGCTTAGCTCTTGCTTGTTTACTTGGCTAAAAAATAAATACTCTCCTGGTTTCCCTGGGGGTTATTATGGCTTATAAGCAAGATAACAGTTAAAATTCTGCACTTTCATGCTAAGGTTTACAAGGTTCTGTTTCTAGATTTCTCTTCCTGGAGATTCTCTACTTGGACACCCCCTTCAGCCTAAAGATCTCAGAAACATCATGAGGAGCTCTCGTAGGAACTGTTGGATAGAAGCAACTCTGTTGCCACACTGAAGACCAGATTCTGGAGATCCAGCATGGGAATCCAAGCCTGAGAAGTGCTGCGGAAGATAAGTACAGACTCCTCAAAGGTGTAACGAAAGCCGAGGACTTGGAGTCAAGAGACCTGTGTGCAAATCTGCCTTTCATTATACTGTTTGATCCAGCTTAAATCACTTAACTGCTTTGAACTTCAATTCCTCTTTCTGTAAAACAGGAATACAATTACAGTACCTACTTCACAGTTGTAATTAATGAACAAACAAATGCACAAAGGATCCAATATACAGTAGATGATCAGTATCAGTGACTTGTATCAGAACTTATTTCTTACAACTGCTGTGCCTTACAAATGCTGCCCAACTCTCCATACAGGACTTATGGTAGAGATGACACTGCTCTTCAGGTTCTTCTTAGAATTTTCAAGGCAATATTTGAAAAATTCTGAACTGATCCTGGAATGGCAACTTTCTTTTCTCCACCTATCAAAACCCAATTAGTAACTGTGGACCCAATTCAAATGTCAACTTCATTGCACATATTCCTCAAATACTTTTTAGATCCTACCTAGGGACTAAGGGAAGAGTTCCTCAAGGAAGAGATGCTTGAGCTGAGAGATGAAAGCTGAGTGAGAGTACCCTAGGGAAGGCGAGAGATTATATTCTGGGTAAAGGAGACAATATATGTAAAGATCTTCAGGCAAAAGATAATCTAGTTTGTTGGAAAAACTGAAAGAAAACCAGAAGGCCAGTGAGGCTAAAGCACAGGGAAGGCCAAAAGTCTTATAAATAGAGTAGTTATGCATGGCTGTGCAGTTGGAGCAAAACACAAACGTACCCTGTCAAAGGGGCATGTGAGGACAGAAACCCAGCCTGTGTTCTCCTTCCTAAACCATGCATTTATAGGGCTCTATCTACCCAGAAGGAGTGTCTTTTTCTACTTTGTCCACCCTTGTTTAAATTTTCAGAAAGATAAACAAAAGTTAGTAGCATCTCTTACGAGGCCATGCATGTCTGGCTCCTATCTATCACACCATTCTTACCTGGAACTCTTTCCCCATTCTCTTCTTTGTGCTCCATCCACACAGGTCTTCTGCATCCTCAGGACTTTGCACTTGTTTTGCTTGTTATATTGGGTTTCACTATCATCTACCCAGTACAATGCTTGGCATACTATTGAGGCCTGATGAGCGTGTTTTAGCATTGAGTCCAGGACCTGAGGCTGATTTGGCTCCATCCGAGTCTTGACCTGAACCAACTCCAATTGGGTTAGACCTGTTCTGGTCTTCGGGCTAGCGAGGCTGGTGCAATGCCCATTTCGAAGTGCTGGGAGCAGTGAATCTTCCTACCTAGGCATGGCAAAGGGGGCACTTTTTGTCTTGGAGCTGCTAAAATCTTTAGAGATTGAGAGAGTCACAAGGGCTTCTTAATACAGGCAATATAACTTTTTTTCTACATGGGATTGAAAGAATTGAGAAATGTGGTTGTTTCAGACTTTCCTGCACTTCAAACTCAGAAGAGCTTTCTGTAAGTATACATTACAACATATTCAACAAGAGTCTGCCCATCAGCCTAGATTTCTGAAAGAATGATAAGCTCCTACTGCAACCATTTGTTCAACAAATATTTATTGAGCACCTACAATAATTAATAAAATAGGCATGATCTTTGACTTCACAGAACTTAGATTTTGGTACCATGTTCAGAAATCTCTCTGGGATTATTTTACAGGGGAAATGTGCTTTCTTAAGGTGCCAAATGCTCATTGACAGCTTATATAGCAACTAATCAGGTACAAGAAGAGTCAGCCTTCCTTGGGTCCAAATCTTAGTGGATTCTACAATTTGAGAGCTGTGCTACTACCTTGGGCAAGTTACCTTTTCTTATTTTCAATTTTCTCACCTGTAAATGAGAATAATAATGCTTTAACCTCATAGAATTGATATAAAAATTAAACAAAGTATAATATGTAAAAGAATGTAGCCTAGTGTCAAATCAATAAACACTTCTATATAATACAACATACCCTCATGCCCTTTTGTTTTATGGAAAATGAAAATTACTTTTAAGATAAAACTTATCCAGGAAATAAGTCCATTTCTCGGGAACTCAGAATAGTAATCAGAGGAAATGCCATGGCTATGGGAAATATTTCCTACCTATTATGTCCTGATCCAGGTTGTTATTTTCTTGAGATAGAAATCTTATCTTGGTGTCCCTCAACCAACCCCAGTGCCTAGCATAGTGCCTGGGAGCACTGCAGATAGAGGACTTATCCTGTTAATTTCTGTACTCGGAGGGTCTGGTATAGTGTCTAGAACAAAGTATGCATATCATTCAGTTGGTGCAAAAGTAAGTGCAGTTTTTGCCATTACTTTCAATGGCAAAACTTAATGGCTGTATAAGCTTACTTTTGCGCCAACTTAATAACTGTATAAGCTTATTTCATTCTTACTTTTGTGCCAACTTAATAGCTGTATTAGCTTATTTCATTCTCACAACAACTCTCTAAAATGATGCCATTATTATCCTTATTATTAGATGAGGAAGCTAAGGCACAGAGAGATTAAGTCAATTGTCCTAAATTACCAAGCTAAGAGTGATAGAGCTGGAATTTAAACCAAGCAGCCTAGCTCTTAGCCTGCATGGTAACACCTAACACAATCACATAGGAAGTGATTACTAGATATTTGTTGAATAAATGCAATTGCAAGAAAATGTAAATCATGATCATTTAAAGAAAGAATTCCATTATACATGTGTGCTTAATATAATAGCTGTATTCTGAAAAGTTAGATAAAAATCAATCTTCGTAAATTTCATGCATTTCGCTAGTGTGCCCAGTACATTGTAGTTTGAAAAAGTAACCCATACTGAGCTTTAAGGGTTCCTGCTATTCAGAGCAAATTGCGGTGATCCATTTTGTTGTGTCCTTTTGTCAAGTCAGTAATCACCTCCTAAACTGTCTGATTTATAATCAGTTTTTTTCACATACTGGCCTTTTCTAAAGCAGGAAGGGCTGGTATCTATCCTTTTGTAGATCTTATTCCGATCACCTATTAAACAGCCGCTCCCTACCCCCCATCAACTAGAAGGCTAGAGAGACAGCTGGTGCCCTCTTCTGGGGGTTTAGGGCTGTTGCATACATTGGGCCCACCACGGGGCATTTCCAGAAAACAATTGTCAACTACTTTTCAAGTCTGATGATAAGAATACGGTTGGATTTTTATTCTTTCTTCGAAATAAATTGTATCTTTCCAAAAATAAGAAAGTTGACTGTAGTGTCCAGAACAAAGTATGCATATTACATGCATAAACCTATTTCATTCTCACAACCCTCTAAAATGGTGCTATTAATATCCATTTTAGAAAATGAAAATAGATAATAATAGGAGACTCAGCCAGGCGAGTCTCCTGAAGCCCTGTTGGGTAGAGGGATGGAATTCCACTGTGGTGCTGAGAAGATGCTTCCTTCAGTTAGATATATTTTATTTATTATTTATTCATTTATTTATTTATTTTGAGACAGAGTCTCACTCTGTCACCCAAGCTGGAGGGAGGTGGCTCAATCTCAGCTCACTGCAACCTCTGCCTCCCAGGTTCAAGCAATTCTCCTGCCTCAGCCTCCCGAGTAGCTGGGATTACAGGCACGTGCCATCATGCCCAGCTAATTTTTTGTATTTTTAGTGGAGATAGGGTTTCACCATGTTGCCCAGGTTGGTCTCAAACTCCTGGCCTCAAGTGATCCACCTGCCTCAGCCTCCCAAAGTGTGGGATTATAGGCCTGAGCCACCACACTCGGCCTCAGTCAGCTATATTTTATGTATACTTTAAAATCACACGCTATTAATGATAAAATTGAGCACTTGAGGATTATCTACTTGCTAGATACTTTAGATACATTACCTCATTTAATAGAAGTGCAAACAATATCCCCAATTTACAATTGAGAAAACTGAGAAGCAGAGAGGTTAAGCACTGGCCAAAAAATAACAGAACCAGGAATTTAAACCCAAATCATGGGTTTGTGTAATATGTTTTCTCTTTCTACTTCTTATGATCCTGTATCAAAATCCCACTACAAAAAGAGATGGCAAGGAAATGTTTTTGACATACGTAAAACCCAATCCAACATCACTGAAACATCGGAGAAAACCATGCCCCAAACTTCTATATGGACCTCTTGCTAGTTGTTCTGACATCTTTTTGTTTGTTTGTTTTTTTATGTAGTTGTGTTGAATTCTTTTTTAATGTAGTTGTTTTGAATAGAAAGATAGGAAGTGGGCCGGGCACGGTGGCTCACGTCTATAATTCCAGCACTTTGGGAGGCCGAGGCAGGCAGATCACCTGAGGTCAGGACCAGCCTGATTAACATGGAGAAACCCCGTCTCCACTAAAAATACACAATCAGCTGGGGGTGGTGGCACGTGCCTGTAATCCCAGCTACTCGGGAGGCTGAGGCAGGAGAATCACTTCAACCAGGGAGGCGGAGGTTGCCGTGAGCCGAGATGGTGCCATTGCACTCCAGCCTGGGCAATAAGAGCGAAACTCCGTCTCAAATAAAATAAATAAATACAGATAGGAAGTGGTGTTCGCAGCCGCACCGCTGTCGCTCTCCAACACCAGCGCCGCCTCTTGCTCGCTGAGCTGCAGCCGAAGGACAAGGAGGGTAAGTAAGGAGGTCTCTACACCGTGGCTCTTACAAAGCGTACTGCCAGCAAATCTACCGGTGGTATAGCACCCAGGGAGCAACTGTCTACAAAAGCCGCTCGCACGAGTGCGCCCTCTACTGGAGGAGTGAAGAAACCTCATCGTTACAGACCTGGTACTGTGGCACTTCGTGAAATTAGACGTTATCAGAAGTCCTCTGAACTTCTAATTCGCAAACTTCCCTTCCAGAGTCTGGTGCGAGAAATTGCTCAGGACTTTAAAACAGATTTGTGCTTCCAAAGCGCAGCTATCGGTACTTTGCAAGAGGCAAGTGAGGCCTGTCTGGTTGGCCTTTTTGAAGACACCAGCCTGTGTGCTATCGATGCCACACGTGTAACAATTATGCCAAAAGACATCCGGCTAGCACGACGCATACGTGGAGAACGTGTTTCAGAATCCACTATGATGGGAAGCATTTCATTAACAAAAATTTTTTAAAAATCGCTTATTCCTGTTATTGGTAGTTCAGAACATTAGTTTTTTTTTCCATGGGGTCAAAATGTGCCTAACTATATGATTGTGAGTGGAAAAATAGGGGACAGAAACCAGGTATTGGCAGTTTTTCCATTTCCATTTCTGTTTGAATTTTTTTATTTTTATTTATTTTTTTTTTTTGTTTTACTGATGTTTTTTCTTTTTTTTTTTATTATACTTTAAGTTCTAGGGTACATGTGCATAACGTGCAGGTTTGTTACATATGTATACTTATGCCATGTTGGTGTGCTGCACCCATCAACTCGTCAGCACCCATCATTCATCATCATTTATATCATGTATAACTCCCCAATGCAATCCCTCCCTCCTCCCCCCTCCCCATGATAGGCCCCAGTGTGTGATGTTCCCCTTCCCGAGTCCAAGTGATCTCATTGTTCAGTTCCCACCTATGAGTGAGAATATGCGGTGTCTGGTTTTCTCTTCTTGTGATAGTTTGCTAAGAATGATGGTTTCCAGCTGCATCCATGTCCCTACAAAGGACACAAACTCATCCTTTTTATGGCTGCATAGTATTCCATGGTGTATATAGCCACATTTTCTTAATCCAGTCTGTCACAGATGGACATTTGGGTTGATTCCAAGTCTTTGCTATTGGAATAGTGCCGCAATAACATACGTGTGCATGTGTCTTTGTAGTAGAGTAATTTATAATCCTTTGGGTATATACCCAGTAGTGGGATGGCTGGGTCATATGGTACATCTAGTTCTAGATCCTTGAGGAATTGCCATACTGTTTTCCATAATGGTTGAACTAGTTTACAATCCCACCAACAGTGTAAAAGTGTTCCTATTTCTCCACATCCTCTCCAACACCTGTTGTTTCCTGACTTCTTAATGATTGCCATTCTGACTGGTGTGAGATGGTATCTCATTGTGGTTTTGATTTGCATTTCTCTGATGGCCAGTGATGATGAGCATTTTTTCATGTGTCTGTTGGCTGTATGGATGTCTTCTTTTGAGAAATGTCTGTTCATATCCTTTGCCCACTTTTTGATGGGGTTGTTTTTTTCTTGTATATTTCTTTGAGTTCTTTGTAGATTCTGGATATTAGCCCTTTGTCAGATGAGTAGGTTGCAAAAATTTTCTCCCATTCTGTAGGTTGCCTGTTCACTCTGATGGTAGTTTCTTTTGCTGTGCAAAAGCTCTTTAGTTTAATTAGATCCCATTTGTCAATTTTGGCTTTTGCTGCCGTTGCTTTTGGTGTTTTAGACATGAAGTCCATGCCCATGCCTATGTCTTGAATGGTACTACCTAGATTTTCTTCTAGGGTTTTTATGGTATTAGGTCTAACATTTAAGTCTCTAATCCATCTTGAATTAATCTTCGTATAAGGGCTAAGGAAAGGATCCAGTTTCAGCTTTCTACTTATGGCTAGCCAATTTTCCCAGCTCCATTTATTAAATAGGGAATCCTTTCCCCATTTCTTGTTTCTCTCAGGTTTGTCAAAGATCAGATGGCTGTAGATGTGTGGTATTATTTCTGAGGACTCTGTTCTGTTCCATTGGTCTATATCTCTGATGTGGTACCAGTACCATGCTGTTTTGGTTACTGTAGCCTTGTAGTATAGTTTGAAGTCAGGTAGCGTGACGCCTCCAGCTTTGTCCTTTTGACTTAGGATTGTCTTGGCAATGCGGGCTCTTTTTTGGTTCCATATGAACTTTAAAGCAGTTTTTTCCAATTCTGTGAAGAAACTCATTGGTAGCTTGATGGGGATGGCATTGAATCTATAAATAACCTGGGCAGTATGGCCATTTTCACAATATTGATTCTTCCTATCCATGAGCATGGTATGTTCTTCCATTTGTTTGTGTCCTCTTTGATTTCACTGAGCAGTGTTTGTAGTTCTCCTTGAAGAGGTCCTTTACATCTCTGGTAAGCTGGATTCCTAGGTATTTTATTCTCTTTGAAGCAATTGTGAATGGAAGTTCATTCCTGATTTGGCTCTCTGTTTGTCTGTTACTGGTGTATAAGAATGCTTGGGATTTTTGCACATTAATTTTGTATCCTGAGACTTTGCTGAAGTTGCTTATCAGCTTAAGGAGATTTTGGGCTGAGACAATGGGGTTTTCTAAATATACAATCATGTCATCTGCAAACAGGGACAATTTGACTTCTTCTTTTCCTAACTGGATACCCTTGATTTCTTTCTCTTGCCTGATTGCCCTAGCCAGAGCTTCCAACACTATGTTGAATAGGAGTGGTGAGAGAGGGCATCCCTGTCTTGTGCCAGTTTTCAAGGGAATTTTTCCAGTTTTTGCCCATTCAGTATGATATTAGCTGTGGGTTTGTCATAAATAGCTCTTATTATTTTGAGGTACGTTCCATCAATACCGAATTTATTGAGCGTTTTTAGCATAAAGGGCTGTTGAATTTTGTCAAAAGCCTTTTCTGCATCTATTGAGATAATCATGTGGTTCTTGTCTTTGGTTCTGTTTATATGCTGGATTACGTTTATTGATTTGCGAATGTTGAACCAGCCTTGCATCCCAGGGATGAAGCCCACTTGATCATGGTGGATAAGCTTTTTGATGTGCTGCTGAATCCGGTTTGCCAGTATTTTATTGAGGATTTTTGCATCGATGTTCATCAGTGGTATTGGTCTAAAATTCTCTTTTTTTTGTTGTGTCTCTGTCAGGCTTTGGTATCAGGATGATGTTGGCCTCATAAAATGAGTTAGGGAGGATTCCCTCTTTTTCTATTGATTGAAATAATTTCAGAAGGAATGGTACCAGCTCCTCCTTGTACCTCTGGTAGAATTCAGCTGTGAATCCATCTGGTCCTGGACTTTTTTTCGTGGTAGGCTATTAATTGTTGCCTCAATTTCAGAGCCTGCTATGGTCTATTCAGGGATTCAACTTCTTCCGGTTTAGTCTTGGGAGAGTGTAAGTGTCCAGGAAATTATCCATTTCTTCTAGATTTTCTAGTTGATTTGCATAGAGGCATTTATAGTATTCTCTGATGGTTGTTTGTATTTCTGTGGGGTCAGTGGTGATATCCCCTTTATCATTTTTTATTGCATCTATTTGATTCCTCTCTCTCTTCTTCTTTATTAATCTTGCTAGTGGTCTGTCAATTTTGTTGATGTTTTCAAAAAACCAACTCCTGGATTCACTGAGTTTTTTGGAGGGTTTTTTGTGTCTCTATCTCCTTCAGTTCTGCTCTGATCTTAGTTATTTCTGGCCTTCTGCTAGCTTTTGAATGTGTTTGCTCTTGCCTCTCTAGTTCTTTTAATTGTGATGTTAGAGTGTCAATTCTAGATCTTTCCTGCTTTCTCTTGTGGGCATTTAGTGCTATAAATTTCCCTCTACACACTGCTTTAAATGTGTCCCAGAGATTCTGATATGTTGTATCTTTGTTCTCATTGGTTTCAAAGAACATCTTTATTTCTGCCTTCATTTCATTATGTACCCAGTAGTCATTCAGGAGCAGGTTGTTCAGTTTCCATGTAGTTGAGCGGTTTTGATTGAGTTTCTTAGTCCCGAGCTCTAGTTTGATTGCACTGTGGTCTGAGAGACAGTTTGTTATAATTTCTGTTCTTGTACATTTGCTGAGGAGTGCTTTACTTCCAATTATGTGGTCAATTTTGGAATAAGTGCGATGTGGTGCTGAGAAGAATGTATATTCTGTGGATTTGGGGTGGAGAGTTCTATAGATGTCTATTAGGTCCGCTTGGTGCAGAGATGAGTTCAATTCCTGGATATCCTTGTTAACTTTCTGTCTCGTTGATCTGTCTAATGTTGACAGTGGAGTGTTGAAGTCTCCCATTATTATTGTATGGGAGTCTAAGTCTCTTTGTAGGTCTCTAAGGACTTGCTTTATGAATCTGGGTGCTCCTGTATTGGGTGCATATATATTTAGGACAGTTAGCTCTTCCTGTTGAATTGATCCCTTTACCATTATGTAATGGCCTTCTTTGTCTCTTTTGATCTTTGATGGTTTAAAGTCTGTTTTATCAGAGACTAGGATTGCAACCCCTGCTTTTTTTTGTTCTCCATTTGCTTGGTAGATCTTCCTCCATCCCTTTATTTTGAGCCTATGTATGTCTCTGCATGTGAGATGGGTCTCCTGAATACAGCAGACTGATGGGTCTTGACTCTTTATCCAGTTTGCCAGTCTGTGTCTTTTAATTGGAGCATTTAGTCCATTGACATTTAAGGTTAATATTGTTATGTGTGAACTTGATCCTGTCATTATGATATTAACTGGTTATTTTGCTCTTAGTTGATGCAGTTTCTTCCTAGCCTCGATGGTCTTTACATTTTGGCATGTTTTTGCAATGGCTGGTACCGGTTGTTCCTTCCATGTTTAGGGCTTCCTTCAGGGTCTCTTGTAAGGCAGGCCTGGTGGTGACAAAATCTCTAAGCATTTGCTTATCTGTAAAGGATTTTATTTCTCCTTCACTTATGAAACTTAGTTTGGCTGGATATGAAATTCTGGGTTGAAAATTCTTTTCTTTAAGAACGTTGAATATTGGCCCCCACTCTCTTCTGGCTTGTAGAGTTTCTGCCGAGAGGTCTGCTGTTAGTCTGATGGGCTTCCCTTTGTGGGTACCCGACCTTTCTCTCTGGCTGCCCTTCAGATTTTTTCCTTCATTTCCACTTTGGTGAATCTGGCAATTATGTGTCTTGGAGTTGCTCTTCTGGAGGAGTATCTTTGTGGCGTTCTCTGTATTTCCTGAATTTGAATGTTGGCCTGCCCTACTAGGTTGGGGAAGTTCTCCTGGATGATATCCTGAAGAGTGTTTTCCAACTTGGTTCCATTTTCCCCCTCACTTTCAGGCACCCCAATCAGACGTAGATTTGGTCTTTTTACATAATCCCATACTTCTTGCAGGCTTTGTTCATTTCTTTTTCTTCTTTTTTCTTTTGGTTTCTCTTCTCGCTTCATTTCATTCATTTGATCCTCATTGCTGATACTCTTCTTCCAGTTGATCGAGTCGGTTACTGAAGCTTGTGCATTTGTCACGTATTTCTCGTGTCATGGTTTTCATCTCTGTCATTTCGTTTATGATCTTCTCTGCATTGATTAGTCTAGCTGTCAATTCTTCCACTCTTTTTTCAAGATTTTTAGTTTGTTTGCGCTGGTTACGTAATTCCTCCTTTAGCTCTGAGAAGTTTGATGGACTAAAGCCTTCTTCTCTCATCTCGTCAAAGTCATTCTCTGACCAGCTTTGATCCATTGCTGGCGATGGGCTGCACTCCTTTGCAGGGGGAGATGCGCTCTTATTTTTTGAATTTCCAGCTTTTCTGCCCTGCTTCTTCCCCATCTTTTTGGTTTTATCTGTCTCTGGTCTTTGATGGTGGTTACGTACTGATGGGTTTTGGTATAGGTGTCCTTCCTGTTTGATAGTTTTCCGTCTGACAGTCAGAAGGACTGTCTGTTGGTCTGTTGGAGATTGCTTGAGGTCCACTCCAGACCCTGTTTGCCTGGGTATCAGCAGCAGAGGTTGCCGAAGATAGAATATTGCTGAACAGCGAGTGTACCTGTCTGATCCTTCCTTTGGAAGTTTCCTCTCAGGGGTGACTCCACCCTGTGAGGTGTGGGGTGTCAGACTGCCCCTAGTGGGGGATGTCTCCCAGCTAGGCTACTCAGGGGTCAGGGACCCACCTGAGCAGGCAGTCTGTCCGTTCTCGGATCTCAACCTCCGCGTTGGGAGATCCACGGCTCTCCCCAAAGCTGTCAGACAGAGTCGTTCGTGTCTGCACCGGCCCCCACTGGTTCCTCTATTGGACTTCAGCTGTGCGCTGTCCCCAGAGATGGAGTCTACAGAGACAGGCAGGCTTCCTTGAGCTGCTGTGAGCTCCACCCAGTTCGAGCTTCCCAGCAGCTTTGTTTACCTACTTAAGCCTCAGCAATGGCGGGCGCCCCTCCCCCAGCCTCGCTGCTGCCTTGCAGATAGATCGAGGCAGACGGCTGTGTTAGCAGTGAGGGAGGCTCCGTGGGCGTGGGACCCTCCCGGCCAGGTGTGGGATATATTCTCCTGGTGTGCCTGTTTCCTTAAAGCGCAGTATTGGGGTGGGAGTTACCCGATTGTCCAGGTGTTGTGTGTCTCAGTTCCCCTGGCTAGGAAAACGGATTTCCTTCCCCCTTGTGCTTCCAGGTGAGGTGATGCCTCTCCCTGCTTCAGCTCTCGCTGGTCAGGCTGCAGCAGCTGACCAGTACCGATTGTCCGGCACTCCGTAGTGAGATGACCCCAGTACCTCAGTTGAAAATGCAGAAATCACCGGTCTTCTGTGTCGCTTGCGCTGGGAGTTGGAGACTGGAGCTGTTCCTATTCGGCCATCTTGCTCCACCCCCCCGAATTTTTAATATAAGTGTGGAGACGTAAAGCATTAATCCAAGTTAAAATGTTTCAGTGAACAAGTTTCAGCGGTTCAACTTTATAATAATTATAAATAAACCTGTTAAATTTTTGTGGACAATGCCAGCATTTGGATTTTTTTTTAAGCAAGTTAATTTCTTATCGACCACAACTAAATGGTGTTTGTAGCATTTTCATCATACAGTAGATTCCATCCATTCACTATAATTTTCTGAGTTGTTGTGCATGCAAGTACATGTTTTTAATGCTGTCTGTCTTCTGTGCTGTTCCTGTAAGTTTGCTATTAAAATACATTAAACTATAAAAAAAAGCAAGATAGGAAGTTTAAATTGGTAACAGACAGAGGTTAAAGAACAAAGAAAATGTTGGGAAGCAGAGAAGGGGTTAGGAAATGAGGGAGTTGTGTGGAAATAGAATACAGCATCTTCTTGGCTGCCGCTCTACAACTCCTGAGGCTAGAAGTGGCATAGCAGGTTGAGCCCCAGCTTTCTGGGGAATTCAGCTTGCATAAAGTGTAATAATAACTAACCTACATCTAGTACTTACTTTGTGCCAGGCACTCTTTTAAGTGCTTTACCTCTATTAACTCATTTAATCCTCACAAAAATCCCATTTTACATGTTAGAACATTGTAGCACAGAGAGGCTATGATTTTCATTTTACAGATGAGGAAACTGAGGCACAGAGAAGTTGAGTAGTTTATCCAAGATCAAGCTAACAAGTGGTAGGGTTGGAGTTTAAATTTAGGATTCTGCCTCCAGAGCTGTGTTCTCACCCGCCATGATGTAGAGTTAACCCTTGAGCAACATGAGTTTGAACTGCAGATATTTTTCCATAAATATATTAGAACATTTTTGGAGATTTTCAACAATTGGTAAAAATTGCAGATGAACTGTGTAGCCTGGAAATATCAAAAAACTTAAGAAAAAGTTACATATGTTATGAATGCATAAATATATGTACAGACTAGTCTACTTTATTATTTTCTACCATAAAATACACACAAATCTATTATAAAAAGTTAAAATTTATCAAAATTTGCACACCCACAGACCATACATGGTGCCATTCACAGTCAAGGGAAATGTAAACAAATGTAGAGATTCAGTATTAAATCATAACTGCATAAAATTATGTACCCACCTCCTGTTGCCATGGTGGTGAGCTCAAGTGTTGAGAGTATCTGCCTAAAATGCCACCATGTGATGCTAATCATCTCCCCTTGAGTGGTCCGCTTTAACAATAACTTGCATACGAAGATAAAAAGTGATCTCTCTTGAGGCTGTAGTGAGCCGTGATCGTGCCTCTGCATTCCAGCTTGGGCAAAAGAGTGGGATTCTGGCTCAAAAAAGAAAAACAAAGCTATCTCTGTTAGTTCTCCTGTACGTTTCACCGTGTACGTTCATCGTGTTTAATGCAATATTGTAAACCATGAATAACACCATGTGACTCACATGAAGTGCCACTACTGCTGCCAGAAGTGCTTCTAAAAAGCAAAGTCATGACATTCCAACAAAAAGTTGAATTGCTTAATATGTATTATAGATTGAGATCTGCAGCTGTGGTTACCTGCCATTTCAGACAGACAATGTAAAACTTAGAGTATTGATAAATACAGTACAATACTGTAAATGTATTTTATGTTTTTAAATTTTTTTTTTTTTTTGAGACAGGGTCCTACTCTGTCACTCAGACTGGCTGGAATTCAGTGACGCCATTATGGCTCAAGCAATTCTCCCACTTCAGCCTTCTGAGTAGCTAGGACCACAGGTGCATGCACCATCCTGGCTAATTTTTGTATTTTTCATAGAGATGTTGTTTCAGCATGTTGCCCAGGCTGGTCTCAAATTCCTGGGCTCAAGCAATCCTCCCTCCTTGACCTCCCAAATTGCTGGGATTACAGGTGTGAGCCACTGCCCCTGGCCTTAAAATCATTTTCTTTTCTGTGGCTTACTTTATTGTAGGAATACAGTATATAAAACATAGGACATAGAAAATATGTTAATTGATTGTTATCCATAAGACTTCTAGCCAACAGCTGGCTATTGGTATAGTCATCCCTCCTCTCTGTATACATGAGATCGATTCCAGGACCTCCTGCAGATACCAAAGTCTGCACATATTCAAGTCACATGCAGTCTGTTTTTCAAAATCCACACATACAAAAAGTCAGTCCTCCATGTAAGTGGGTTTTGCATCCTGCGAATACTGTATTTTTGATCCATGTTTGGCGGGAAAAAAATCCGTGTTTAAGTGGGCTTAGGAAGTTCAAACCCATGTTGTCCAAGGTTGAAGTTTAGTTAAGTTTTTGGGGGGTCAAGTTATACCAAATTCTGACTGCATGGGAGATGGGGGGGTTAGCACCCCTAACCCCCATGTTGTTCAAGGGTCAACTGTATTGCCTCTTCCAATATGTTGTAAGAATAAGTATTGTTTCAGAAAAGATTTACTTCAAGGTATATATGGGTGTGTGCTTGTGTTTGTAATGGGTAGCAATGTAAAATGTATTCATCTTTGTAAGTCACAGACAAAAATATCTAAAAGCACTACTGCTCTGGCAATAGCATTGCTGAATTTTATATCTTCAACCTTAACAGAGGTGATGCCAGATTGCTCTCCAAAATGATTATACCCAATCACACTCTCAACAGCAGTGTGAGATGTTCCATATCTCTCTATGTAGATATTCTATATATTATACTTACGCTCCATAGCCTCACCTGAACTTAATAGTGCCAGACTTTTAATGTACTATCAATCCATTTATTGTGCTATCAATACTGGGTGTGAATAGTGTCTTAATGTGGTTTTCAGTTGCATTTTTCTGATTTCCAGTACATCTTTTCATACATTTGACCATTTAAATTTTGCTTATTGTGAATCATCTGTTTATATCCCTTACTTGTATATTATACAATACAACCCTTACAACAACTCTCTGAAAGAGCCAGCAGTATAGATGAAGAAACTAAGTATGGGAGAAACCTTGCTTAAAGTAACCCAGCTAACGAGTTTTTGAGCTGAAATTTGAGTCCAGGTGTAGAAGACCCCTAAGCCTATTCCTTTTGTTTTACACTACATGCCAGGGCCCAAGGTCATGTTAGAAAAACAAAAAACAGAGGAGAGAACAAATAAATTTGAACATGTAACGCTATGTCTTGTGTCTAACTAGGCTTTGTGCAATTAACATAGATTATTTCCTTGTGTCCTCACAACAACCTGTGAGGTAAAACGTGTTATCTCCATTTCTATAGATGAGAAAACTAAGGTGTAGAGTAGTGAAGAAATTTGCCTTGGAAGGGTTAAATTACAGTTAGGGACAGAATCGCAACTCACAGATCTGCCTGATTACCAAGTCCATGCCTATTTCACGATTATGTCTGTCCATAGATATTCCTGGTGTAAGGTAAAGACCCCCACAAATCAAGCCTGACTCGTCATCTCCTAGAGCCAGGTCTTGACCTGCTTCCCACTTTCTCTCCAGATCCCCATATGTTTCTACTTCGGTATGGCCAGGACTATACCTACTATCTTTCTGCGGAATCCTGGTCTGAGGCAACCTTAAAACTGGCTGAGCCCTGCTGCTTCACATTAACCATCTGGGCTAGGTTAGCTCCCATAGATTACTCTTCCACTTCCTCAGGCTTCTCTAATGAAGCCCAATCAGGATCTCAACACCTTCCATGGTAAACCAGAAAATTACAAGTCAGAGTCCTTAAATGTGGCTGCACATTAAAATCACTTGTGAGCTTAAAAAAATCCTGATGCACTAGTTACAACCCAGGCCCATTACATCAGAATGGTACCCAGGCATTCATCATAGTTAAAGCTTCCCAGATGATTCGAATTTACAGCCAAGATTGGGAACCACTGTTATGGCATCTTCTTCAAGCTCCAGCAGCCATACTCAGTAGTTTCCACATTTTGGGTTTTCATAGGAACTTCTTGGAGCACTTGTAAAGACCCAGATTTCTGGACGCCACCCCAGAGAATCCTGGTTCAGACCCAAGAGTCATTCTTAATAATCACCCCAGATAGTTTCACTGCAGATTATTAGCAGACAGTATTTTGAGAAATGCTGCATTAGAAGCATGGAAGTAGGATGGGAACAGGAGGCCTCTGGCCCTTTAAGGATGGATTAAGGGACTACTTTTAAGGCTGTAGGGGCAAGTAGGATCAGGCTGCTGTTTTTCACTCTAGTGGATAAGTTAAGGAAGTGGGTCCTGAAATGGACCTCTCCTTTTAGGTTACCTCAGCCTCTCAATAGGTACTATCTTGTTCTCAGCCCGGGAGAGTGGGAGGGGCATGCTGCCTTGTCCCACCTTCTGTTTCTGTTTCTTCTGATGCAAAGAGGCCAAGTTATGAGGAAACTTTGGCCGAGAAGATCCTCTTAGAGAAAGCAACATAGGGTCTGCCTGCCTTTCTTTTTCTTGCCCCATCCTTGGTTGTGGAGCCAGGATGCAGTTATCTGCATGAAAGGAAACGGTCAGAGTGACGTCCCTTGGGCTTGTGTTGGGGCCTGTTGTTGAACACTAAGCCTTTCAAGATGGTCCTCCTCAGTATTCTTAGAATTCTTTTTCTTTGTGAACTGGTGCTTTTCATGGAACACAGGGCCCAAATGGCAGAAGGACGGCAATCCTCTATTGCCCTCCTGGCTGAGGCCCCTACCTTGCCCCTGATTGAGGAGCTGCTAGAAGAATCCCCTGACGAACAGCCAAGGAAGCCCCGGCTCCTAGGGCATTCACTGCGGTACATGCTGGAGTTGTACCGGCATTCAGCTGACTCGCATGGGCACCCTAGAGAGAACCGCACCATTGGGGCCACCATGGTGAGGCTGGTGAAGCCTTTGACCAATGTGGCAAGACCTCGCAGAGGTGAGTTGTTATGCCCCCATACTGCCCTGGAATGGAGAGAAGTGGAGAAGAGCGTAGAGAACAAGGAATTGGTGGATTTACTGTGAGGTTTTGTTGCCTTGTGCACAAGTTGTTTCTTTAGGCTTGGTTTTCAAAGGATGGTAAGCTCAGGAGAAGCCAGAGCCAAGCCTACTTCCCTTTAGGGCATCAACTTAAGAACAGATTGCCTTGGTGCCTACTGAGAAATCTTTCCCAGGCCCCAGGACAACTGAGTGATGTGTCATCACCTATCTTTCACAGAAACTTTTATTGATTGTGCTAGTTCTGAAAACTGTAATTGAGACATATCCAGTTATATTCTTGTGGAGGGCAATTTAAGTGGCGTTTTGCTCTTAGAGTACAGGTTGCTGAGTTGGGGAAACTTATAAGACCTCAGAAAGGACATAAATAAGCTAACATCTGAGGGTCTGAATACCTGGCTCTGTGAGCATCTGCTACTGTATTTAATTCTTAATGAAAGCTACTATCTTAGCTGTCTGAGGCAATTAGTCTAATTTTAAAACTAAGGCATGGAGAGGTTAAGTAACTTGCAAATGGTACACAGATAGTGGGTAATAGAGATGGGATTTCAGCTCAAGTCTGTCTGATTCCAAAGTCTCTCAGTAACTTCTTAAGTCTTTAATGTAGTATTCCAATATCCTTGTACCCCCAGCAGTTTTTGTACTTGGGCCATATTGCTACTTTGGGATTCTGGTACTAAGTGTATTTTGGAACTTTGTTTTGTCCCCATCATGATTGATTTTGCTTTTAACATTTGCATCAGATATTGTTCCAGGGCAGCAGTGGGCTATTGAAGTGTAGGACTCTCTAGGGAATGCAGACAGTCATCAACTTCAAGGAATTCTGGGAACCTAGTGAGATCAATCTGGGGCCTTCACTAGTCTCAGAGATGAAAAGAGACAGGACTTAACCCCCTCCCCAAGCAAAACAACAAATATTCTTGTACCTAACCCTTACTGTGAGATTACTGTGTGCCAGGCATTGCACAAAATGTTTTATAAACTTATCTTAATCCTCACAACTACCAGATTAGGTAGGTAGTATTAGCATACCTACTTGATCGGTGAAGAAACTGAGGATCAGAGTCACTTACCCATGTCATACAACTGGTAATTGCTAGAGCCAAGTATCAAACCTAGGCTGTCAGGACTAAAGCCTGTGTGTTAATCATCATGCTGTTCTGACTCCCCATTGGATTTTAATTGAGTGCCAGGCAGTGTGTTTGGGTTGGGTATATAGAAGCAAATACTTTCCCGACCTCTAGAAGTTCCCAGTATAGTGGAATGGATAGATAATTACATAATAATGTTACAGTATGCCAAGCGCTTTGGAAAGGATAAACAGTAGGGCTCCCAGGACTTTTGAGAAGAAATGGTTCATTGCTTGAAGTGAAGAGACTGTGGGAAGGCCTCATGAAGGAGGTAGTACTTGAAACTGACCTTGCAGAAGGAGCAAAGAGGCCATGCATTGAGGCAGATAAGTGCATTCTGATTTAGGAAAGAAAAAATGGTGTGGGTAGAGATTCACTGAACAAATACTCATTTGGCATCTACTGAGTACTAGGCATACAGATGTGATCAAGATAGGTAAAATCCCTACTCTCATGAAGCATATGTTCTCATAGGGGAGACAAATAAGCACACACAGTTAAATCGTGAATTGTGGTTAAGTGCTCTCAAAGGATGAAGTAGGTTGTTAAGGTAGAGAATGGCAACAAAATCTTCTCTTTCCATGGAGTTGTCAGGGAATGTATCTTTGAAGAAATGCCATCTGAGCTCAGATCTACAAGATAAACTAGGTATAAGAAGAGTAGGGAGAAGCCTGATTTAGGCAGAGGAACAACAGGTGCAAATGCCTAGAGGGTGAAAACAAGTTTGTTCCAACTGAAGAACAGAGGAAAATCAGTATGGCTGGATCCTCATGAACATTGTGGGAAATGGCAGGATATGAGGCTAATGAGAAGCAGAGACTTGTAGGCTGTGATAAGGGATCTGGATCCTAAGTGCAGCAGAAAGTTGCAAAACGTCAAGCACTTTGGGAGGCCAAGATGGGAAGATCACTTGAGCCCAGGAGTCAGACCAGCCTGGGCAACATAGGGAGACATGTCTCTATAAAAAATAAAAATACATTAGCTAGGTGTAGTGGTACACACCTGTGGTCCCAGCTACTCAGGAGGCTGAGACCAGAGGATCATTTGAGCCTGGGAGGTTGAGACCAGAGGATCATTTGAGCCTGGGAGGTTGAGATTGCAGTGAGCCGTGATTGCGCCACTGCACTCCAGCCTGGGTGACAGTGAGGCCCTGTCTCAAGGGGGAAAAAAAAAAAAAACAAAAAAACCCAAAATTAAGAAAAAAATAGACTTGTACAGACGATGTGAGACTAGAAAGGAGGATGCCTAGAATTAGGCATGTATCCTAATCTCACTGTGGAATATACTGGTATCTAGGGACTCTGGAAAGGATCCAGAGACAGATGACAGATTCAATCACACAGGATGTGTGAGTCAGCCCTTTCCCTGAAAAGCTCTGACCAGACCCTTCCTGGCTCTGATTCTTAGCAACCCCATCCTGCTTCAGGAAACATGTGATGTCAAGGTCTCAAAGAAAAGGGCAGTTCCTCCCCAGACAGACTGCTAGACGTTTGGGTTGGGTTCCTTTATAGCCAGGGTGGAGCAGGTTTAAGGGTGGGCCTCTAAGAAAGATTACTGTAAGATGGGAGTGTGGAATAATTTGAGAAAGCAAATACAAGCCTGGCTTGGATTTGTGTGAATAATGTCTAGTGCCCCAAACCCAAGGGTATATTAAGCATGAGTTGGAATTTGAACTTTTATTTTATTTATTTTTTTGAGATGGAGTTTCACTCTTATTGTCCAGGCTGGAGTACAGTGGCATGAACTCAGCTCACTGCAACCTCCACCTCCCGGGTTCACGCCATTCTCCTGCCTCAGCCTCCGAGTAGCTGGGATTACAGGTGCCCGCCACCACGCCCGGCTAATTTTTTGTATTTTTAGTAGAGACAGGGTGTCGCCATGTTGGCCAGGCTAGTCTCAAACTCCTGACCTCAGGTGATCCGCCTGCCTTGGCCTCCCAAAGTGCTGGGATTACAGGCGTGAGCCACTGCGCCCAGCCAGAATTTGAACTATTAAAGATATTCTGGGGCTGGGTGCAGTGACTCAAAGGGCAGCTAATCCCAGCACTTTGGGAGGCCAAAGAGGGCAGATCGCTTGAACCCAGGAGTTCGAGACCAGCCTGGCAACATGGCAAAACTCTGCCTCTACAAAAAACAAAACAGAAAAAGCTGGGCATGGTGGCACGTACCTGTAGTCCTTGCTATTCTTGGGGGCTGAGGTGAGAGGATCTCTTGAACCTGGGAAGTCAAGGCTGTAGTGAGCCATGATTGTGCCACTGCACACCAGCCTGAGTGAGACTGGAAAAAAAAAAAAAAAAATCTGGAACATCAAGATGTAAAAGAACTTCTGTGTTAAAAATGCCACAACTAATGAAGAACTCCAGGTTTGTGGATTATGTGGAGAAGGACTAGGTGAATAATACACAAATCAACATGGAATTATTTACTGATTAGATGTCGGAAGATGAGAGGTGGCTTTTTCCTGAGGTGCTAGGCTTTTGTAATCTTTGCTCTTGACCTTTGCCGGGAGGGGGCGCAGAAGTTTGGAGCAGCATGGATGCAACTTTTCAATCCTTTGGCCGTTGGGTGTCAGCACTACAGTTTGGATTAAAGCTCTTATTCACGAAGCAGCATCCAGCTTTTAGTAGACTTCTCAGCAAACAAAATATTTATGTGATCAAGACTCTGTTGAAAATAGTATTTAGAGGAATAGTGGTAAAACGAATGAGGTAAATGGAGAACAATTTCCAGCAAGGAATGGTAAAGAGAGAGATTAAGGGCCAAAGGAGGAAAAGATGCTTAAGAAGCAATTCTTGAAGTAGATGAAAGGCAGAAGTGGTAACATAGCTGTCTGTACTAGAAGATGATAGAAAAAATGATTTTGTAGTGCCTTGGTCCTGAGTTTGAAATTATAGCGGGCCATACCACCCAATACTGAATTGTTGTCCCAAAGCTGCATCTGTATAGTGATATGACATGAGACTCTTTCTTAATCCATGTATGTTTCAACAATTCTAAATGGACACATTTAAGAGTCAACTAATAATAATATTGATCTTCTCCCCTACATACAGTATGCACATAAGATAATTCTATATTTCAGTTTTTTCCCCCTGAGCCCAGCACTGTAAGTAATCTAACAGTGAGATAGTTTCTCTAAAGAAAAACAGACTTGGGTTCAAATCTTAACTCTATCAGATAACTCTACTGTGTGTCCTTTGTCATAGCTTCTCTGAGCCTCAATTTCCTTATCTGCAAAATGGGGACAATAACTATCTCATAAGACTATTGAGAATTAAAGAGCTAATACATGTAAAGCATCCAGTATATTAGTAAGTGCTCAATAAATGATAGTATCATTACCTTGAGTTAATTTTACAGCTGATTGTAGCTATCAGTCTATATCAAGCCAGTTTGTGAGGAAGATTCAGGTTAGGAGGTAAGAATCTAAACCTCTGCTCTTGTTCCCTCTTACTTCTGCAGGTACCTGGCATATACAGATCCTGGGCTTTCCTCTCAGACCAAACCGAGGAATATACCAACTAGTTAGAGCCACTGTGGTTTACCGCCATCATCTCCAACTATCTCGCTTCAATCTCTCCTGCCATGTGGAGCCCTGGGTGCAGAAAAGCCCAACTAAGCACTTTCCTTCCTCAGAAGGAGATTCACCAAAACTTTCCCTGATGTCTAACGCTTGGAAAGAGATGGATATCACGCAACATGTTCAGCAAAGGTTCTGGAATAACAAGGGACACAGGATCCTACGACTCCGTTTTATGTGTCAGCAGGAAAAAGATAGTGATGGCCTTGAGCTCTGGCATGGCACTTCGTCCTTGGACATTGCCTTCTTGTTACTCTATTTCAATGATACTCATAAAAGCATTCAGAAGGCTAAACTTCTTCCAGGGGCATGGAGGAGTTCATGGAAAGGGAATCTCTTCTTCTCCGGAGAACCCGACAAGCAGACGGTATCTCAGCTGAGGTTACTGCCGCTTCCTCAAAACATAGTGGGCCTGAAATAACCAGTGTTCCCTCCACCCTTTCCAAGTCAGCTTCCGCCAGCTGGTTGGGATCACTGGATCATTGCTCCCCCTTTCTACACCCCAAACTACTGTAAAGGAACTTGTCTCCGAGTACTACGTGATGATCTCAATTCCCCCAATCATGCCATTATTCAGAACCTTGTCAATCAGTTGGTGGACCAGAGTGTTCCTCGGCCCTCCTGTGTCCCATATAAGTATGTTCCAATTAGCGTCCTTATGATTGAGGCAAATGGGAGTATTTTGTACAAGGAGTATGAGGGTATGATTGCTGAGTCTTGCACATGCAGATGACAGCAAAAGTACAGCTAGCTCAGGTTTCCCAGGAAATTAGAGGAGAGTTTAAAATATCAGTGTTAAAGCTGCAAGTAATCCTGTACCAATCTGTACGTTATATTTCTTGCCTTAAGTGTTACTTAAGTCTCTTCCCCCACTTGTGAGCTAGTCAGTTTATAGAAACAGTTCTGATACCAGTCCCCTAGCATGAATCAGTACAGTTTGACCACTAATCAGAGCCCTTAATGCTTGGGTAAAATGTCCTCTATTTTATTTTCCTTGGGGCTTTGTCAAAAGTCAGCAGTCAGTAGTGGTAGAACTTCAGAAATTTTCCAACTTTCCCCAGCCTGGGAAAGGTGGGTTTTTCCTAGTGTCCATATTCTGAAGCTCTGGAAGATTTGGGGTGGTGAAAATAGCTTGGGATTTTATACTCCCCTTCTTGCTTCCTATGTCCTAGAAACTACTAGTAGCTAATCAGATAAATTGCCTGCTTCTGTGTTTGTAATACCTTCTAAAACTTTTCTCAGACAGACTGGAAAATTTTCAGTTAACAGTCTTTATAGAAATGTTTTGAGGGGATAGAAGGAAGGAAATCTTTTTCTAAACAAGCAGGGCTTTTCCTCTTAGCCTCTGAATCTGGGAAAAGTACCTGGGATTCTTTCCTGTCCTAGGTGAGTACAGTAGCCTTTAATGAAGCCATAAGAAACGAGAGTATGGAGCTGTCTGAGATAATCTACTTCAAACCTGCATTTATGGTGAAGAAGAGAAAATTGTCATTGCTGATTAGTATTATGAATGGGGAGTTATTTTTAAGTATTCTATGAAACAATGGAGTTCAGAGTATTTTCCTTATGTGACGCTTAAACCCCTGTAAATTACCCCACAAAGAAAGTTCCCTGGTGGCTCAGAGGCTGGGAGTTGGCCTGATTGGGAGTGCAGGGGATTCGAGGGCTGTGAAGGAAGGACTATGGGATAAGGGTGAAACCTGCCAAGGCCTGCAGCTGACTTTATTCTGGGCTTGCCTGTTTCATGTGTTCAGTTGGAATCTGGACCTGGGTCTCTGAGGGAGAAGGGCTTGTTGTCTTTGGGAGACATGGAATGATGCCTTGAAATAAATGATGCTTGCGGTGTGACTCCTTTCTACTCCTATACTGTATTTAAATGATGGGACTGGGTTTTGTTGCAAATAAATCATTTTGTTGAAGAAAATCTTGAGTGTTTTTAGAACTGAGAGAGAGTGGAAGGAATTTATTTCCTTTGTTCTCTTTAGCTATGGCTAGGACTTCGACCCTAATCCCTGAGGGGCAGGGCTGGAATATCCTCTGAGTTCTTCTCGCTTAAGGAAACACTGCTAGCCATCAGCCCTCGCCAAGGTGCCCCTTTAGGGAAGCCCCTGAAGCCCAGTAAGTCTTTCCCCACCCAATTGCTCTTGACTAGTCTTATGGCAATTCTCATGGGATGGGACTGATTTAGGGTAGGTATGTGTGTTTGTCAAATCCCTATGTTTCTTACCTATTCATTGTAAACTAACTTGTTTTACCACTCCCTTCAAAAGCTGGTTCCAGCTAGGCTGAATATCTTGCAAGTGTATAAATACAAGTCTTTTTCTTGTGACTGAGGAGCTATTCCTTAACGTCCGTTTGCCTGTCTACCTTCTTTACTGTATCGTTAAGAATCAACTCAGGTATTTCTCATCTTCTCAATGTCCCGTTGACACACCAGCCTCAGGTGTGTATTAATTTTCCTATGTATTCAGATCTCACAAAGCTAGGAGATCATGACTTATTGAAATCCCTAAGATCCAAGATGCTAAACTTAGGATGGTCTTATAACCAAGGTCCATCTTCAGCTAGACTGAATATCTTGCAAGTCTCTAAGTGTCCCTCTGTGGTCATATAGCACTTTGTACCTGCCTTAATATGCTCTAGTATATATGTCCTTGCAAAAAGATGGAGCCCCTTTTGAGTTTCAACTGCATCTTACCCTTTTCTATAAGAGCCTGGCACCTAGTAGGTCCTTAATGAATACAAACACACAATTATGACATTTTTTTGTGAGCAATGCATTCTTCCTGACATGGAACATCTCAATTTTCACATATTTTATTTTTCCATGGGAATCAACGTAATATAAAATACTTTGTATATCAAGTAAGATGCTTATTGTATCCCACTATTTCAAAATCATGATTTAAATTACAATAGAATGTAATAGCTACATTAAGTAAGGCAGTTCTTGTAATCATTACATATGCTGCAAATTTATCTGGGAGGGGAACTATGGGCTTCCAGTCTAGCCATCTCCCCAGCCTACTTGGGGTAGGCACAAATATCTAACAGGCCTGAAGATGGACCTTGATTATAGGACCAGATCCTGAGTTCAGCATCTTGGTTCTTAGGGATTTTCAGAAAGTCATGATCTCCTAGCCTTGTGAGTGCTGAGTACGTAGGAAATTTAATCTGTTTATGGAGAGTTCAGGATTAATTGGCCTTATTATCTATTAAGTCCTGAGTTATCAGAATACCCAAGGAAAACACTGTCTGGATGGGGTTACTTGGTTACTTAGGATGATGTTATGGATTCTTTCTTTTCTTTGAAGTATTGCTTCAGTTCAGTACTTTTTCTCAAATTCAGTCCAAGGTTAGAGTTCTGTACCTCAAACCTTCCTCTGAAAGGAAGAATACATGCTTGCTAGTGGAGGAGGGTGTGTGGGTGGGGGTGGGGCCCGTCTGCCCATGTAGGTAGAGAGAAATTGTTACTTGATCTGGAAGGGAAAGTAGGAAGCAAGTCTACCTTGTCCCAACAGTCCCAATGAGTAAGCTGGAACTTCATGTAATGTATGGGTGCAAAAGGAGCAGTAGCAGGCATTTATACTTGTGTCTGATCGTGGATCTCTTTTGCATTTACCCTGGTAGTATGTCACAACCAATTCTGGGCAAAGTTGGGAAGCAGGCAGAACTTCAGTTACATAAAATATTTGGCCTAATCTTGTAACACATTTCATGTCTTCAGTAATTCTCCCAAGAGCACTATGAAGTAGGAGGTATTAGTCTTATTTTTAAAAACTGACTCATTGAGGTGTAATTACTGTAAAAGCTACTATTTAAGGTGTACAATTCAGGGGTTTTTAGTATATTTACAGACTTGTGTAAATATCACCACAATCTAATTTCACCACAAAAGAAACTTCATGCCTTTTAGTGGTCAATCCCCATTCCCCCAACCCTTACCAACAGTTCCCGACAACCACTAGTCTACTTTCTTTTTCTCTGGATTATGGACATTTAAATAAATAGAATTGCATGATATTTAGTTTTTGTAACTGGCTGCTTTAGTATGTTTTCAACATTCACCTGTGTTATAGCATATATCCATACTTTGTTTCATTTTGTTACTGAATAATATTCTATTGTAGGATACACCAAACTTTTATCCACCAGTCTGATGGAAGTTCAAGTTTCTATGTTTTGGCTATTATGAATAATCTTGCCATGAATGTTCATGAGAAGTTTTTGTGTAGACACATCTTTTCATTCCTCTTGTGTATACACCTAGGAGTAGAAATGGTGAATTATCTGGTATATTTAACATTTTGAGGAACTGTAAAACTATTTTCAAAGTGGCTGTACCCTTTTATAATCCAGCAATGTATGAGAGTTCCAATTTCTCCACATCCTCATCAACACTCATTATTGTCTGTGTTTTATAGTCTAGCCATATTGGTGGAAGTGAAATGGTGCCTCCTTGTGGTTTTGATTTGCATTTCCCTAAGGATTAATGATGTTGAGCATCTTTTCATGTGCTTATTGGCAACTGGAACATCATCTTTGGATAAATGTCTATTCAAATCATTTGGCCAGTTTAAAATTGTGTTGTCTCTTGTTGTGTTGTAAAAGTTCTTCATATGTTTTGGATATTAATCTCTTATCAGAGGTATGATATGCAAATATTTTCTGATTCTGTGGATTACTTAATTTTCCTGATGGTGTTCTTTGAACACAAAAGGTTTTAATTTGGAAGAAGCCCAGTTTATCTATTTTTATCTATTGCTGCTTGTGCTTCTGGTATCATTGGAGAAAAATGGAATAATCCAAGGGTCATGAAAATTTACACCTATTTTTTTCCTAAGTGTTTTATAGCTTTAGCCGTTATATTAGGTTTTAAATCTATATTAGTTAATTTTTGCATACTGTGTGAGGTAAAGGTCCAACTTCATTCTTTTGCATGTGGTTTTACAGTTGTCCCAGCATCATTTATTGAAAAGATTAATCTTTCTCCATTGAATTGTCTTGGCACCTGTGTAAAAAAATAAAATAAAATAAATAAATATAAGTTTGTTTCTGTACTCTCAAGTTTATTCCATTGATCCATATGTCTATTATGCCAGGACAATACTGTCTTTATAACTGTAGATATGTCATAAATTGTGAAATTGGAAAGTGTGTGCTGGGCGTGGTGGCTCATGCCTGTACTCCCAGCACTTAGGGAAGCCAAGGCAGGTGGATCACTTGAGGCCAGGAGTTCAAGACCAGCCTGGCCAACATGGTGAAACCTTGTCTCTACTTAAAAAAAAATACAAAAATTAGCCAAGTATGATGGCATACACCTGTAATCACAGCTACTGGGGAGGCTGAGGCACGAGAATGGCTTGAACCTGGGAGGCAGAGGTTGCATTGAGCTGAGGTCATGCCACTGCACTCTAGCCAGGGTAGTGGAGTGAGACCCTGTCTCAAAAACAAAACAAAAAAATTGGAAAGTGTGATTCTTCCAAATATTTTATTCTTTAGCAAGATTGTTTTGGCTTTTCTGAGTCACTTGCATTTCCATATTAATTTTAGGGTCAGCTTTTCAATTTCTGCAAAAATACCAGCCGATTTCTTCAATGGGGACTACACTGAATCTACAGACAAATTTGAATAGTATTGCCATTTTGACGTTAAGTCTTCTGATCCGTAAACATGAGATATCTTTTTATTTAGGGACTCTAACATTTTCAATGATGTTTTAACATTTTTAGTATATGTCATACTTAAATTTATTGCTAAGCTTTAAAATATTGTGATGATATTATAAATGGAATGGTATTTATTATTTTTTATTTTATTATACTTTAAGTTCTAGGTACATGTGCATAACGTGCAGGTTTGTTACATATGTATACTTGTGCCATGTTGGTGTGCTGCACCCATCAACTCGTCAGCACCCATCAATCATCATTTATATCATGTATAACTTCCCAATGCAATCCCTCCCCTCCCCCCCCCATGATAGGCCCCAGGTGTGATGTTCCCCCCCAGTCCAAGTGATCTCATTGTTCAGTTCCCACCTATGAGTGAGAACATGCGGTGTTTGGTTTCTCTTCTTGTGATAGTTTGCTAAGAATGATGGTTTCCAGCTGCATCCATGTCCCTACAAAGGACACAACTCATCCTTTTTATGGCTGCATAGTATTCCATGGTGTATATGTGCCACATTTCTTAATCCAGTCTGTCACAGATGGACATTGGGTTGATTCCAAGTCTTTGCTATTGTGAATAGTGCCGCAATAAACATACGTGTGCATGTGTCTTTGTAGTAGATAATTTATAATCCTTTGGGTATATACCCAGTAGTGGGATGGCTGGGTCCTATGGTACATCTAGTTCTAGATCCTTGAGGAATTGCCATACGTTTTCCATAATGGTTGAACTAGTTTACAATCCCACCAACAGTGTAAAAGTGTTCCTATTTCTCCACATCCTCTCCAACACTGTGTTTCCTGATTTTTAATGATTGCCATTCTAACTGGTGTGAGATGGTATCTCATTGTGGTTTTGATTTGCATTTCTCTGATGGCGAGTGATGATGAGCATTTTTCATGTGTCTGTTGGCTGTATGAATGTCTTCTTTTGAGAAATGTCTGTTCATATCCTTTGCCACTTTTTGATGGGGGTTGTTTGTTTTTTTCTGTATATTTGTTTGAGTTCTTTGTAGATTCTGGATATTAGCCTTTTGTCAGATGAGTAGATTGCAAAAAATTTCTCCCATTCTGTAGGTTGCCTGTTCACTCTGATGGTAGTTTCTTTTGCTGTGCAGAAGCTCTTTAGTTTAATGAGATCCCATTTGTCAATTTTGGCTTTTGCTGCCATTGCTTTTGGTGTTTTAGACATGAAGTCCTTGCCCATGCCTATGTCCTGAATGGTACTACCTAGATTTTCTTCTAGGGTTTTTATGGTATTAGGTCTAACATTTAAGTCTCTAATCCATCTTGAATTAATCTTGTATAAGGAGTAAGGAAAGGATCCAGTTTCAGCTTTCTACTTATGGCTAGCAATTTTCCCAGCACCATTATTAAATAGGGAATCCTTTCCCCATTTCTTGTTTCTCTCAGGTTTGTCAAAGATCAGATGGCTGTAGATGTGTGGTATTATTTCTGAGGCTCTGTTCTGTTACATTGGTCTATATCTCTGTTTTGGTACCAGTACCATGCTGTTTTGGTTACTGTAGCCTTGTAGTATACTTTGAAGTCAGGTAGCGTGACGCCTCCAGCTTTGTCCTTTTGACTTAGGATTGTCTTGGCAATGCGGGCTCTTTTTTGGTTCCATATGAACTTTAAAGCAGTTTTTTCCAATTCTGTGAAGAAACTCATTGGTAGCTGATGGGGATGGCATTGAATCTATAAATAACCTTGGGCAGTATGGCTATTTTCACGATATTGATTCTTCCTATCCATGAGCATGGTATGTTCTTCCATGTGTTGTGTACTCTTTATTTCACTGAGCAGTGGTTTGTAGTTCTCCTTGAAGAGGTCCTTTACATCCCTGTAAGTGGATTCCTAGGTATTTTATTCTCTTTGAAGCAATTGTGAATGGAAGTTCATTCCTGATTTGGCTCTCTGTTTGTCTGTTACTGGTGTATAAGAATGCTTGTGATTTTTGCACATTAATTTTGTATCCTGAGACTTTGCTGAAGTTGCTTATCAGCTTAAGGAGATTTGGGCTGAGACGATGGGGTTTTCTAAATATACAATCATGTCATCTGCAAACAGGGACAATTTGACTTCTTCTTTTCCTAACTGAATACCCTGATTTCTTTCTTTCTTGCTTGCCTGATAGCCAGAACTTCCAACACTATGTTGAATAGGAGTGGTGAGAGAGGGCATCCCTGTCTTGTGCCAGTTTTCAAAGGGAATTTTCCAGTTTTTGCCCATTCAGTATGATATTAGCTGTGGGTTTGTCATAAATAGCTCTTATTATTTGAGGTACGTTCCATCAATACCGAATTTATTGAGCGTTTTTAGCATGAAGGGCTGTTGAATTTTGTTAAAAGCCTTTTCTGCATCTATTGAGATAATCATGTGGTTCTTGTCTTTGGTTCTGTTTATATGCTGGATTACGTTTATTGATTTGCGAATGTTGACCAGCCTTGCATCCCAGGGATGAAGCCCACTTGATCATGGTGGATAAGCTTTTTGATGTGCTGCTGAATCCGGTTTGCCAGTATTTATTGAGGATTTTTGCATCGATGTTCATCAGGGATATTGGTCTAAAATTCTCTTTTTTTGTTGTGTCTCTGCCAGGTTTTGGTATCAGGATGATGCTGGCCTCAGAAAATGAGTTAGGGAGGATTCCCTCTTTTTCTATTGATTGGAATAATTTCAGAAGGAATGGTACCAGCTCCTCCTTGTACCTCTGGTAGAATTCAGCTGTGAATCCATCTGGTCCTGGACTTTTTTGGTGGGTAGGCTATTAATTGTTGCCTCAATTTCAGAGCCTGCTATTGGTCTATTCAGGGATTCAACTTCTTCCGGTTTAGTCTTGGGAGAGTGTAAGTGTCCAGGAAATTATCCATTTCTTCTAGATTTTCTAGTTGATTTGCGTAGCGGTGTTTATAGTATTCTCTGATGGTAGTTTGTATTTCTGTGGGGTCGGTGGTGATATCCCCTTTATCATTTTTTATTGCGTCTATTGATTCCTCTCTCTTTTCTTCTTTATTAGTCTTGCTAGCGGTCTGTCAATTTTGTGATGTTTTCAAAAAACCAACTCCTGGATTCATTGATTTTTTGGAGGGTTTTTTTGTGTCTCTATCTCCTTCAGTTCTGCTCTGATCTTAGTTATTTCTTGCCTTCTGCTAGCTTTTGAATGTGTTTGCTCTTGCCTCTCTAGTCTTTTAATTGTGATGTTAGAGTGTCCATTTTAGATCTTTCCTGCTTTCTCTTGTGGGCATTTAGTGCTATAAATTTCCTCTTACACACTGCTTTAAATGTGTCCCAGAGATTCTGGTATGTTGTATCTTTGTTCTCATTGGTTTCAAAGAACATCTTTATTTCTGCTTTCATTTCGTTATGTACCCAGTAGTCATTCAGGGCAGGTTGTTCAGTTTCCATGTAGTTGAGCGGTTTTGATTGAGTTTCTTAGTCCTGAGTTCTAGTTTGATTGCACTGTGGTCTGAGAGACAGTTTGTTATAATTTCTGTTCTTGTACATTTGCTGAGGAGTGCTTTACTTCCAATTATGTGGTCATTTTGGAATAAGTGCATGTGGTGCTGAGAAGAATGTATATTCTGTTGATTTGGGGTGGAGAGTTCTATAGATGTCTATTAGGTCCGCTTGGTGCAGAGATGAGTTCAATTCCTGGATATCCTTGTTAACTTTCTGTCTCGTTGATCTGTCTAATGTTGACAGTAGAGTGTTGAAAGTCTCCCATTATTATTGTATGGGAGTCTAAGTCTCTTTGTAAGTCTCTAAGGACTTGCTTTATGAATCTGGGTGCCCTGTATTGGGTGCATATATATTTAGGATAGTTAGCTCTTCCTGTTGAATTGATCCCTTACCATTATGTAATGGCCTTCTTTGTCTCTTTTGATCTTTGATGGTTTAAAGTCTGTTTTATCAGAGACTAGGATTGCAACCCCTGCCTTTTTTTTGTTCTCCATTTGCTTGGTAGATCTTCCTCCATCCCTTTATTTGAGCCTATGGATGTCTCTGCATGTGAGATGGGTCTCCTGAATACAGCAGACTGATGGTCTTGACTCTTTATCCAGTTTGCCAGTCTGTGTCTTTTAATTGGAGCATTTATTCCATTAATATTAAGGTTAATATGTTATGTGTGAACTTGATCCTGCCATTATGATATTAACATTTGGTTATTTTGCTCGTTAGTTGATGCAGTTTCTTCCTAGCCTCGATGGTCTTTACATTTTGGCATGTTTTTGCAATGGCTGGTACCGGTTGTTCCTTTCCATGTTTAGGGCTTCCTTCAGGGTCTCTTGTAAGGCAGGCCTGGTGGTGACAAAATCTCTAAGCATTTGCTTATCTGTAAAGGATTTTATTTCTCCTTCACTTATGAACTTAGTTTGGCTGGATATGAAATTCTGGGTTGAAAATTCTTTCTTTAAGAACGTTGAATATTGGCCCCCACTCTCTTCTGGCTTGTAGAGTTCTGCCGAGAAATCTGCTGTTAGTCTGATGGGCTTCCCTTTGTGGGTAACCCGACCTTTCTCTCTGGCTGCCCTTCAGATTTTTTCCTTCATTTCCACTTTGGTGAATCTGGCAATTATGTGTCTTGGAGTTGCTCTTCTGGAGGAGTATCTTTGTGGCGTTCTCTGTATTTCCTGAATTTGAATGTTGGCCTGCCCTACTAGGTTGGGGAAGTTCTCCTGGATGATATCCTGAAGAGTGTTTTCCAACTTGGTTCCATTTTCCCCCTCACTTTCAGGCACCCCAATCAGACGTAGATTTGGTCTTTTTACATAATCCCATACTTCTTGCAGGCTTTGTTCATTTCTTTTTTTCTTTTTTCTTTTGGTTTCTCTTCTCGCTTCATTTCATTCATTTGATCCTCAATCGGATACTCTTTCTTCCAGTTGATCGAGTCGGTTACTGAAGCTTGTGCATTTGTCATGTATTTCTCATGTCATGGTTTTCATCTCTGTCATTTGTTATGATCTTCTCTGCATTGATTAGTCTAGCTGTCAATTCTTCCACTCTTTTTTCAAGATTTTTCATTCTTTGCGCTGGGTACGTAATCCTCCTTTAGCTCTGAGAAGTTTGATGGACTGAAGCCTTCTTCTCTCATCTCGTCAAAGTCATTCTCTGACCAGCTTTGATCCATTGCTGGCGATGGGCTGTGCTCCTTTGCAGGGGGAGATGCACTCTTATTTTTGAATTTCCAGCTTTTCTGCCCTGCTTTTTCCCATCTTTGGGGTTTATCTGTCTCTGGTCTTTGATGATGGTGAGTACTGATGGGGTTTTGGTATAGGTGTCCTTCCTGTTTGATAGTTTTCCTTCGACAGTCAGGACCCTCAGCTATAGGTCTGTTGGAGATTGCTTGAGGTCCACTCCAGACCCTGTTTGCCTGGGTGTCAGCAGCAGAGGTTGCAGAAGATAGAATATTGCTGAACAGTGAGTGTACCTGTCTGATTCTTACTTTGGAAGCTTCCTCTCAGGGGTGTACTCCACCCTGTGAGGTGTGGGGTGTCAGACTGCCCCTAGTGGGGGATGTCTCCCAGTTAGGCTACTCAGGGGTCAGGGACCCACTTGAGCAGGCAGTCTGTCCATTCTCAGATCTCAACCACTGTGTTGGGAGATCCACTGCTCTCTTCAAAGCTGTCAGACAGAGTCATTCGCGTCTGCACAGGCCTCTGCTGCTTCCCCTGTTGTTTTTTAGCTGTGCCCTGTCCCCAGAGATGCAGTCTACAGAGACAGGCAGGCTTCCTTGAGCTGCTGTGAGCTCCACCCAGTTCGAGCTTCCCAGCGGCTTTGTTTATCTACTTAAGCCTCGGCAATGGCGGGCGCCCCTCCCCCAGCCTTGCTGCTGCCTTGCGGTTAGATCACAGACTGCTGTGTTAGCAATGAGGGAGGCTCCGTGGGTGTGGGACCCTCCCGGCCAGGTGTGGGATATATTCTCCTGGTATGCCCATTTGCTTAAAGTGCAGTATTGGGGTGGGAGTTACGCGATTTTCCAGGTGTTGTGTGTCTCAGTTCCCCTGGCTAGGAAAAGGGATTCCCTTCCCCCTTGCACTTCCCAGGTGAGGCGATGCTTCGCCCTGCTTCAGCTCTCGCTGGTCAGGCTGCAGCAGCTGACCAGCACCAATTTTCCGGCACTCCCTAGTGAGCTGACCCCAGTACCTCAGTTGAAAATGCAGAAATCACCGGTCTTCTGTGTCGCTCGCGCTGGGAGTTGGAGACTGGAGCTGTTCCTATTCGGCCATCTTGCTCCGCCCCACCTCGGTATTGTTTTCTACATTTTGTTAAATCAGACTATTTATTACTAGTGTGTAGAAATACAATTCATTTTTTTTTTTTTTGGTTTGAATTTATACCCTGCAGACCTGCTGAACTCATTTATTACATCTAATAGTCTGTGTAGATTTCTTAGGATTTTCTGTAAACAAGTTTATATCATCTGGGAATGTGAATAGTATTACTTTCTTTCTTTCCAAACTAGATGCCTTTTATTCTTGCCTAATTGCTTTGGCTAGAACTTCCAATACAACATTGAATAGAAGTTGTGACAGCAGACATTCTTTTCTTGTTCTCGATGTTGAGTGAAAGCATTCAGTCTTTCATCATTAATTATGATGTTAGCTGTAGTTTACTATAGATACCTGACTTTAATACTTACTTTAAATTTACAGTAATCAAGGCATTGTAGTATTGGGGAAAGAATAAACAAATAGATCAATGGAACAGAATAGAAAACCCCAAAAATAGATCCACACAAATGCAGTCAATTAATCTTTGACAAAGGAACAAAGGCAATTCAACAGATAAAGTGTAATTTTTTCAACAAATGGTGCTAGAACAAAAACAAATCTAGACAAAGACCTTATACTTTCAATAAGAATCTATTGAAAATAGATCATAGATATAAATGTCAAACACAACTTTAAAACTTCTACAAGATAACGTAGGATAGGCCAGGCGCGGTGGCTCAAGCCTGTAATCCCAGCACTTTGGGAGGCCGAGACGGGCGGATCACGAGGTCAGGAGATCGAGACCATCCTGGCTAACATGGTGAAACCCCGTCTCTACTAAAAAATACAAAAAACTAGCCGGGCGAGGTGGCGGGCACCTGTAGCCCCAGCTACTCGGGAGGCTGAGGCAGGAGAATGGCTTAAACCCGGGAGGCGGAGCTTGCAGTGAGCTGAGATCCGGCTGCTGTACTCCAGCCTGGGCGACAGAGCGAGACTCCGTCTCAAAAAAACAACAACAACAACAACAACAACAACAACAACAAAAGATAACGTAGGATAAAATATAAATAATTGAGTTACATGATGACTTTTCAGAGACAAAACCAAAAGCATTATCTAAAAAAGAAAAAATAAGTTGGGCTTTGTTAAAATTAAAGCCTCTGTTGTGTGAAAGACTGTTAAGAATATGAAAAGCCACAGACTGAAAAAAAGTGCAAAACATATTAGATAAGGGGCTTGTATCTAAAATATATAAAGAACTCTGAAAACTCAACAGTAAGAAAATCAATTAAAAATGGGGAAAACATGAACAAACACCTCCAAAAAGAAGGCATGGGCTGGGTGTGGTGGCTCATGCCTGTAATCCCAGCACTTTGGGAGACCGAGGTGGGTGGATCACAAGGTCAGGAGTTCAAGATCAGCCTGGCCAATATGGTGAAACCCCGTCTCTACTAAAAATACAAAAATTAGCCGGGTATGGTGGCACGCGCCTATAGTCCCAGCTAATTGGGAGGCTGAGGCAGAAGAATTGCTTGAACCCAGGAGGTGGAGGTGGCAGTGAGCCGAGATCATGCCACTGCACTCCAGTCTGTGTGACAGAGAGAGACTCCATCTCAAAAAAAAAAAAAAAAAAGGCATATATGTGGCAATAAGCATATGAAAAGATGCTCAACAACATATATCATTAAAACAATGAGGTACCACTGCATACCTATTAGAAGAGCTAAAACCCAAAACACTGATATCAAATGATGAAGAGGATGTGGAGAAACAGGAACTCTCATTCATTGCTGGTGGGAATACAGAATGGTGTAGCCACTTTGGCAGACAGTCTGGCAGTTTTATAAAATTACGGTCTCATCATACAATCTGGCAATCACACTTCTTGATACTTATTTGTGTTAAACTTATGTTCACACAAAAACCTGCACACAAATGTTTATAGCAGATTTATTCATAATTGCCAAAACTTGGAAGTAACCAAGATATTCTTCAATGGGTACATGAAAAACAAACTGTGGCACATGTATACAATGGGATATTATTCAGCAATAAAAACAACATGGCTATCAAGCCATGAGAAGACATGGAAGAGCCTTGACTGGATATTGCTAAATAGAAGAAACCAGTTTGAAAAGGCTACATACTATATGGTTCCGTTCATATGACATTCAGAAAAAAGGCAAAGCTATAGAGACAGTAAAAAGATTAATGGTTTCCATGGGTTTGCTGGGAGGGAGGCATGGAGCATGGGGCATATTTAGGGCAGTGAAACTTTTCTGCATGATTCCATAATAGATCCATGTTATATATTTGTCAAGACCCATATAACTGTACAACTGAAAGAATGAACCCTAATGTAAACTATGGCCTTCAGTTAATAATGTGTCAATACTGGTTCATCAATTATAACAAATGTGCCACACCAGTGAAATATGTTAATAACAGGAGAAAATTGAAAGATGTGTTGGGGAGAAAAAGGTGTATGGGAATGCTCTGTACTTTTAAGTTTTTATTCTTAAATTGACAAAGTTGCATGCAATATACCATGTACGACATGACTTGAAATACACACTGTGGAAGAACTAAATCAAGCTAATTTAATGTGTATTACCGGCCAGGCATGGTGGCTCATGCCTGTAATCCCAGCACTTTGGGAGGCCAAGGCAGGTGGATCACAAGGTCAGGAGTTCGAGACCAGCCTGGCCCACATGGTGAAACCCCATCTCTACTAAAAAATACAAAAAAATTAGCCAGGCATGGTGGCGCACACCTGTAATCCCAGCTGCTTGGGAGGCTGAGGCAGGAGAATCTCTTGAACTCAGGAGGTGGAGGTTGCAGTGAGCCAAGATCATGCCATTGCACTCCAGCCTGGGTGACACAGTGAGACTCTGTCTCAAAAAAATAAAAAATAATAAATAAATTTAAAAAACCATGTATTACCTCACATAATACTTTTGTGGTGAGAATACAAAGTCTCTTAGCATTTTCAAGAACACAATGTATCGCTATTAACTATAGTCAGCATGTTATGGAATAGATCTCCTAAAATTACTGCTATCTAACTGAAATTTTTTATTCTTTGTTCAACACCTCCCTACCCCAGCACCCGTAACCACTATTTTCTTCTCTGTTTCTGTAAGTTCAACTCCTTTTTTAGATTCCATGTGTAAGTGAGATCATGCAGTATTTGGCTTTCTTACCTGGCTTATTTCACTTAGCATAATGTTCTCCATCCTCCAGGTTCATCTGCATTGTCACAAATGACAAGATTTCTTTTTTTAATGGCTGAATAGTATTCCATTGTGTATATATACCACATTTTCTTTTTTTTTATATTATACTTTAAGTACTGGAGTACATGTGCACAACGTGGAGGCTTGTTACATAGGTATACACATGCCATGGTGGTTTGCTGCACCCATCAACCCGTCATCTACATTAGGTATTTCTTCTAATGCTATCCCTCTCCTAGCCCCTCAACCCCCAATAGGCCCCAGCATGTGATGTTCCCCTCCCTGTGTCCATGTGTTCTCATTGTTCAACTCCCATTTATGAGTGAGAATATGCAGTGTTTGGTATTCTGTTCTTGTGTTACTTTGCTGAGAATGATGGTTTCCAGCTTCATCCATGTCCCTGCAAAGGACATGAACTCATCCTTTTTTATGGCTGCATAGTATTCCATGGTGTATATGTGCCACATTTTCTTTATCCAGTCTATCATTAATGGGCATTTGGTTTGGTTCCAAGTCTTTGCTATTGCGAAAAGTGCAGAAATAAACATATGTGTGCTTGTGTCTTTATAACAGAATGATTTATAATCCTTTGGGTATATACCCAGTAATGGGATGGCTGGATCAAATGGTATTTCTAGTTCTAGATCCTTGAGGAATTGCCACACTATCTTCCACAATGTTTGAACTAATTTATACTCCCACCAACAGTGTAAAAGCGTTCCTATTTCTCTACATCTCTCCAGCATCTGTTGTTGAAAAAAGGTTAGAGCATATACCACATTTTCTTTATCTATTCATCTGTTGATGGACACTTAGGTTGATTCCATATTTTGGCTATTGTGAATAACACTGCAATAAATATGGGAGTGCAGATATTTCTTGAACATACTGAGTTCATTTCATTTGGATATATATCCAGTAGTGCAATTTTTGGATCATATGGTCATTCTCTTTTTAATATTTTGAGGAATCACCATACTATTTTCCATAATGACTGTAATAATTTACATTACCACCAACAGTGTGCAATGGTTACTTTTTGTCCACATCCTTGTCAACACTTCATCCTTTGTCTTTTAGAAAAAAAATCGTAAATTGAAAATTGATTGCTGCATATATTTATGGGGTATAATATGGTATAATTTATAAGTATAATGTGAAATGATTAAATCAAGCCAATTAGCATCTCTGTTATCACAAATACCACTTTTTGTGGTGAGAACATTAAATTTACTCTCCTAGAAATTTTGAAATGTACAGTACTATGCATAGTGAATATTAACTTTATTAACTATACTTTATTAAATATATTCACCATGCTGTGCAATAGATCTCAAACACCTTATTTCTTTTGCCTGATATTTTGTAGCCTTTGACTATCATCTCTCCAGCATCCCCACCCCTGAGTCTTGGTAACCACCATGTCACTTTGTATCTATGAGTTCAATTGTTTCAGATTCTAAATACAAGTGTAATCATATGGTGTTTATCTTTCTGTACCTGGCTTATTTCACTTAGCATAATTTTCTCCAATCCCGTCCACATTGTTGCAAATGACAATTTCCTTATTTTTAAAGACTGAATAGTATTCCATTGTGTACATATACTACATTTTCTTTATCCATTCATCTGTTGATGGACACTTAGGTTGATTCCATAACTTGGCTATTGTAAATAGCCAATGAACGTGGGAATACAGACATCTTTCACAAACTGATTTCAAATATTTTGGGTAAATACCCAGAAGTGGGATTGCTGGATCATACGGTTGCACTAGTATGGTCTACACTGCTATAAAGAACTACCTGAGACTGTGCAATTTATTTAAAAAAATGTTTAATTGACTCACAGTTCCACAGACTGTACAGGAGGCATGGCTGGGGAGGCCTCCAGAAACTCACAATCGTGGCAGAAGGGTGAAGGGGAAGCAAGCACGTTTTCACATGACAGCAAGGGAGAGCTAAGGGGGAAGTGCTACACACTTTTAAACAACCAAATCTCGTGAGAACTCACTATCACAAGAAGACCAAGGGGGAAATCTGCTGCCATGATCCAATCATCTCCCACCAGGTCCCTCCCCCAACACTGGGGATTACAATTCAACATGAGATTTTGGTGGAGACACAGAGCCAGACCATGTCATATGGTACTTCTTCTACTTTTAGTTTTTCGAAGAACCAGTTTTCCATAGTGACTATACTAATTTATATTCCCACCAACCATGTATAAGTATTCTCTTTTCTTCACTCCCTTGCCAACACTCTATCTTTTGTCATTTTGATAATAGCCATCTTGGCACATGTGATATCTTACTATGGTTTTGATTTGCATTTTGCTGATAATAGTGATATTGAGAATTTTTTCATATACCTTTTGGCCATTTTATGTCTTCTTTGGAGAAATGTCTATTCAGGCTCTTCGCCCACTTTTTAATCAGGTCATTTGTTTTCTTGCTGTTGAATTGTGTTCCTTGTATATTTTGAATATTATCCTCTTATCAGATATATGGATTGGAGCAGGCCTATATCCTGGCAGTGTGGGGGCTGACACAGCTCTGGGCTGGTCTAAAACATGGAACAGGTTTGGGCCTATATATTCAGGGGCTGGCCTGGAGGATGGGTCTATTGGTGCTGGCCTGATGACTAGGGTTGTGGGTGCTGTCCTGTGCTAGGGACATTAAGGTCAGCTGGGTGCTAGGTGAAGTTTGAGGCCAAGAGTCCTGGGGTTGACTTGGCCCTGGATGTCCTTGAAGGGGTGGCCTGCCCCTCCACACTTGTGGGTGTTTCTCATTAGGTGGAACGAGAGACTTGAGAAAAGAAATAAGACACAGAGACAAAGTATAGAGAAAGAAAAGCGGGGCCCAGGGGACCGGTGCTCAGCTTACAGAGGACCCACACCGGCACCGGCCTCTGAGTTCCCTTAGTATTTATTGATAATTATCTTTACCATCAAAAAGATAAGGGAGTGGCTAGACAATAGGATCATTGTAGGGAGGAAATCAGCAGTAAGACATATGAACAAAAATCCTTGTAACATGAATAAGTTTAAAGGAAAATGCTGTGCCTTGACATGCATATGCAAACTTCTCCATAAACCTTTAGCAGCATTGCTCCAGCAAGTCCCACCTTATTCCTAAAGGCGGTTTTCTCCTTGCTCAGTAAACAAAGCACACAATGGGTTTTACCTGGAGATGTTCCATTGCCCAGGGACGGGCAGGATTTTTAACCAGCAAGCTGCCTTCAGGTACTTGTTTAACAAAGACCCATCCTGCACAGCCCAATATCCATTAAACCTTGAGTCACCACAGCGCATGTTTCTTGCAAGGACAAGGTTGGGGGTAGGGTCACAGATTAACAGCATTTCAAATACAGAACTAAATGGAGTCTCTTATGTCTACTTCCTTCTATATAGACACAGTAACAGGCTGATCTCTCTTTCTTTTCCCCACATGTCCTGGAGACTGGGTCTGAGGGGTGCTTGCCTGGCACTGGTGTGGGCCCAAAGCCTGCTGCTGGCTTGGCACTGAGGGTGGTCCAGAGCCTGGAGCCACTGAGGTTGGCCTGGCAGTAGGGAAAACCAGAGATTCAGTCTACCATACTGGCCTGGAGTCTGGAGTTGTAGTGTCCAGCCTGGTGCTGGGGCAAGTCTAGAAACTTAGTCCATAGCTATTTGCCTGGGGCCTCGGGCTGTGGGGTCTGCCTGTTGCAGGGCTTTACTGTGGCAGATCTAGTGTTGGCATCCAAAGTTAAGTCTGATGCTCACTTTTCTCTCTTTCACCCAAGCAAAGGATATCTCTTTCTACACTCTGATGCCTGTGGTTGGGAAAGGGGTGACTCAGGTAATGTAAAACTGTCCTTTCTACCATCTTCAATGTGTATTTTCTTATTGTGTGTTACCTCTAGGTGTTGTGACATCTCACCTGGTTTTCTTAGCAATTGTGAAGGTATTTTTGAGCATGGGTAGTTGGTTGAATTGATGTTTCTGTTAGGAGCATGATCACTAAAGAGTCCTATTCTGGCATCTTTCTTCACTCCTCCTTCGACTCTCTGTACTTTTGCTCAGTTTTTTTTCTAAACCTAAAACTGCTCTAAAAATAAATCTATTAAACAAACAAACAAACAAAGCTCTTTGCATGGGACAAGCTCTGAGGCATGTCAAATAAAGATGAATCATGTGAGTGGTGTTTCCAAGGAATTGTTAAATAGTGATGGGTCAAATACTGACAATTTTCTGGGAATGGGACTTGTTTTGAGACCTCCAAGCTAGTCTATCCCCTCCAGTGGCTGCTAGCCTACTGATTTTCACAACAACTGGAGTTGTCAGGCTATCGGTTCTCAAGGCTACTGTAGAGCTAAGGACAGGGGGATTGGAATAGAACAAGTTAAAATGCCATAAAGCTGACTGTTCTTATAGAGGTTCAGCCATTTTTCTTGAACAAATGCTCATTGTATTGTTGCAAGCCTTTGATTAATTCTAGTGTTCATAAAATGTTGGTTTTGATAATATTTGCCAGGTCTCTCATTGTTTTTGTTGAGGAGCAGATTTTTGGTATTTCTTGCTCCACCATTCCTGAAGCATTCTTCTATTAGCCCCACTGCAACTTGCCCTGAAGATTCATATCTCCATGTCTTCTGTATTCATTCATTTAACAGACATAACTGGATTTCCCCAGATAATAGGCTATTTTTTATCCTATTAAGTTTTAAACAGCCTTAGAAACTAGAGTGTTTATCTACTTATATGCATATAGGCATACATACAGTCCCACTTTCCACATACACAGATTGAATACTATCTATCACATGTGCAATTTCATTTGAAAATAGAGTTCATTGCTAGTGTTAATGTGAAGGGAGTAGATGGTCTCCCTACAGTGGACTTTTCCCAATACAATGGTTTTTAAAAAATCTCTTTCTCATCTTTGTGGATTCAAGTGGTTGTCTCTCAGCAAACAGAAAACTAACCTTGAGCCTACTGCTTTTACCTGGCCTGGAAGGGTCAATGGAAAAATGTCAGAAAGCAAGATGGGAGGGAGTTGGAGTCAGAGAGGCAGGAGCAAACAGATTTCTAGACACCAGCAATGAATTAAATACTTGAATAATATCTGTTAGGTGGAAGAATCAATCTCAAGAGCGGGTGTGGGAATGGGCTACCAAGTACAGAGAGACTCAGTAAGTACTTTTCATTGAGATGATAAAAGGTCAGCTGATAACTGCCAAGATTGTTTTCCAGCACTACTTACACACTGTACCTTACTGGAGTCATGCCATGTTTTGCTGCTGCTTCTGGAGCCTCAGCTGTTAAATCTGATAGAACTTCACAATGCTAAGGCTTGGGAGGTAGGTGAGATGGGAGATAAGCATCAGATTGAGCCTGCTTTCTCCTTTATCCCTTTTTATTCAGATATTGACCAACCCAACTGAAGATACTATTGTCTTTGAATCTGTGGCAAAACCATTAGATGGCATGGGACTGCCAAGCATCTCTAGATGTCTAGGATGACCTGTTATAGAGAATCTTTTATGGAAAAATTTGTTGAGTTTCCCACATTTGAATCATAGAGTGTGTAACCAAATATTGCAAGTGAGAACTTTGTCTTGGCCTCTGTCTCTCTTGCTACTGACAGCTTAAGTAACTTACTCTAGGATTCCCAGGGTTCATATGACTCTCTGCTTTTTGTTTTTAGGAATGGATATTGTGTAGTCAAAAACTTCGGGGCTGAGACCATGGGGAAAGCAGACAGAACCATGAAGGTAGATAAACCACTTGTGTTGAGCAATTCATTTGTTGTCTCTTGTTTCTGTACAAGTAGGCCTAAGTAAGTATTGGCATAATTGATTTTTTTGGTTATAGCATATTTTATTGTATATTACTAAAAGGATATACACTTTATATCAAGCTGGGCATGGCTGAAAGTAATATGTGAAACATAACCATCAGGAGAGACAAAACCATCAGTGCTATTACTATGTGTTCATTGTTCCCTAGGTCTGTCCCGTATATTTCTTAGTAGCAGTAGGACTTGTCAAGACAGCATTACAATAAATGGGGAATTATTTTACTTAGAAGATGGCTTTCCCAGCCCGGGTCATGTATCAGCCTTGGGGGGAATATGATCCCATATCTACAAAATAATTTTTAAATGTTATCTGGGTGTGGTATTGCATGCCTGTAGTCACAGATATTCAGGAAGCTGAGGTGAGGAGATTGCTTGAGCCCAGAAGTTTGAGGCCGAAGTGAGCTATGATCACACCACTACAATCCAGTGTGAGTGACAGAGCAAGACCCTGTCATAAAAAAGAAGAAGGAAGAAGAAAGAAGAAGAAATGAAGGATGAGGAGGCTCTGACTTTGAGAAGAGTTCAGTGTAACAAGGTAGAAGAAATGTTTTATTTTTGTTACTTCATCTCATCCTTCCACTTGATAGGCACACATGCATTGTATCTGTCAACAGCTGGGCAGTGCTGAGAAGAAGGACTCTGCTTCCTATGGACATTCTCTAGACCTGTACATTTAACATCAGTTCACAAAATTTCCTATCCCACAGGAATGCAGAACCCTTGCATCATATGCCGCATCTCCCTGCCTTCCTCCATTCACCACAGGTCTTACATTCTCCAATAACATAAGGATTTTTTTTTCTCTTTCTAGAGTATACACACACTGCGGTCTTCTCATCTTTTATATCCCCTCATAAACTAGGAGTGAGCAAGTTACTAGGAAGGATCCCTGTGTATGAATTTCCTACTTCTTACTATTTTCTTTTATCCTGGTGGTCCAAAACCAAAAATTATACCCTCTCTTATCATCCCCATAAGAATGATAATAGGCAGCATGTATCAAATGCTTATTAATCAAGTAATGTTTTAAATAATTTACAAGTATTATATTGCTTATTCCCTGCAGCCACTTTATAAAGTAGCTCTTATTACTACCTCTGTTTTGCAGATGTAAAACTGAAGCCCAGAGGTCACATAGCTGGCACAAGTTCATCTAGCTGATAAGGGATGGAACCAGAATTTGAGTTCCAGTGGTCTGACTTCAGAGTCCCTGCTCTTAGCCTTGATACTATTATGCCTCCCATAGCTGGACACAGAGTTGTTTTACAATTGTTATCTGTTGCAAAATTGTTCCCTAAAGTGTACACTGTCTCTGACTCTATGGAATGACTGCATGCAACGATGAGATATAATCTGTATTAGTTGTCTATTGCTGCCTAATGAATTACCCCAAGACCTAGTGGCTTAAAACAATGTTTACTATCTTAGTTTCTACAGATCAAGAATCTGGGCCGGGCGCGGTGGCTCAAGCCTGTAATCCCAGCACTTTGGGAGGCCGAGACGGGCGGATCACGAGGTCAGGAGATTGAGACCATCCTGGCTAACACGGTGAAACCCCGTCTCTACTAAAAAATACAAAAAACTAGCCGGGCGAGGTGGCGGGCGCCTGTAGTCCCAGCTACTCGGGAGGCTGAGGCAGGAGAATGGTGTAAACCCGGGAGGCGGAGCTTGCAGTGAGCTGAGATCCGGCCATTGCACTCCAGCCTGGGCAGCAGAGTGAGACTCGGTCTCAAAAAAAAAAAAAAAAAAAAAAAGAATCTGGGCACAGCTGAGCAAGGTGCCTCTGGCTTTGGGTTCCTAACAAGGGTGCATTAAAAAATAAATTAGTTTCAAAATAATAAAAGTAATGCATATGCCTAGTTAAATATCCCGATAATACTAAAAATATAAAATCCTACTGTCCAGAGGCAGTCTCTGTTACCAATTTATTGTGTATCTTTCCAGAACTCTTGTATAAACTTACAGATATGTAGGTGAACTGTTTTTTAAATCTCTGTAATTATTAGTTTATTAGTATCATCTAGGGCTCAGATGTTCATTATCCCCACTGAAATTACACAAACAAATGTAAATGAGAAGAATCCAAGTCAAAATTAATAACAAAATAGCACTCCATCACAAAAGCATGTAAAATTACAAGAATGCTATTTTAACATACTGGCACTTTAAGAAAATGATAATATCAAAATAAACAAAATTTCCAAATTGTTCCCTAAACTGCTAAGCAGATAAATATGACTAATGAATGAGTTTGGGTTTTGTAAAGAAAATTTATTTAAATAAATCACATAATTCATACTGAGTTGCAAAGGTTGTATCTTCTTTCCTCCTATCTGATTTATAAAGGGGCAAGCTGCAATATAGGAAAATGTAACCTATTTTAAACACAGCATCTTCATTTTAAAAGCTGATCCAATTAATTAAAAAAACTTTTAATGGGCCGGGCGCGGTGGCTCAAGCCTGTAATCCAGCACTTTGGGAGGCCGAGACGGGCGGATCACGAGGTCAGGAGATCAAGACCATCCTGGCTAACACGGTGAAACCCCGTCTCTACTAAAAATTACAAAAATTAGCCGGGCGAGATGGCGGGCGCCTGTAGTCCCAGCTACTCGGGAGGCTGAGGCAGGAGAATGGCGTAAACCCGGGAGGCGGAGCTTGCAGTGAGCCGAGATCGCGCCACTGCACTCCAGCCTGGGCGACAGAGCAAGACTCCGTCTCAAAAAAAAAAAAAAAAAAAAATACTTTTAATGGAGAGTTTTGAGTTTCCTGAGCAGTTCATATTTAGATAAATGGGAAAAGACATCTACAGTCAGCATTTTCATAGTCTTTACAAATATCAACTAAAAATGTAATAGGGCAGTCTTATATTTTAAGCTCACGCCTTTTGGGGATACGGTCTCAAGTCTTCTTTAATGTCAGAACTGCAAAATATAATTGCTGTTATATGGTAATGGGAGTTAAAGAACATAGAGTCCTCATGTAAAGATTAGAATGCACTTTTCTATTTAGTGCTTCAAAGGATGGACTTTCAAAATGTTTGATCTTAATAATCCCATGCTGTGAGTAGACTGATTCCTCTTCAGTTTGTAAATATAAGTGGGCTATGTGAAATTTATCAACTGATTAAGGTTTTTGAGCTTCAGTTATAGATGAAAACTATCTCAATTTAACTTTATTCACCCCCATCATGATATGCAGGGTGTGTAGACAAAAGCATTTTATCAGCTATCTGTATGACAGGATCAACACTGTAATAATTCATGTGATCCAAAATGGGCAAAAGCAAAAGACTAGTTTCCCTTCAAGAAGAAAAATTTCAGACCTATGAAAAGGACTACAATACTAATTTTAAAAATTGTGTTAGAAGCATTCATAATGTCAACAAAATTGCTACAGCTTTTTTTTTTTTTTTTTGCAATTAGAGTGGTATTCAGTTAACAGGACAACTATTTCATATAAGCTGTACCAGAGACAACTGAAATGAAAAAACTACCATCCCCATATATAACTAATCCCCATATATAACTAATTTGTGCTGTGCACCAACAAGAACCTGCTTTAAATTCCCATGCCAATTTACAACCCCCATATCATACCAGGCAGTTTGTGGCCATCTAAAGACATGTTCGGTAGTGGGATAACTACACACACACACACACACACACACCACACACACACACGGACACTGTAAGGTTTAAAAACAAATCATGTACAGCTTATATTTTAATTTTTTCCTTTAAAAGGAGTGAGTTGTGCACAGGGGACTTACATGTTTTATAGACAATAAAAACTGCTAGAACCAACTTATTCATTATTACCTTTTTAATTTTCATATTCCTCTTTTTTATCCTCTTCCTTCTTTTTCTTGCTTTTTTCAGCCTTGATGACTCCCTTTTTTGCAGCATCAGGCTTTCCTTTACCTCCAAATGCAGCAATATCCTTTTCATATTTTTCCTTCAGCTTCACAGCCTTCTTTTCTTTTTCTTTTCTTTTTTTTTTTTGAGACGGAGTCTCGCTCTGTCGCCCAGGCTGGAGTGCAGTGGCCGGTTCTCAGCTCACTGCAAGCTCCGCCTCCCGGGTTTACGCCATTCTCCTGCCTCAGCCTCCGAGTAGCTGGGACTACAGGCGCCTGCCACCTCGCCCGGCTAGTTTTTTGTATTTTTTAGTAGAGACGGGGTTTCACCGTGTTAGCCAGGATGGTCTCGATCTCCCGACCTCGTGATCCGCCCGTCTCGGCCTCCCAAAGTGCTGGGATTACAGGCTTGAGCCACCGCGCCCGGCCACAGCCTTCTTTTCATAAGGGTACTTGTCATCTTCAGCAGTGTAATTCCACATCTCTCCCAGTTTTTTTGCAACATCACTAACTGATAGGCCAGGATATTCTTTGATTTTGGGGCAATCCTCAGAAGAGAACATGAAAAAGGCCAAAGGAGGCCTCTTGCGTGCATTGGGATCTTTGAACTTCATTTTGGTCTCTGCTTTTGGAGGGATATAGATTTTCGTTTCTCTTTCATAATGGGCCATGTCCACCCTTGCTAAGTCTTCAAATTTTCGTTTCTTTTGAGCAGACATGGTCTTCCACCTCTCTAAGCACTTCTTAGGAAACTCTGAGAAGTTGATTGAAGCATCTGGGTGCTGCTTCTTGTGCTCCTCCCAGGAAGTTTACACAAAGATTGCATATGATGTGATGACATTTTGCCTTTCAGCTTCTTAGGATCTCCTTTGCCTATGTTATTTTTCCTCAACAAGGCCTGTTTGGCTCTCACCTGCCCTGGAGCAGTCTCTATGAAGCTCAATGTACTGCAGTGGCTGTGAGAGTGGGAGCCAGATGAAGCCTCCTCACTCTCTCCACTCTGTAATCTGAACTTTTTCTTAAAACCTATGGAATCGCTCATGTTGCTTTGCACAGTCTCTTCTTAACTTGTTCATTAACAACATGTTCAATACATATAGGCCCACCTCATTTCATAGCTGTTCTATTGATTGCTTTTTCCTGAGGCCTAAACAAAGAAGATAGCTAGAATTGGAACTCACTTTCCTCATTTATACAATGAGAAAAATAACAAACCTTAAGTTTGTTAATAACACTGTTATGAAGATTAAACCAATGCATGTAAGGTATTTAGAATGGTGTCTCACATAGAGTAAGCATGAAATAAGTATTGACATTTCTTGTTATTTTTTTTAACCTTCCAATCCAAGGAATGAGACTAACTCACACTTAAAAATAATGAGTCAAATCCAGATATTGTAATAGTGATAATAGCAGCAGCTAACACTTATATGGCACAATATATGCCATGAGTTGTTATAAAATCTTTGTGTGTGCAAACATACCCCATTTTATAGCACTTTACTTTATTGCATGTCACAGATACTGAGTTTTTTACATATTGAACGTTTGTGGGAACTCTGTATCAAGCAAATATATTGGTGTCATTTTTCCAGTAGCATGTGCTTACTTCATGTCTCTGTCACAATTTGGTGATTCTTGGAATATTTCAAAGTTTTTCATTATTATGTCTGTTATGATGATCTTTGATGTTACTATTGTAATTGATTCAGAGCACCATAAACCATACCCATATAAGACAGTGAACTTAATAAATGTTGTATGTATTCTGACTGCTCCAACTGATCGTTTCCCCATCTATCTTCCTCTTCTCAGGACTCCCTACTTCTGGAGACACAATGATATTAAAATTAAGCCAATGAATAACCCTACAGTGGCCCCCAAGTGTTCAAGTGGAAGAAAGAGAATCACATGTTTCTTACTTTAAATCAAAAGCTAGACATGATTAAGCTTAGTGAAGGAGGCATATCAAAAGCCAAGATAGGCCAAAAACTTGGTCCCTGGCATCAAAGAATTAGTCAAGTAATGAATGCAAAGGAAAAGTTATTGAAGAACATTACAAGTACTACTCCAGTGAACATATGAATGATAAAAAAGCAAAACAGCTTTATTGCTGATATGAAGAAAGTTTGAGTGTCTGGATAGAAGATCAAACAAGCCACAACATTCTCTTAAGCCAAAGCCTAACCAAAAAGCCTTATACTGGAATATGTCATCTAGGTTTTTCATAGCTGGAGAGGAATCAATGCCTGGCTTCAAAGCTTCAAAGGACAGGCTGACTCTTTCATTAGGGGCTAATGCAGCTGGTGACTTCAAGTTGAAGCCAGTGCTTATTTACCATTCCAAAAATCCTAGGGCCCTTGAGAATTATGCAAAATCTACTTTGCCTGTGATCTATAAATGGAACAACAAAGCCTGGATGATAGCACATCTGTTTACTAGCATAGTTTACTGAATATTTTAAGCCTACTGTTAAGACCTTTTGCTCAGAAAAAAAGATTCCTTTCAAAATATTAGTGCTCATTGACAATGCACCTGGTCATGCAAGGGCTCTATGGAGATGTACAAGGGGATTCATGTTATTGCCATGCCTGCTAACACAATATGATTCTGCGGCTCATAGATCAGCAGTAATTTTGACTTTCAGTCTTATTATTTAAGAAACACGTATAGCTACTATAGATAGTGATTCCTCTGATGGATCTGAGCAAAGTAAATTGAAAACCTTCTGGAAAGAATTCACCATTTTAGATGCCATTAAGAACATTCATGGTTCATTGAAGGAGGTCAAAATATTAACATTAACAGGAGTTTGGAAGAAGTTGATTTCAACCCTTGTGGATGACTTTGAGCAGTTTAAGACTTTTGTGGAGAAAGTAACTGAAGATGTAGCAAAACAGCAAGAGATTAGAATTAAAAATGGAGCCCGAAGATGTCATTGAATTGCCACAATCTCATGATCAAACTTGAATGGATAAGGAGTCGCTTCTTATGGATCAGCAAATAAAGTGGTTTCTTGAGAAGTGGAATCTACTCCTGGTGAAGATCCTGTGAACATTATTAAAATAACAGAAAATGATTTAGAATATTATATAAACCTAGTTGATATAGCAATAGCAGGATTTCAGAGGATTCACTCCAAATTTTGGAAGGAATGTGGGTAAAATGCTATCAAACACCATCTCATGCTACAGAGAAATCTTCTGTGAAAGAAATAGTCGATGTGGCAAACTTCTTTATTGTTTATTGTAAGAAATTGCCACAGGAACCCCAGCCTTCAGCAACCACCACCCTGATCAGTCAGCAGCCATCAACATTGAGGCAAGACCCTTCATCTCCGCAATGATTACAACTTACTCAAGGCTCAGACAACTGTAAACATTTTTTTAAAGCAATAAAGTATTTCTTAATTAAGGTATGTACATTGTTTGTTAGACATAATGCTACTGTATACTTAACTGACTACAGTATTAGTGTAAACATAGCTTTTATATGGGCAGGGAAGCCAAAAAGTTTGTGTGACTTGCTTTGCTGAAATATTCACTTTATTGTGGCGGTCTGGAACCAAACCTGTAATAACTCCAAGGTAGGCCTGTATTAAGACTTTAAATCCTATAACCACCCTATGTGGTAAATTCGATCTTTCTCACTTTACAGATGAGAAAACTGAGATACAGAGTGACCAGCTGTGATCACCATGCCAAGTTGGAAGAGATGGTACTTTATGGGCTTTCATCAAGATTCCTTCTATGTGAGCTGTTGCTGACCATGCTCTTTACATCTCTGTCTGGTAGAACATCCTCTTCCAATCCGAAGGGATTATAGTATCACTTTTGGGAGGGCTGCAAGTCCCAAATGGGTACCAGAAAAGCTGAGAAATAAGTACAGGCTACGAGGTTATTGTTCAGATTCCTGTATTCCTATGTTACTAGGATGCCTGGGTCCTTGAGTGATATTACTAAGAAATAAATGGCAGCCTTCCAGGACTTGTTGGTTCTGAGGAGAAAATAAGACCAAGGTAGAATTGAATTTTGTACCCTGAGTAGTACCACCTCTAAATATATTAACCCAGAGAACAAAATGGTCCTGTGGGGTCAATGATGAATTTGTCTTTGTTCATATGAAGTTTCAGGTACTGGTAGATGTCTAGGAATAAAGGTGTTTCTGGTGGTTAAAATACCAATCTAGGATGTAGAAGATAAGTCAGAACTGGAAATATCTGATAAATGAAGCTGTGGAGGTATATGAAACCATAGTTAAAAGGAGTCATAAGAAGGCAGCTAAATGTGGAGCATCAGAGGGGGGTCTACATTTAAGAAGGGAGTGGATACCAATGTTGAATGCTACTGACAGGTTGTGGAGAAGAGCAGTGAGGACTGAAGAAAAATGATTATGTTTTATTAAGAAGTTTAAAATGGTGGGAATAAAATGCAAATTATGAGACATTGAAGAGTGAGGAAGATGTGGAAGTAGATGCATTAGTATGGATATTCTTTCCTGATACTCTAATTATCTTCATAGTATTTGCCCATACCTGACAAGTTATACTTCTATTTGTTTGTTGTTTGAATCCCACTAGCAACTAAGGCAGGGAGTTTTGTCTGTTTCGTTCATAAATGTATCCAGTATATCTAGAACAGTTCCTGGCAAATAGATAGAGCCCTCAATAGATATCTGGTGAATGAATGTAGTAAGTTTGGTAGATAAGAAATGCAGTAGTTAACATATGTTATAGATAAAACAGAGTCATTTTTGGCCAACATTTTAATATGAACATTTTTCCTTTTTGGAGACAGGGTCTCACTCTGTCATCCAGGCTGAAGTGCAGTGGCATGATCATGGCCTCAATTTCCTGGTCTCAAGCAATCCTTCTGCCTCAGCCTCCCAAGTAGCTGGGACTACACACATGTGTCACCATGCTTGGTTAATTTTTTTTTTTTTTTATTTTTGGAAGAGATGGGGTCTTGCTATGTTGCCCAGACTGGTCTTGAACTCCTGGCCTCAAATGATCCTCCTATCTTGACTAATATGAACCGTCTTAAACATACAGAAAAGTTGAAAGAATGATAAATTGAATATCCATAAGCTCACTACCTAGATTCTACCAACAATGTTTAGCAATATTTGCTTTATTAGATATCCATCTTTCTATTCATCCTCCTGTCCATTCAACAGTCGAACTTATTTTGATTCGTTTCAAAGAAAGTTGCACATCAGAATACTTTAACTCTGGATATTCTGATATGCATGTAATTAACTAGAGATCAATATTTATATGTGCTTTATTCTTTCTTGAGGTAAAATTTATGTCAAGTGAGATGCACAACTCACAACTCTACTATTGGCAAATTTTAACAAATACATACACCTCTGTAACTCAAGGCCCTATTAACATATATAATATACCATGATTTAGAAAGTCTTTTTTTTGTTCTTATTTTATAAAGGTTCACATATCTTAAAATTCATCAACACTGAAATGTATAATTTAGTGTTTTTTAGTGTATTCACAGAGTTGTGCAACCATCACCACTATTTCCAGAACATTTTTGTTACCCCAAAAGGAAACTCATACCAATTGGTAGTCAATCCCCATTTCCACTTCCCCTCAGCCCCTGGCAAATACTATTATGCTTTTAGTCTCTATGGATTTGCCTGTTCTGGTTATTTCATATATATGGAATCACATAAACTGTGTTGCCTTTTGTTTCTGGTTTCTTTTACTTAGCATAATATTTTTAAGGTTCATTTACGTTTAAGCTTGTATCAGTACTTTATTCCTTTTGGTTACTGAACAAGATTCCATTGTATAGATATGCCACATTTTTAAATCCATTCATTGGTTGATGGACTTTTTTTCTACTTTTTGGCTATTGCAAATCAATCTGCTATAAAAATTCATGTATTAGTATTTGTGTTAACATACGCATTTATTTCTCCTGAGTATATACTATATACCTAATAACAGAACTGCTAGGCCATATGGTAACTCTATTCTTAAATTATGAGGAACTATAAAAACGTATTCCAAAGCAGCTGCATCATTATACATTCCCAATAGAAATGCATGAAGATCCTTATTTCTCCATATCCTCACCAATTTTCTTGTTGTCTGTCTTTTTATTTTAGCTGTACTGGTGGAGGTGAAGTAGTATTTTATTGTGGTTTTTGGTTTGCATTTCCCAAATGAATAATGAAGCTGAGTTTCTTTCCCTGTGCTTATTGGTCATCTGTATAACTTCTTTTGAGAAAAATCTATATAGATCCTTTGTCCATTTTTAATTGGGTTATCTATCTTTTATTATTGAGTTGTAAGAACTCTTTACATAAATTATATACTAGATCATTATCAGATATTATTTATAATATTTTCTCTCATTTCGTGGGTTTTTGTCTTGTGTATCTTTATGGCAAGCAAATTTTTAATGTAATGAAGTCTATCCAACTTATTTTTTCTTTTGTTGCTTGTATTTTTATGTCATATCTAAAAATCTATTACCTTATCTAAGGTTACAAAGGTTTACCACTATGTTTTTTCTAGGTTGTATAGTTTTAGGTTCAATATCTAGGTTTATGATCCACTTTCAGTTAATTTCTACACAGAGTGTAAGGTAGGGGTCCAAATTCACTCTTTCCATGTGGATATCTAGTTGTCCCAGCACCATTTTTTGAAAACGCAGATTTTTTTTTTTTTTTTGAGATGGAGTCTGGCTCTGTTGCCCAGGCTGGAGTGCAGTGGCACGATCTCTGTTCACTGCAAGCTCCGCCTCCCGGGTTTATGCCATTCTCCTGCCTCAGCCTCCCCAGTCGCTGGGACTACAGGCGCCCACCACCATGTCCAGCTAATTTTTTTTGGTATTTTTAGTAGAGACGGGGTTTCACCGTGTTAGTCAGGATGGTCTCGATCTCCTGACCTTGTGATCCGCCCACCTCAGCCTCCCAAAGTGCTGGGATTACAGGTGTGAGCCACCGTGCCTGGCCAAAAAGACAGATCTTTCACACATTGAATGGTCAGGTCACCCTGGTTGAAAATCAGTTGACTATAAGGGTTTATTTCTGGACTTTCAATTGTATTACATTATCTATATGTCTATCCATATTCCATTAGCATACAATTTTGAATATTGTAGCTTTGTAGTAAGTTTTAAAATTAGAAAGTGTTGTCTTCCAATTTTGTTCTTCTTTTTCACGATTTTAAAATATACTTAGATTCCCCTGCATTCCATAAGAGTTTTCAGAACAGTTTGACAGTTTCTACAAAAAAAAAAAAGAAAAAGCCAACTGCTATTTTGATAGGGATTGTGTTAAATCTATAGATCAATTTGAGAAGTAGCACCATCTTAACAATATTAAGTGTTCCAATCCATGAAAATGGAGTATCGTTTGATTTATTTAGATCTATATTTCAAAGTTTTTAAAATAGTTTTCAGTGTAGAAGTCATGTGCTTTTTTGTGAAATTTATTCCCAAATATTTTATTGTTTTTGATGATATTGAAATGGATTCTTAAAAATTATCTTCAGATTGTTCATTGCTAGTAATAGAAAAACAATTAATTTTTTCACTTTAAAAAAAATTATTATTTATTTATTTTTAGACGGAGTCTTGTTCTGTTGCCCAGGCTGGAGTACAGTGGCACCATCTTGGCTCAGTGAAGCCTCCGCCTCCTGGATTCAAACAATTCTCCTGCTTCAGCCTCTCGAGTAGCTGGTACTACGGGAACATGCCACCATGTCTGGCTAATTTTTTGGTACTTTTTAGTAGAGATGGGGTTTTGCTATGTTGACCAGGCTAGTCTTGAACTCCTGACCTCAGGTGATCTGCCCGCCTCGGCCTCCCAAACTGCTGGGATTACAGGCGTGAGCCACTGTGCCCAACCCTCTTTGGTTTTGCATCCTACAACTTTGTTAAACTCAATTATTAGCTCCAAATATTTTGTGGATTTCTTAGGATTGTCTATATACAAGTTCATCTCATCTGTGAATATAGTTTTATTTCTTCATTTACAATCTGGATGTCTTTTATTTCTCTTTTCTTGATTACCCTGGCTAGAACCTCCAGTACAATATTAAATAGAAGTGCCTGAGGCAGACACTTCTTGTCTGTTCCTGATCTTAAGGGGAAAGTATCAAGTCTTTCACAACTAAGTATTATGTTAGAAATACTTTTTTCATAATGTCCTTTTTAGAAGCGAGGGTATTTCCTTCTATTCCTAGTTTGATGAGTTTTTTTAAAAATCATGAAAATGGGGACAGGCGTGGTGGCTCACGCCTGTAATTCCAGCACTTTGGGAGGCTGAGGCAGGCAGATTACCTGAGGTCAGGAGTTCGAGACCAGCCTGACCAACATGGTGAAACCCCGTCTCTACTGAAAATACAAAAATTAGCTGGGCACTGTGGCGGGTGCCTGTAATCCCAACTACCTGGAAGGCTGAGGCAGGAGAACTGCTTGAACTCAGAAGGCAGTGGTTGCAGTGAGCTGAGATTGCACCACTGCTCTCCAACCCGGGTGACAGAGTGAGATTCCGTCTCAAAAAAAAAAAAAAAAGTCATAAAAATGGTGATAAATTTTGTTGAAAGCGTTTTCTGTGTCTATTGAGATGTTCATGTGATTTGTCATTTGTTTTATTACTGGGGTATATTATATTGAGGGTTGATTGCTGGATTCTTTAGCTGCTTTTAGTCATCCTAAAGGGCAAAAAAGAAATGCAACCAGGTAATGGCTTTGGTTTTGTTTTTTCGCCTCCAGGTGGAAGGAAAAACAGCCCAAACATTTCCAAAGTTAAGCTTTGGGTGGGTCAAAAATGTTAAAAGCTTACATTACTCTATCCTTCAAGTGGCAGGACAAGAAGTTTAATCTGTTCCCATGGCTAGAGCAAAGCTTTAGCTAAGCCAGAGAGAAAAAAAAAAAGGCGGGGGGCGGGGGGGAAACCAGTGAGATATCAGAGCAGCTTCTTCCTTGACTCCCCCAAATACACACAACTTGAATCCTGGTAATGATCTCCAAGCAACCATAATGTTAACAATGTACATGCTGAGTTTACTGCCAGGGGTTTGCAGTGAGAAAAAAAGGAGAGAATTGTAAAAATTCACATTGTATTTTTGTGACTATTGCATTTAAATATGTCTCAATCAGTTTACATTGCTATGACAAGATACCATTGATTCAGATTTAACCACAAACATTAATGTCTCACAGTCCCAGTGCTGGAAGATTCTGTGTCTAGTGTGGTAGGCTCACTTCCTGGTTTGCAGTGCTGTATCTTCACATGGCAAGGAGAGAGAGCAAGCTCTGGTCTCTTCCTTTTCTAATTAGGGCACTAATCTCATCATGGGGAGGGGCGGTCCATCCTTATGATCTCATGTAAACCTAAGCCCGTCCCAAAGGCCCCAGTTCCAAATACCATCACATTAGGAATTAGGGATTCAAAACCAGACTTTTGGTGGGTGGAGAGACACAAATATTCAGTTCATAGAAAGATGCATGATAAAATTCTTATAATTTCATAAATTCTAGAGACATCTCCTCAATATAAGAAAGTGTTGATGGGACATAATTTGCTTTCTTTTTGCCCCAGTGAGAATATTATAACTTAAATGCTTTGAGTATTGCAAACAGAATAAATCTCTCTAGCTGATGCTATTTGCTATGATTTTTGTCTATTGGAACCTCTGGAAAAGGGCAAACAACACGAAATAAGAGACAATTTTTAGATGGAGATATACTTTTAGAGTTTTAAAAAGAAATTTTTATGTTGCAAATGGACTGTCAGAGTCTGACACTTAAAGGATAATGATTTCCCACTGCCTATCTTTGAGTGAGTCAAATAGACGCTAAGGGTTTATGGAATCCTTGCTTGTCCCTTGGACTTGGAACATGGCTATCTGTCTTTGCAACATTTTGACTTTGCTGCTGTTGAAGAAAAACCACTGGCTGTTTTTGGAATTCTCAATTCACAGATCTTAATTACCTGATCCTGACTCTAAGCTGATAGTGCCTTTTATGGACAGTTTCAGCCTGAGCAGGAGCTGTGTAAAACTGAAAGCAGGCATAGGTTCAATTAGCAGAACTCTGATTCTGGGACTCTATTGCATATTTTAAACACCCTTCTGTGGGATCCTAGTCTATGAAAACATCATTGATGCTGGATGGACTATCTGGATCACTTGCAGATGCCCATGAAGAAGGGCTTGTTCTCTGATGAAACCATCTAAGACTGAGTTGCTGATTAACTTACATTTCTGATGCAGAGGATAGTTGTGTTCCTAACCTGTGATTCCTGCCTCAAATTATAAGTTAGGGATGGACATATTACAAGGAATATGAATCCTCTGCCCACTCATGACAGATTGGACACTTGACCCGTTCTTAGGGGTGTCTCACTGATGTTGATTTGTTTTACTTTCTTGAGTAATTACAGTTTGCAACAATAAACTGATGGCCTAACTTTACTTCCCTTACTGTTCGCCTGGTGCACACATCTCAGTAAGGCAGTTTATTTAACGCAGCTCTCCCCAGAAAGAGATTTTGCTTTTCTAGGCTGCCCACTTGGATAAGTGGTCAGGACAAAAAGGGGTGTGAGGTTATGTAAAACCATCTTGAAAAGTGTTGAAACTCAAAATTTTGTCATGACATGTATCTTTCTGGTTATATTGTATACTTTTTTTCCCGTGAAAATGCTTTTGTCCTCCTGCATACAACCTGCTCAGATGAAAATGACACAGAATTTTTCTTGATCACTTTTGCCATCCAGAGATACCCAGCTGGCAACGCCCTTGCCCTGCCTCGACCCACAGCTTTGGGGCTGGCTCGGCCCTGCTACTGTTTCTGTCACATGGGGCAGCTGCCCTCTGCTGGTGGAGGGCAGTGGGCCACAGTGTTACAGCCTTCTCTGTACCCATGTTTGGTGGGTCCTGAGCTCTTATCTTGTGTCCAAGAAGAATGAGAATACACTGACAATCAAAGAGTGAGAAGGGCAGAGAATAATTTTATTGAGCGAGGAATAGCTCTCAGTGGAGAGGGAACATACGGGTGATCCCCCACCTGGAGTCAGGTGCTTTCTCTCTCACTGTGGCTGAGTCCACAGCTTTTTGGGCTTATAATAAGGGAGTGAGTGCTGATGGACTTGTGAGTATGCAAAAAAAGTTAAAGGTACCACTCAAAGGTGGGCATAACAGTGTAAAAAACAATTAGGGAAGCGTAGGTATAGGTGAAATAGGAGAAGCGTTGGGGAGATCAATCAGAGGAAAGTGCACCAAATGGGAAAACAGGTTCTCAATCCAGTCTGTGAATTTGACTTGTAGCTTGGCTTTCAGGCTTTAAGCTGTCTTTGGCTTGGAGGTGGGGTCTCACCAGGGACCCTGCCCTGTCTGCCTAGGCATTTGTCTGCCTCCTGCCTCTATCAAAAAGGTCTGAGTGAGAAGTAAAAATATGTTTGGGGAAAATGTAAAGTTTTGATAATTGAATGGAACACACTGATTTTGTAAAAGTGGGAAAAAAATCAAAACCCTGCCATCTGTGGAGGCATGAGAAGGAGTGGGGAGGGGAGATATTAATGATCTCTGTTTTTCAGAACCATTCCTTGAAGCTTTCCCTTTGTCTTGAAGGAAAACTCCTCATGCTGTCTTTCCAAACAGCTGCAAGTGCTTTGTATGTAAACTTCAGAGCCTAAGATCATATCTGCTGGTATGCTGACTCAGATAGCAATGGGTGGCCCCAGATCCTGTACCTTCTGTGTAGAATACCTCCAAATGCTGTCCATACTTTTAAAGTTGATAAACTGACGTTATGTGCAAGCAAACCTGTTTGGAACAGAGTACTTTAGTCATTTTCTCTGAAATCAAGACTAATTCTAATTTTTTGGACTGGACTGGGAAACTTAGGGCAGGAATTCCCATTATGGAGGCTACATTGGGGTCCTGATAAGCTGTACTGCCTAATGTATGTCCTACTTGAGGTACCCTAATAATTATAAACTCTTTGTTTCTAGGGGTACTACATGAGCCTTCTGGGACTGTACTTCTTGTGTGTACTCATGCTATCATGACACTGGCTGAGTCCCAAAAGGATTTCAGGTCAGCTTAAACTAAGTGGCCAGAGTTGTGCTGTGCCTGAATTAGTCTTTTTAAAGTATGGAAACAAGTAAAAAGTCACATGACTTTCTAAGATAGACCTTTGTGGTGAATGAGATTTTTTTTTGACTGGTTAAATCCAGAACCCCTAAAGGGCATAATCAAGATCAATACCACAGGATAGCCTCACCCTGCCGCATGAGGTCCTACTGGTATAATAATGTTGTTATCTAAAGGCTTGTCAATTTTCTTAAATTTTATCAAAGAACAAACTTTTGGTTTCATTTTTTTCTCTGTTGTTTTTCTGTTATCTCTTTCATTTGTTTCCATTCCAATCTTTATTATTTCCTTCCATCTGCTTGCTTTGGGTTTATGGCTCTCTTTCTTTAATTTCTTAAAGGTAGTATGGTATGCTATTGGTTTGAGATTTTTCTTTTTCTCTTCTTTCCTTTTTTCTGAGATGTGAGTCTCACTCTGTTGCTCAGGCTGGAGTGCAGTGGTGTGATCACAGATCACTGTAGCCTCAGTGTCTGGGCTCAAGGGATCCTCCTACCTCAGCCTCCCGAGTAGCTAGGACTATAGGTGTGTGCCACTATGCCTGGCTAATTTTTAAATTTTGTGTAGAGATATGGGGTCTTGCTATGTTGCTCAAGCCAGTCTGGAACCCTGGGCTCAAGCGATCCTCCTACCTCAGCTTCCAAATTACTGGGATTACAGGTATGAGCCATTGTGCTCAGCCTCTTCTGTTTAAATATAGGCATTCAGAGTGATAAATTCATCTCTAAACTATGGTTTAGCTGCATTCCATTAGTTTTGAAACATTGTGTTTTCATTTTCATTTATCTTAAAGTAGTTTTAAATTTCCTTTGTGATTTCTTCTTGATCCATTAGTTTTTTAGGACTGGGTTGTTTAATTTTTACGTTTGACAATGTCTCTAAATTTCCTTCTGTTCTTGATATCTGATTTCATTCCATTGTGGTTAGAGACATTTTTTGTATGATTTTCTGCATTATTGCTTTTTTGTATTAAATAGATATTTTCTACCACGCCATTTTAATTTCCTTGTGATTTCCTGTGTTACATTTTTGAGTTATTTTGTTAACACGTGCTCTGGAATTTACAATTAGCATCTTAAACAATCTAATTTGGTTAATGCTAACTTAAGTTCAAAGGTTTACAGAAACTTTGGTTCGGTATAGCTCTATTTTCTACTTTTTGTGCTACTTTTGTCATACAAAAGACATTTTTATACATTATAAACACATGAATAGTTTAAGAATTGTTACTTTACATATGCAATTGTCTCTTAATCAGATAGGAGAAGAATAGGGTTACAAACCGAAATACATTTATACTGTTTTATATTTACCTACCTTTACTGGTGCTTGTCATTTCTTCTTGTCAATTTGAGTTACTATTTAGCGTTTTCCATTTCAGCACAGAAAGATTATTTTTAGTACTTCTTATACAGCAGATCTTCTAGTAAATAATTCTTTCAGCTTTTTTTATCTTAGTTTCTCCATTATTTTTAGTTTTACTATGATTTTAATAACAAACCTTTAGTTTTATATAGTATTAGATTTATAGAAAAGTTGTGAAGATAGTACAAAAAGGGTTCCCACATAACCCTGTTTCAGTTTTCCCTATTAATATCTTACATTACTATGATACATTTAAAAGTAATTAACCCTTATTGATACATTATTATTTACTACCATCCATACTTTATTCAGATTGTCTTAGTTTTGACTGAATGTCTTTTTTTTCTGTTCCAGGATCCCATCCAAGACAATACATTGCCTTTAGTCATCATGTCTGTTGGGGCTCCTTTTGGCTGTGACAGGTTCTCAGACTTTCCTTATTTCTGATGATGCTGACAATTTTGAGGTGCACTAGTTAGGAATTTTGGAGAATGTTCCTCAACTGGGATTTGTGTGATATGCTTCTTATGATTACACTGGGGTTATGGGTTTCAAGGAGGAAGATAACAAAGGTAAAGTGTAGTTCTCATATATCAAGCATACATGCTATCATGCTATCAATGTGACTTATTACTGTGGATCTCCTAATTACTTGATCACCTGGCTGAGAGAGCATTTAACACCTTTCTCCACTGCAAAATTACTCTTCCTGCCCCATTTTCATTCTGTACTTTTTGGAAATAATTCTCTATTTTCTTGAGAGGGTAATAACAACATAAATTATTTAGAGTTCTTCTCCATGGGAAATTTGTCTGTTGTCCTCCATTTATATATTTATATATGTAAGTGTGGGCTAATAGGTATTTATTTTCTACTTGTTATATACTATGTTATTTATATTGTTGCCCAAATTGCTTCAGATTTGGATATTGGGAACTCTTTCAGTTGGCTCCTGTGTCCCTTTGACACTCATCCATAGATATGTGGGTTTTTAAAAATTTTGAGCATTTCCTTGCTTTTTGGCTTTATAAGATGCTTGTCTTACGTATACTCTGACCAAGACCTAGAATCAGCCATTTGTCTAAGGATCCCTGATTGAACCTTTTTGTTGGAAAATGTTACTAACAACCAAGATCTTGGCACTGGGTGTGCTCAGTGTTACTGGATTTTATCGCTTCTATCTCTTTATCTGCTCACTATTGTGCCTTATTCTTTCTATGCTATTCACTTCCAGTTTATCAGCTACTTAGCACTTTAATTTATTCCTTATTTTTTTCTGTACGATCAGCCTCCTACTCTAATGTGACTCCTCATGGGCTTACATTTTGAATCTCATCCTTAAAAAATATAAACTTTCATACCAACTTGCCTCCCCTTTCTCCATTATCCTGTTCAAAACCAAGTTTCTTAGAGATTTCAACTCACACTGCCTCTAATTTTTTGCCTCCCACTCAAAATCTCACAGTCAGCTTTCTTCTCTCATTCCATTGGCTCTGCTCTGACAGGGTCAAAAAATGACCTCCTTGTTTCTAAATCTAATGAGTGCTTTTATCTCCTTATCTGGCTGGACTAATCAATACTATTTGGTCTTGTTAACTATGCAAGAAATTCTCTTCTTGAAACTCTCCTCATTCCTCTCTTCTTTTATGACACTACTTTCTTGATTATTACATCCCCAGGATAATTTTTCTCTTTTGCAGGCTCCTCTTTCTCTGCCCCCTAGTTAATCTTTCCTAGGCTGGCTTTTTGTGTTTCTTTCTCTTACTGATAGATTGGTTAAAAAATATTTGCATAGATCTCTTGCATATGTGTTAAGAAATTTCTTCTGACTTACAACATATGCAACAGAGAGTCTTTAATCAGGCTTCTGCTATAAAAATTAATTTTCCTGGATTATGTAGATTGGTGTTTTCATCAATTCTGGAAAATTCTCAGTAATAACCTGTTCAAATACAGTAGTCACCCCATTATGTGCCGTTTCTCCATGGTTTCAGTCACCTGTGGTCAACCATGATCCAAAAATATTAAATGACAAAATTCCAGAAATAAACAATTCATAAGTTTCAAATTGCATGCTTTTTCAAGTAGCATAATAAAATTTAATGCCATCCCATTCCATCCTACTTAGGAAGGGAACATCACTTTGTCCAGTATATCCACATTGTACATGCTACACATTCGTTACTTGCTTAATAGCCATCTTGGTTATCAGATTGACCGGCATGATATAGTGCTTGTGTTCAAGTAACCCTTATTTTATGTATTAGTGGCCCCAAAGTAGAAGAGTAGTGATGCTGGCATATTGCTATAGTTGTTGTATTTTATTAGTAGCTATTGCTGTTAATCTCTTACTGTGCCTAATTTATAAATTAAACTTTGTCATGAGTATGTATATATAGACAAATACATATATATGTGTATATGTGTGAATATACATATATATTTGTATATACATTTATATTTTATCTCTAAATGTATTATACATAAATATATATGCATTATATATAAGTAATAGATATATATTATATATAAATAATATATATTTATACATGTATATATATACATTTATATATAAATATAAATATATATTTATCTATGTGTATATATATATAATATACATATATGTATAATCTATATTAATTTTTAACATATTTTAATTAATAATACAAATAAATATATATTGCTATTTATATAGAATATAATAAAGCATAATAAATAATACTCTATATAAAGACATATATGCATTTATATGCATATTTTGTATGTGTTATTTATACATATATAAATACATATATATTTGTATATATAGGGCTCAGTACTAGCCATTTCAGGCATCCACTGGCAGTCTCAGAACATATACCCCATGTGCAGTCTCTGATTCTTTACTTTTTTATTCTCTTTCTCAAACTTTGATTAAATATATTTTAGTCTTTTTACTGGACTCTTTGTCTTTTTATATCTATTATGTATTTCCCATCTTTTGTCTCTCTATTCTGCATTCTAAACAGTATCTTTGACTTATCTCCTAATTCACTAATTCTTTCTTCAGCTGGATCTAGTATCCTGTGAATATTTTAACTCTCAGTTATTGTTATTTTGATTTCCATAAATCCTATTTTGTTATTTTTCAAATTTATTACCTCAATTTTTTATGGTTTCCTCTTCTGGGCAGAAATCTTTAAGCTTAAAAATTTCTTTTCAAAAAATTAAGCATGTGCTTCTCATCTGTAAATTCTCATTACTCCAATTCCTAAAGCAGTCTTTGTGTATCTGGGCTTTTCTGTCTGTTGTTTTTACTGGTTCTTTATTGTGGTATCTTGTTTCCTAGTTCTTTGTTATCTATGCTTATAGCCAATTGCTGTATTATATTATTTATAGGCATAATTTAAATCCTAGAATGAAAGTATCTTCCTTCAAAAAGGATTCACATGTGCTTCTATTAGGGGGATAGTCCCAGTTCAGGACCATGTTAATAAGGTTAAAGCTTTGATTTTTCCCAGATGGCCCAGTCAAATCAAACTGTGGATGCGATTCCAAATGAGGTTTGACCGACTTCCACTTCACCTTCACCCAGATATTGAAGCCTTTTGAAGTCCTAGATTATTGTGCAAAAGCACTACTGTTAGATTTCCTATCTTATGTGAACCCTGTGTTTTGATTTATTTTACCTGAAATTTCTAAATAAAACAGTTTTCATAATCATTTACCTCTCTGAATTCTTAGTTTCCCTTCCATTTTTACTGTTAATTTTCTTTCCGTATTGTCAGTTATTTGTTGTGTTAAGAAAACTTTAAAAAAGAAACCCCATTCGGCTGGACGCGGTGGCTTACGTCTGTAATCCCAGCACTTTGGGAGGCCGAGGCGGGCGGATCACGAGATCAGGAGATCGAGACCATCCTGGCTAACATGCTGAAACCCTGTCTCTACTAAAAATACAAAAAAAAAAAAAAAAAAAATAACCAGGCGTGGTGGTGGGTGCCTGTAGTCCCAGCTACTTGGGAGGCTGAGGCAGGAGGATGGCGTGAACCCAGGAGACAGAGCTTGCAGGTGAGCCGAGACCGTGCCACTGCCTGGGCGACAGAGCAAGACTCCGTCTCAAAAAAAAAAAAAAAAATAATAATAATAATAGTTTAAAACCCATTCATTTTTACAGTTGTTTTTGATGGGAAATTTTGTCCAAACTTTCCAGTTATGATCATCCATCAGGAACAAAATTGTGGCTTTCCAGTGTAGGAGACTGCCATCCTAGAGTATGTAGGATTTCTGTTTTTGTAAAACTCCATTTATTAAATATATTTTATATATTCGAATGGCAGTAAGATATATCAGTCAGGGTTCTTGATGGCAAGCAACAAAAGTCAACTCTGGCTATTTTGAATAGAAAAAAAGTTATGAAAACATACTGAACCTTATGGAATCTCAAAGAAAACTAGAGAAACAGACTTGGAGAAAGTGGCTGAACAAAACAGATTCACAAAAGCAAGTCAAAAGTCTTTCCACAGAACTAATTTTGTGCATATACTGCTGCCATCTTCACTGCTACAAAGTGATTGTCAGGGTTTCACTGCCAATACCTTTGGCCCCAGTACTGATATTCTTGAAATTGAATGTTCTTGCCATTTGTCCTACTGGTTCATGAAATAAAATATTATTCTCTCTTCTTTCTCTTTGTGTCACTGATTTCTGATTCAGGGTCTAGAATGGGTGCATCTGATTGACCCAGTCTGGAGTATGTGCCCACACCCTGAGAGGGAAGATGGGAAAGTAAGTTTCTCATAATTGTAACTTCCCTGATAGTAGGCAAATTTTGCTTTCTATCTAGATTCAAAAGGTAGAAAATTCCCAGACATGGTAAATGGGTCTATTACAGAAATACTTTTTTACTGTAACAATATTTTGGTAAAATTGTACAATACATGGTGTTTTGCTGGTCCAGCCCTTCCGCAGTATGGAAAGATTGAAGGATCCAGTAAATAACATCCCAAAGGCAATAGAACTGGGATCAACTATAGACATTGGCATCTTCTAGTCTAGGCCTAGCCATCACCTCCATTTTCTTGACTGTCCCACTTGCTCTGCTTATTGGACCTTCAGCAATCTCTAGATCAATAGCAAATGTGACCAGAAAGACTGAGGCCAATAGCTACAGTAAAGGGCATAGAAAAATCTAAAGGTACATAGTCAAGCATACAGGTATGATTCCTCTGCTTCTCCAACAGTTTGACGTATGATAGTCTCTGCTATACCCAAGAGGCCACTTTGCTAGGCCTGTGGCTCAGATAGGCTGCTTTCATTAGTATGTTGCACCTGCTTTATATTTCTGCTTCTTAATTCCCACCTTGTCATCATATATAGACATTCTGCTTTGTTAGTTGTTCACTTAATGCCACCTCCTCAGCTAGAATTACATTCCTGGAAATTCACTGAAGTAAAATATAGATTTCTCAGGGCAATAGTAGGCAGTTTTAAGTTCTACACCTCTCACAGAGCTTTGTGGATGACATAGATGAAGCAACCAGGAAGGTCTTGAATAAGAAAATCCTTGCTTAGCACAGTGGTTTTAAATAACATCTGCATAACTCCACATTTTATATCTGTAGTTCTGATCTTCCACTCAACTTTAGACATAGACATGTGAGTAGAAATATCAAGTAAGCAATTGGATATATAATAAACATCAAATATTCATCGTGGCCAAAGTAGAATTCTGGTGCTGTTACTCAACAGACCCATTTTTCTCCAAGTCTTCCTTCTCACAATTAAGGATGCCAGGTTACACACCCCAAACACTGCTGTTCTCATTAAGGTTCAATAGGCTTTCTTGAATAAATGATCTTCAAATTGTTCCAAACCTTTTATGAACGATGAGACTTTGGAAAATGTTGATTTTCATAAATTGGCAATATTTTCATTGCTTTGCTAGAAGAGCAGATTTATGGAGGTTCCTATTCCACCATTATGGAAGTTCTGCCATTGTCTATGTTATTTGTCTGTACCTATTTGTCTGTACCTAGTAAAATAAATATGAAGAAATGAATCTATTAAGTCATTGTGTGCATTAAAAAGCTTGTTAAAGTTATATTATCATTTTAATGTTGAGATTTCATTTTCTAAAAGTTCATTTAGAAAAATCTCACATTCATAAATAATACATTTTCTGAAGTTTTCTTTTCTTGTAATCAGTTTGATTTTGGGACTTGAGTCATGCTGGCGTCATAAAATTAGTTGAGAAGTGTTCCCTTCTCTGTTATCTGAATGATACTATGTAGAATTGGTGTCACTTTTCTCTACAAATTTAAAGAATTTGCCTGAATTTTTGTTTTCAGATTTTTAACAAAGTATTCAATTTTTTAAATAGTCACAGACTATTTCAACTACCTATTTATTCTTGAGGGAGTTTATATAGTTTGTGTTCTTTTTTTAGAAATTGGCCCATTACATCTAAGTTGTCACTTTACATGTGTATATTTGTGCATACTATTCCATTATTATCCTTTTAAACTAAAAATAGAACTACCATACAATCCAACAATCCCATTATGGGTTTTTTATCCAAAGAAAAGGAAATCAGTGTATCAGAGGGATACCTGCACCCTCATGTTTATTGCAGCACAATTTATAATAGGCAAGATATGAAATCAACCTAAGTGTCCATCGATGGATGAATGGATAAAGAAAACTAGGCATATATTCTCAATGGAATAGTGTTCAGCCATAAGAAAGAACAAAGTTTTGTAATTTGCAGCATCACCAATGGAACTGGAGGTCATTATGTTAAGCTGAATAAACCAGGCACAGAAAGATGAATACTGCATGTTCTCACTCTTACATGGGAGCTAAAAAAGTTAATCTCATGGAGGTAGAGAGTACAATGATAGTTACCAGAGGCTGGGAAGAATATGTGGTGGGGTGGGGCATGAAGAAAGGTCGGTTAATGGACACAAACATACAGCTAGGTAAAAGGAATATGTCCTTATGTTCGATAGCAGAGTAGAGTGACTATAGTTAACAGCAATGTATTGTATATTTCAAAATAGCTAGAAGAGAGAACTTGAAATGTTGCCAACACATAGAAACGATAAGTGCTTGAGATGATAGGTATCCTAAATATCCTGATTTGATCATTATACATTCTATGCATGTAACAAAATAGCACATGTGCCCCATAAATATTACAAATATTATATAAACAATAAAACAATTAAATCTGTATGACCTAAAGTAATATTCTCTCATTCTTGATGATGATAATTTCTGTTCTCTTTATTTTATTCTTGCTACAGACTTGATGATTTTGTTAATCTTTTCAGAAAGACTGCTTTTACTTTAATTGATTCTTTGTTAATTTTATTTTCATATTGTATTGATTTCTGCCCTCACAGTTATTATTTTTTAAACTCAGCTTTAAGTTTGCTTCTTGATTTCTGCTTATGTAAGGGGGAAGCTTTAGATTACAATTTTCAGATTTTCCTTTTTTTCTAACATAGAAATTTAATGCCATAGCTTTCCATCTAAGCAATACTCTAGCTGCATGGTGCACATTTTATATGTTGTAATTTTATTTTTGTTCAATGCAAAATATTTTCTGATTTTGATTGAGACTTTCTTTTTGTCTCATATAAGCATGTCATTTAATTTCCACATGTTTGGAAGTTTTCCTGTTATCATTTTGTCATTGATTTTAAATTTAATTATCTTAAATTTATACCTGAGAATATACTTCATATATTTCAATTGCATTATGTGTGCTAAATTTTGTCTCATTACCTAAAATATGGTCTGTTTTGATGAGTATTGCACGTACACTTGAACTTATATTCTATTGTTGAGTGAAAAATTCTATGAATGTTGATTAGATCCAGTTTGAAACATCATTCACTTATTCATTTATTCTACATCATTGCTGATTTTCTGTCTATCTATCACTAAGAAAAGCATGTTGAAATTTCCAGGTATAATTGTGGATTGATTTGCCTATTTCTCCTTTTAATTCTGCTAGTTCTTGCTTTATTTGAAATTATGTTACTACTGGCATACACATTTAATTTACTGTGTAGATTGATTTGTCTCATTCTCTTTTTAGTTCTGTTATTGCTTTATTTGAAATTCTGTATTAATGGCATGCACATTTTATTTACCATGACTTCTTAATGAAAAAACATTTTATTAATGCATAATGTTCTTCTTTACTTTTGTAAAATAGTATTTGTTTTGCAGTCTACATCTACTTTGTCAGATATTAATACAGTCACTCCAGCTTTCTTGATTTTTGTTTTCATGCTATATCTTTTTCCATCCTTTAATACTTAACCTATCTGTAATTGAAGTGAATTTCTTGCATATAATGTATACTTCAGTCATTTAAAGAAATCTAATCTGATAGTCTTTGTCTTTTAAGGAAAAGATGACTGAAAACCCAGTAGGAGAGCTTTGTGGCATTTTCACTTACCCTTGCCTGATCCCCCTTTCCCTGGCTTACTGGCAGTCTGGAAGATGTCAGCCCACATTCCTGTGGTGGGTTTCTGGTGCCAGAGGAAGCAGTATGAACTTGTTCTAAAGAACTATGGTTTTCTGTTTTGACCTGTTTGGTGATTCTCTGAAGGAGTAACACAAAGGCCTTATCTTTATGGAACCTAACCAGGAATTCTCTCAGGGAAGAGAAGCAACTATAAAAGAAGAATTTGTTTAAAGCATTTAAAAATAAATGAACTGGCTGCTGTGACCTGGGGCAAAAGACATTAATTAGGGGCAATAATAAACATATTAAGAATCCTGTGAGAGCAATCTAGGAAGGAAGATGTCTTGGAGAATAGAGGCTTTGAGAAGCTTCCACATGTTCCTCAGAATTTAGGAGGTCGTATACATGCCCATGGCAGACTGCTGGGCGGAGGGGGCGGGGGGTGGGAAGAAGGCACTAAGCTTTGAGCTCTCTCTTCAAGTTCTACACAAGCGGGAAGTGAAGGTGCGAGAAATGTTGTAAACTGCCTGGGAGAATGTGGCAAGCATGCCTCAGTGCGTACATGGATGCATGCAAACATGCACACACACACACACACACACACACACACAATCTAGCTTCAAGATTGGAAATTTGGTTTTTGGCTTCAGGAATTTAAAGACATCTCTATCAAATCACTAGCTGATCACTAAGCCAGAAGAACAGAGAATTTAGAAAATCACACTTGACAAAGACTAGAATAGTTTGGGAAACTCATCAAATGAATAACCAGAACCCACAAAACGAAGCAAAACTAACCCTGGTAAGGGAAGAAGAATCAGATTTTCATGTAATAATATAAAAAATACCTATTTTTTTATTTAAAAAATTATGAGATATGAAAGAAAGCAAGGGGGCATGACCCATTCACCATAAAAAAATAAATGGACAGAAACTGTCCATGAGGAAACCCATGCATGAGTTTCCTAGACTTACACTTTAAATCAACTATCTTAATTAAGCTCATTGAGTTAAAGGAAAGCATTGGCAAAGAACTAAAGGAAATCAGGAGAACAAGATCTCACCAATTAGAGAATTTTTAGTAAAGGGATAGAGATTATACAAAGTAAATAGAAATTCTGGAACAAAAAGTATAACTGAAATGAAAAATTTACTATAGGCATTCAGTACAAGATTTGAATAGTCAAATGAACCAGTGAATATGAAGATGAGTCATTTGGAATTTTCCAGTCTGAGAAGCAGACAAAAAATGAAGAAATATGAATAGTTGTAAAGGGAACTGCAGGATAATATAAAGCATACCAACATACATATGTTTGAAGACATAATGGCCAAAAGTTTCCCAAATTTGATAAAGAACATGAATCTACACATTCAAGAAGCTCCACAAACTTCAAGTACCATAAATTTAAAGAGACCATACTAAAATACATTATAGTAAAATGTTGAAAGCAATAGCAAAGAATCCTGAAAGCATCAAGAGAGAAGTGACTTCTTGCATATAAGGCATCCTTAATAAGATTAACTGCCAATTTTTCTTCAGGAACCATGGAGGTCAGAAAGCAGTGGATGATATATTAAAGTGTTAAAAGATAAGTCTGTCAACCAAGAGTTCTACATCTAGCAAAAATATCCTTCAAAAATGAGGGAGAAATTAGGACATTGCAAGCTTTTTATAAAAGTTTGCCACTTGCCCTACAAGAAATCATAATGTAAGTCTGTTAGGCTGAATGGAAAGGACATTGGACAGTAACTTTAAACCATAAGAAGAAATAAAGAAAAACAGTAAAGGTAGCTACATACATATTTTGGGTTGCTGGTATCCTCTCAAAAGTTATATTGCAGTCTTAACTCCTAATATATTAGAATGTGACCTTATTTGGAAGTAACACCATTGCAGATGTGATTAGTTAAGAAAAGATTCTACTGGTGCAGTGTGGGCTTTTAATGCAATGAGTGGTGTTCTTATAAGAAAATGTTGTGTGAGCACACAGGGAGAGTGCTATGTGAAGGTGAAGGCTGGAAATGGAGTAATGCATCTACAAGACAAGGAACACTAAGGATTACAAGCTGTCATCAGAAGCTAGAAGAGAGACATCAGACAGATTCTGTCTCAGAGTCCTCAGAAAAAACCAACATGGATGACACCTAGATATCAGACTTCTAGCCTCCAAAACTTTGAAGAAAATGAACAGAGAATAAATTTCTGTTGTTTTAAGCCACCCAATTTGTGGTAATTTGCTATGGCCACACAGTGTCTGGCAATTTGTCATAGCAACCTATCTATGTTTAATAGGTAGATATAAAAGCCAGTATTATTATATTGTTAGATTCTTTAAATTTTGTTTTTGCTTTTTGAGACAGAGCCTCACTGTCACCCAGACTGGAATGCAGTGGTGTGATCTCTGCTCACCGCAGCCTCCAGCTACCAGGCTCAAGCAATTCTCCTGCCTCAGCCTCCTGAGTAGCTGGGATTACAGGCGCACATCACTACCACCTTGCTAATTTTTGTATTTTTAGTAAAGATGGGGTTTCACCGTGTTGGCCAGGCTGGTCTTGAACTCCTGACCTCAAATGATCCACCTGCCTTGCCTCCCAAAGTGCTGGGATTACAGGCGTGAGCCTATATTGTTAGTTTGTAATTCCTCTTTTTTCTATCTTATTACAAAATTAAATGTATAAAACAATAACTATAAATATATGTTGATAAGAATGCAATATATAAAGATGCAATTTGTGACAATAACAACTCATAAAGGGGTGTAGATGGAGCTCTATGGAAACAGATCTTGTGTAATAGCAAAGCTAAATTGGTATTAATTCAAACTAAATGGTTATACATTTAAGATGTTAACTATAATCCCCAGGGTGTCTAAGAAAATAGAATGTACAGAAAAGGAATTGAGAAGAAAAATGTCACTCTATGAAAAAAAATCAAACACAAAAGATGGTAGTAATGGAGAAAATGAAGGGAAAAAAGTCTAAGATATGCAGAAAACAAATAGCAAAATAATAGAAATAAGTACTTATAAGTAATTATTTTAAATGTAAATGCATTATTCTCCTCAATTAAGGCAGAGATTGACAGAATGGATAAATGAAACACGATCCAACTGTGTATTGTCTATAAAATGTATACTTTAAATATAAAGGAAAAAATAGTTTGAAGTAAAAGGATTGAAATAGCTATTCCATGCAAATAGTAACCAAAAGAGGGCTGGGATGGCTATAGTACTATATCAGATAAAATAGACTTTAAGTAAAAATTGTTAAAAAGACATAAAAGGATAGTATATATTTTTAAACAGGTCAATTCATCAAGAAGATGTGCAATTTATATACTTGTCTAAGAATAAACAGTTCTACAATAATAGTTGAAGACTTCAATACCACACTTTCAATTAAGGATAGAGCAATTGGAAAAAAGTCAATAAGGAATAGAGATTTTGAATAACACTATATACCGACTAGACCTAACAGACTATACCAAACAACAGCTGAATACTTAAGTGCACATGAAATATTCTCCAGGATAGATAAGATTTTAGAACACAAAATTAGTTTCAATACATTTAAAATTACTGAAATCATGCAAAGTATATTTTCCAACCACAATGAAATAAAAATAGAAATCATTAACAGAAGAAAAATGGAAAAATCACAAATATGTTGAAATTAACATGTATCTGAACAACTAATGGGTCAAAGAAGTAATCCACAAGAGGAATTCGAGAATTAAACATAAATGAAAATGAAAAGGCAACATACCAAAACTCATGGGATCCTGCAAAAGCAGATGTTTTAATTTAGGTTCTTTAAGATGGAAAGAATCCCTTCAATGATTAGGAGAGACATAAGATGAAAATAAATATTTTAAGAGAGAGACCATGAGTGGTGGGCCAATACCTTTATTGGTCCAGGGCAGTATCCAAACAGGTTTCCCTCGGGGAGTTTTAATTGGTGGGTTTAAAGCAATCAGGCATGAATTCCAATAGGTAACGCTGTGTCTGAATGGTGGTCACTGTGGCATATCTGCACAGTGCATGCAGGATGTGGGGGTCAGCAGAGCCAGTCAAGAGATTGTATCTAGCTGTCTTACAGAGAAGTGATCATGAAGAGGAAGTTGTCTAAGACACATATCTGGATCAACCACATTATGAAACTGGGGGTGGGGAGGATATAGAACTGGAAACTGTGGCCAGGCACGATGGCTTACACCCATAATCCCAACACTTTGGGAGGCCGAGGTGGACAGATCACGAGGTCAGGAGTTCGAGACCACCTGGCCAATATGATGAAACCCCGTCTCTACTAAAAATACAAAAATTAGCTGGGCGTGGTGGCACGCGCCTGTAGTCCCAGTTACTCCGGAGGCTGAGGCAGAAGAATCGCTTGAACTCGGGAGGCAGAAGATGGAGTGAGCTGAGATTGCACCACCGCACTCCAGCCTGAGTGACAAAGTGAGACTCCGTCTCAAAAAAAAAAACAAAAAAAACAAAACTGGAAACCATGTAAAGGGTGACTGAGCCCTGATTCTGGTAAGGAAAAGTCAAACTTAAACTTATATTTAAAATAAATGCCCAGATGACTTAAAATGATAAGAATTCACTGAAGCAGTTCTCAATAGAAAATGTCTAGCTGTACCAACAGACATATGACAAAATGCTCATCTTCACGGGTCATCAGAGAAATGCAAATCAAAACCACAATGAGATACCATCTCACGCCAGTTAGAATGACAATCATTAAAAAGTCAGGAAACAACAGATGCTGGAGAGGATGTGGAGAAATAGGAATGCTTTTACATTGTTAGTGGGAGTGTAAATTAGTTCAACCATTGTGGAAGACAGTGTGGCGATTCCTCAAGGATCTAGAACTAGAAACACCATTTGACCTAGTGATCCCATTACTGCATATTTACCCAAAGGATTATAAATCATGCTACTGTAAAGACACATGTACATGTATGTTTACTGCAGCACTATTCACAGTAGCAAAGACTTGGAACCAACCCAAATGTCCATCAATGATAGACTGGATTAAGAAAATGTGGCACATATACACCATGGAATACTATGCAGCCATAAAAAAGGATGAGTTCATGTCCTTTGCAGGGACATGGATGAACCTGGAAACCATCATTCTCAGCAAGCTATCACAAGGACAGAAAACCAACACCACATGTTCTCACTCATAGGGGGAGTTGAACAACAAGAACACACAGAAACAGGGTGGGGAACATCATGCACTGGGGCCTGTTTGGGGGTGGGGGGCTGGGGGAGGGAGAGCATTAGGAGAAATACTAATGTAGATGACGGGTGATGGGTGCAGCAAACCACCATGGCACGTGTATACCTATGTAACAAACTTGCATGTTCGCACATGTACCCAGAACTTAAAGTATAATATAAAAAAAAGAAAGAAAGAAAAATAAGGTTATGTGCACTGGCCTAGATAAAAATAATATCTAGCTGTAAACACCTCATTCCAAAAGAAAAAATATCTCAAGTCAATAAGCTAACTTTAAATTTTGAGAAGCTAGGGAAAAAAGCAAACTGAGGCCACAGCTAACAACAGAAGAAGAGATGATTGAAATACAGAACATAAAAATACAGGAAATCAATGAATTCAAAAGTTGGTTCTTTGAAAAAATCAACATAATTCACAACTAATAATAGCTAAACTGACTAATAGAAGATACAAAGAACTAGAATCAGAAATGAAAGTGGGGTATTACAACTGAATCAACAGGAATTAAAAAGATTATAAGAGAATACTATGAAGAAATGCATGCTGATGTGACAATGCAGATGAAATGAACATATTCCTAGAAACAAACTACCAAAACTGCCTCAAGAAATAGAAAATCTGAACAGACCTATACCAAGTGAACAAATTGAATCACCAATCAAGAAGTAAAAGCCCAGAAATAAATGGCTTCACTGGTGAGTTCTACCAAACATTTAAAGAAGAATTAACACCAATCCTTCTCTAACTCTTCCAACCTATAGAGGAGAAAACAGTTTCTAATTCATAGGTGAGGCCAGCATTTACCTGAAACCAGAACAAGACAAAGACAGTATAAGAAAAAAAAAGTGCAGGTCAATATCCCAAATGAATACAGATGCAAAACTCTTCAACAAAATACTAGCAAACCAAATCCAACAACATATTTAAAGGATTATTACCATGACCAAATGGGATGCATCCCACAAATGCAGGGGTGGTTCAACGTACAAAAATCAATTAAACCACATTAAGAGAATAATGGGGGAAAAAACACATTATTTCAATTGATGGAAAAAATGTATTTGACAGAATCTGCACTTTTTCATGGTAAAAAACAAAACACTCAAAAAACAAGGAGGGCAATTTCCTCAACATAGAGCATTTATGAAAAACCCACAGCTAACATCAAACTCAGTAGTGAAAGTATGAAAGCTTTTCCTTTAATGTTAGAGATAAGACAAGCATGCCTGCATTTGCCACTTCTATTCAATGTCATACTGGAAGTTCTAGCCAGGGCAATCAGGCAACACAGAGAAATAAAAGGCATCCAAATTGTATAGAAAAAGTTTAAACTATCTGTATTCACAGATGACATGATCTTATATATAGAAAATTGTGATGAATCCTCAAAATATGATTAGAGCTAATAAAAATACAGCAAAGTTGCGATATAATAAATCACACTATAATCAGTATTTCTATACTCTAGCAATGAATAATACAAATAGGAAATTAAGAAAATAATTCCGAGGGGCGGAGCAAGATGGCCAAATAGGAGCAGCTCCAGTCTCCAACTCCCAGCGCGAGCGACACAGAAGACCGGTGATTTCTGTTTTCAACTGAGGTACTGGGGTCATCTCGCTAGGGAGTGCCGGACAATCGGTGCTGGTCAGCTGCTGCAGCCTGACCAGCGTGAGCTGAAGCAGGGCGAGGCATCGCCTCACCTGGAAGCGCAAGGGGGAAAGGAATCCCTTTTCCTAGCCAGGGGAACTGAGACCACAACACCTGGAAAATCGGGTAACTCCCACCCCAATACTGCGCTTTAAGGAAACAGGCACACCAGGAGAATATATCCCACACTGGCCGGGAGGGTCCCACGCCCACGGAGCCTCCCTCACTGCTAACACAGCCGTCTGCGGCGATCTATCCGCAAGGCAGCAGCGAGGCTGGGGGAGGGGCGCCCGCCATTGCTGAGGCTTAAGTAGGTAAACAAAGCCGCTGGGAAGCTCGAACTGGGTGGAGCTCACAGCAGCTCAAGGAAGCCTGCCTGTCTCTGTAGACTTACCTCTGCGGACAGCGCACAGCTGCAGCCATTAGGGGAAAGAGCGGGGGCGGTGCAGACGCGAACGACTCTGTCTGACAGCTTTGGGAGAGCCGTGGATCTCCTAACGCGGAGGTTGAGATCGAGAACGGACAGACTGCCTGCTCAGGTGGGTCCCTGACCCCTGAGTAGCCTAGCTGGGAGACATCCCCCACTAGGGGCAGTCTGACACCCCACACCTCACAGGGTGGCGTCACCCCTGAGAGGAAACTTCCAAAGAAAGAATCAGACAGGTACACTCGCTGTTCAGCAATATTCTATCTTCGGCAACCTCTGCTGCTGATACCCAGGCAAACAGGGTCTGGAGTGGACCTCAAGCAATCTCCAACAGACCAACAGACAGTCCTTCTGACTGTCAGACGGAAAACTATCAAACAGGAAGGACACCTATACCAAAACCCCATCAGTACGTCACCATCATCAAAGTCCAGAGACAGATAAAACCACAAAGATGGGGAAGAAGCAGGGCAGAAAAGCTGGAAATTCAAAAAATAAGAGCGCATCTCCCCCTGCAAAGGAGCGCAGCCCATCGCCAGCAACGGATCAAAGCTGGTCAGAGAATGACTTTGACGAGATGAGAGAAGAAGGCTTCAGTCCATCAAACCTCTCAGAGCTAAAGGAGGAATTACGTACCCAGCGCAAAGAAACTAAAAATCTTGAAAAAAAAGTGGAAGAATTGACAGCTAGATTAATTAATGCAGAGAAGATCATAAACGAAATGACAGAGATGAAAACCATGACACGAGAAATACGTGACAAATGCACAAGCTTCAGTAACCGACTCGATCAACTGGAAGAAAGAGTATCAGCGATTGAGGATCAAATGAATGAAATGAAGCGAGAAGAGAAACCAAAAGAAAAAAGAAGAAAAAGAAATGAACAAAGCCTGCAAGAAGTATGGGATTATGTAAAAAGACCAAATCTACGTCTGATTGGGGTGCCTGAAAGTGAGGGGGAAAATGGAACCAAGTTGGAAAACACTCTTCAGGATATCATCCAGGAGAACTTCCCCAACCTAGTAGGGCAGGCCAACATTCAAATTCAGGAAATACAGAGAACGCCACAAAGATACTCCTCCAGAAGAGCAACTCCAAGACACATAATTGCCAGATTCACCAAAGTTGAAATGAAGGAAAAAATCTTAAGGGCAGCCAGAGAGAAAGGTCGGGTTACCCACAAAGGGAAGCCCATCAGATAACAGCAGACCTCTCGGCAGAAACTCTACAAGCCAGAAGAGAGTGGGGGCCAATATTCAACATTCTTAAAGAAAAGAATTTTCAACCCAGAATTTCATATCCAGCCAAACTAAGCTTCATCAGTGAAGGAGAAATAAAATCCTTTACAGATAAGCAAATGCTTGAGATTTTGTCACCACCAGGCCTGCCTTACAAGAGACCCTGAAGGAAGCCCTAAACATGGAAAGGAACAACCGGTACCAGCCATTGCAAAAACATGCCAAAATGTAAGACCATCGAGGCTAGGAAGAAACTGCATCAACTAACGAGCAAAATAACCAGTTAATATCATAATGACAGGATCAAGTTCACACATAACAATATTAACCTTAAATGTCAATGGACTAAATGCTCCAATTAAAAGACACAGACTGGCAAACTGGATAAAGAGTCAAGACCCATCAGTCTGCTGTATTCAGGAGACCCATCTCACATGCAGAGACATACATAGGCTCAAAATAAAGGGATGGAGGAAGATCTACCAAGCAAATGGAGAACAAAAAAAAGCAGGGGTTGCAATCCTAGTCTCTGATAAAACAGACTTTAACCATCAAAGATCAAAAGAGACAAAGAAGGCCATTACATAATGGTAAAGGGATCAATTCAACAGGAAGAGCTAACTCTCCTAAATATATATGCACCCAATACAGGAGCACCCAGATTCATAAAGCAAGTCCTTAGAGACCTACAAAGAGACTTAGACTCCCATACAATAATAATGGGAGACTTCAACACTCCACTGTCAACATTAGACAGATCAACGAGACAGAAAGTTAACAAGGATATCCAGGAATTGAACTCATCTCTGCACCAAGCGGACCTAATAGACATCTATAGAACTCCCACCCAAATCAAAAACATAATACCTTCTCAGCACCACATCGCACTTATTCCAAAATTGACCACATAATTGGAAGTAAAGCACTCCTCAGCAAATGTACAAGAACAGAAATTATAACAAACTGTCTCTCAGACCACAGTGCAATCAAACTAGAACTCAGGACTAAGAAACTCAATCAAAACCGCTCAACTACATGGAAACTGAACAACCTGCTCCTGAATGACTACTGGGTACATAACGAAATGAAAGCAGAAATAAAGATGTTCTTTGAAACCAATGAGAACAAAGATACAACATACCAGAATCTCTGGGACACATTTAAAGCAGTGTGTAGAGGGAAATTTATAGCACTAAATGCCCACAAGAGAAAGCAGGAAAGATCTAAAATGGACACTCTAACATCACAATTAAAAGAACTAGAGAGGCAAGAGCAAACACATTCAAAAGCTAGCAGAAGGCAAGAAATAACTAAGATCAGAGCAGAACTGAAGGAGATAGAGACACAAAAAACCCTCCAAAAAATCAATGAATCCAGGAGTTGGTTTTTGAAAAGATCAACAAAATTGACAGACCGCTAGCTAGACTAATAAAGAAAAAAAAAGAGAGAGGAATCAAATAGACGCAATAAAAAATGATAAAGGGGATATCACCACCGACCCCACAGAAATACAAACTACCATCAGAGAATACTATAAACACCTCTACGCAAATCAACTAGAAAATCTAGAAGAAATGGATAATTTCCTGGACACTTACACTCTCCAAGACTAAACCAGGAAGAAGTTGAATCCCTGAATAGACCAATAGCAGGCTCTGAAATTGAGGCAACAATTAATAGCCTACCCACCAAAAAAAGTCCAGGACCAGATGGATTCACAGCTGAATTCTACCAGAGGTACAAGGAGGAGCTGGTACCATTCCTTCTGAAACTATTTCAATCAATAGAAAAAGAGGGAATCCTCCCTAACTCTTTTATGAGGCCAACATCATCCTGATACCAAAGCCTGGCAGACACAACAAAAAAAAAGAGAATTTTAGACCAATATCCCTGATGAACATCGATGCAAAAATCCTCAATAAAATACTGGCAAACCGGATTCAGCAGCACATCAAAAAGCTTATCCACCATGATCAAGTGGGCTTCATCCCTGGGATGCAAGGCTGGTTCAACATTCGCAAATCAATAAACGTAATCCAGCATATAAACAGAACCAAAGACAAGAACACATGATTATCTCAATAGATGCAGAAAAGGCTTTTGACAAAATTCAACAGCCCTTTATGCTAAAAACGCTCAATAAATTCGGTTGATGGAACGTACCTCAAAATAATAAGAGCTATTTATGACAAACCCACAGCTAATATCATACTGAATGGGCAAAAACTGGAAAAATTCCCTTTGAAAACTGGCACAAGACAGGGATGCCCTCTCTCACCACTCCTATTCAACATAGTGTTGGAAGTTCTGGCTAGGGCAATCAGGCAAGAGAAAGAAATCAAGGGTATCCAGTTAGGAAAAGAAGAAGTCAAATTGTCCCTGTTTGCAGATGACATGATTGTATATAGAAAACCCCATGTCTCAGCCCCAAATCTGCTTAAGCTGATAAGCAACTTCAGCAAAGTCTCAGGATACAAAATTAATGTGCAAAAATCACAAGCATTCTTATACACCAGTAACAGACAAGCAGAGAGCCAAATCAGGAATCAACTTCCATTCACAATTGCTTCAAAGAGAAATCAATACCTAGGAATCCAGCTTACAAGGGATGTAAAGGACCTCTTCAAGGAGAACTACAAACCACTGCTCAGTGAAATCAAAGAGGACACAAACAAATGGAAGAACATACCATGCTCATGGATAGGAAGAATCAATATCGTGAAAATGGCCATACTGCCCAAGGTTATTTATAGATTCAATGCCATCCCCATCAAGCTACCAATGACTTTCTTCACAGAATTGGAAAAAAAACGGCTTTAAAGTTCATATGGAACCAAAAAAGAGCCCGCATTGCCAAGACAATCCTAAGTCAAAAGGACAAAGCTGGAGGCGTCACGCTACCTGACTTCAAACTATACTACAAGGCTACAGTAACCAAAACAGCATGGTACTGGTACCACAACAGAGATATAGACCAATGGAACAGAACAGAGTCCTCAGAAATAATACCACACATCTACAGCCATCTGATCTTTGACAAACCTGAGAGAAACAAGAAATGGGGAAAGGATTCCCTATTTAATAAATGGTGCTGGGAAAATTGGCTAGCCATAAGTAGAAAGCTGAAACTGGATCCTTTCCTTACCCTTATACGAAAATTAATTCAAGATGGATTAGAGACTTAAATGTTAGACCTAATACCATAAAAACCCTAGAAGAAAATCTAGGTAGTACCATTCAGGACATAGGCATGGGCAAGGACTTCATGTCTAAAACACCAAAAGCAACGGCAGCAAAAGCAAAAATTGACACATGGGATCTAATAAACTAAAGAGCTTTTGCACAGCCAAAGAAACTACCATCAGAGTGAACAGGCAACCTACAGAATGGGAAAAAATTTTTGCAACCTACTCATCTGACAAAGGGCTAATATCCAGAATCTACAAGAACTCAAACAAATATACAAGAAAAAAGCAAACAACCCCATCAAAAAGTGGGAAAGGATATGAACAGACATTCTCAAAAGAAGACATCCATACAGCCAACAGACACATGAAAAAATGCTCATCATCACTGGCCATCAGAGAAATGCAAATCAAAACCACAATGAGATACCATCTCACACCAGTTAGAATGGCAATCATTAAGAAGTCAGGAAACAACAGGTGTTGGAGAGGATGTGGAGAAATAGGAACACTTTTACACTGTTGGTGGGATTGTAAACTAGTTCAACCATTATGGAAAACAGTATGGCGATTCCTCAAGGATCTAGAACTAGATGTACCATATGACCCAGCCATCCCACTACTGGGTATATACCCAAGGATTATAAATTACTCTACTACAAAGACACATGCACACGTGTTTATTGCGGCACTATTCACAATAGCAAAGACTTGGAATCAACCAAATGTCCATCTGTGACAGACTGGATAAGAAAATGTGGCACATATACACCATGGAATACTATGCAGCCATCAAAAAGGATGAGTTTGCGTCCTTTGTAGGGACATGGATGCAGCTGGAAACCATCATTCTTAGCAAACTATCACAAGAAGAGAAAACAAACACCGCATGTCTCACTCATAGGTGGGAACTGAACAATGAGATCACTTGGACTCGGGAAGGGGAACATCACACACTGGGGCCTATCATGGGGAGGGGGGAGGAGGGAGGGATGCATTGGGGAGTTATACATGATATAAACGTCATGCACATGTACCCTAGAACTTAAAGTATAATAAAAAAAAAAAAAAAAAAAAAAGAAAATAATTCCCTTGAAGTGGCATCATAACAAATACTAGAATAAGTTTAAAATGTACAAGCTTGTACATAGAAACTACAAACATTGATGAGAAATTAAAGACATACAAAATGGAAACTAATCCCGTGTTAAGGGTTTGAAGGCTTAATATTGTTAAGATGGCCATACTCCCCAAAGTGATCTACAGATACAAGGCAGTCTAAGAAATCTCTATGACCTCTTTTGCAGCAATTGAAAATCTCATCTTAAATTCATATGTAATTGCAAAGGACCCTAAATAGTCAAAGTAATCTGGAAAAAAAAAAAAAAAAAAACGAAGTAGGAGGACCCACAGTTCCCAATTTCTAAGCTTACTGCAGACTACAGTAATCAAAACAGTGTGATACTAGCATAAGAATAAACATATAGATCAATGGAATAGAATTGAGAGTTCAAAAGTTAAACCCATACACCTATATCAATTCATTTTTTTGAGAAAGATGCCATTATCATTAAATTGAGAAATAATGTTTTAATATATGATATACACTGTATGTATATACTAATAGGATACACACTACTCTGTATCTCTGGAGAATTCTAAGACATATAAATGGCCAACGAGCCTATCAAAATATACTCAACATCGTTAATCATTATAGAAATGCAAATCAAAACCACAGTGAGATACCACTTTATACTCTCTAGGATGGGTATAATACAAAGAGGGAAATCTTAAGTTTTGGCAAGGACGTGGAGTAAATTGGAACCTTTATACCACTGCTGGTGAGAATATAAAATGGTTCAACTGCTATGAGAAACAGTGTAGAGTTTCCTCAATAAGTACAACATAAAATTACCACATAATCCACAAATTCCACTCCTGGTGTTACACCCATAATACTTGAAAATAAGTATTCAAAGGAAACATGTACACAAATGTTCATGGTAGTTCTGTGTGCAATAAGCAAAACGTGGAAGCAACACAAATGGCCATCAACTGATATGTGGATGAACAAAATATGGCATATCCTACAATGGGATATTCAGCCATAAACATGAAGTATGGACGCATTTACAACATGGATAAACCTTGATAACATTCTAATTGAAAGAAACTGTACACAAAATGGGCACATAGTGTACAATTCCATTTGTACGAAATATCCAGAATAGGTGTATACACAAACTGTCTGTTCTACTATTCTCACAATACTCTCAGTAGTTTTGACACCATGTATATGTTTCCCATACTAAGCAATTCTCCGGTGGACACCAACGGGTGCTCTACAATTCAATTCTGACATTATCTACCTGGAGTTATATCCCATCGCTTAAGAGCTCATTCCCACAAAACTGTCTTCACTTTAGAGGCCAATTGCAATTCTGGGCTTCTGGAACTGCTAACATACTGGCTGTAAATTGGGGATTCCTACAATTCCCTTCTCAGGTTCAATCATTTGCTATAGTGGCTCACAGAACTCGGGGAAACACTTAATATTGCTGATTTATTACAAAGGATATTTAAAAGGATACAAATGAATAGCTAGATGAAGAGATATATAGGGCAAGGTTCAGAAGAGTCCTGAGCACAGGATCTTCTGTCTTCATGCCACCCGCTTGGTATGTGGATGTGTTTATGACCCCAAAAGCTCCCTGAACCCAGTCCTTTTGTGTTTTTATGGGGGCGTCATTACACAGGCATGGTTGATTAAATCGTTGGTCATTGGTAATCAATTCAAACTTCACCCTTTCTATCTTCCTGGAGATCACTTTGGAGATTCCAAGGATTTTAGGACCAGTGAGCCAGGAAATGGGAATGAAGACCTAACATGAATTTATTATAAATTATAATATTACAACGGGAAATCCGTAGAGATACAAAGCATATTAGTGGTTGCCAGGTACTGGACTGGGGCAAAAAGAGAAAGGGAAATGGCTTTAATGGGTATGGGGTTTCCTTTTGGGGTAATGAATATGCTCTGTAATGAGAGTAGTGATGGCTGCACAACCTTTTGAATTTGCTAAATACCACTGAATTGTACACTTTAAAATGGTAAGTGTTCTGTTATGTGTAGCTTATCACAATAAGAAAAACCAAGGGTGGTTTTGGCCTATAGTCCCAAACTTGATGACCCTTGCTCTAGGTATTTAAAAACGTATACTTGACTTTCACAATCTACCTAGATGCAATGTTTTACTATTCTATTTGGAATGTTGAAGCTGTTATTTTATAGGTTTCTTTACTCTGCTGTCTTTATGCTAATTGTCATATACATAAATATATTGAAAACCCATCAGACATTTTTACGATTCTTGCTGTTAAATACAATTTTTTTAAATGCAAGAAAAGTGGCCTATCATGTTTACCCAATTGATTGCTGTTTCTTTTATTCTTCCTTCATCCCTGATGTTCCACATTTCTTTCAAGGTAACATTTTCTTCCTGTCTGAAAAGGCTTTTTCACAATTCTCTTAAAGCATATCTGCTGGCTATAAATTCTCTTAGATTTATTTTATCTGGGAACATCTTTATTTCACATCTTTCCCCTGAACATTATTTCACTGGATATAAATTTGGAATTATCTGATAAATATTTTCTTCTTGCATTGAAAAATGTTGTGCCACTTCTTTCTGGCTCCTGTGGTTTCTGATGACAAGTCCAAAGTCATTTGAATCCTTCTTCCCCATATGCAATGGACCATTTTTCTCTGGCTATTTTCAAGACTTTTTTGTGTGTCTTTGGTTTTTGGCAATTTGATTAGGATATTTCTTGGCATGAATTTCTCTTGGTTATCTTGTTTGAGATTTGCTCAGATTCTTGAATGGGCAGGTTTATATCTTTGCCAAACTTGGGAAAATTTATTCCATTATTTATTCAAAAATATTTTTTCAGCAGCACTCTCTTTCTTCTCTCTTTGTAAGGCTCTGAGAATGCAAATGTTTAAAAAGTGGGCAAAGGACATGAACATACGCTTTTCAAAAGAAGACCTACATGCAGCCAACGAGCATATGAAAAGAACGCTCAACGTTGCTAATCATTAGGGAAATGCAAATGAAAACCACAATGAGATACCGTCTCACACCAGGCAGAATGGCTACTATTAAAAAGTCAAAAAATAACAGATGCTGGCAAGGTTGCAGAGAAAAGGGAACACTTATACCTTGCTGGTGGGAATTGTAAATAGCTCAGCCATTGTGGAAAGCAGTTTAGTAATTTCTCAAAGAACTCAAAGCAGAATTACCATTCTACCCAGCAACTCCATTATTGGGTACATATCCAAAGGAATATAAATCATTCTACCACAAAGCCACATGCATGTGCGTGTTCCTTACAGCACTATTCACAACAGCAAAGATGTAGAGTCAACCTAAACGCCCACCAATGGTAGACTAGATAATGAAAATCTGATACATATATACCATAGAATGCTATACAGTCATCAAAAAGAACAAGATCATGTGCTTGGAAGCAACATGGATGGAGCTAGAGGCCATTGTCCTAAGCAAACTAACACAGGAAAAGAAAATCAAATACCTCATGTTCTCACTTATAAGTGGGAGCTCAAATTTGAGTACATATGGACACAAAGAAGGGAACAGCAGACACTGGGGCCTACTTGAGGGTGGAGGGTGGAAGGGGGTGAGGATGGAAAAACTGCTTATCGGGAACTATGCTTATTACCTGGGTGATGAAATAATCTGTACACCAAACCCCTGTGACATACAATTTACCTATACAGCAAACCTGCACACGTACCCTTAAACCTAAAATAAACGTTAAAAAAAACCCAGCAAATAGATGTTGGGAAAACAATCTTTGTAAACTTGTAAGTTTATATTTCCTTATTCTTTTGTAAGTAGTGAAAGGCGAACTGTTGTGAAAGATGTTGGCCAGGGCCCAGTTTTCCTTTGGAGGCTTGACTGGTGTTAGGTCTGAGTTTACTCTGGTTGTTAGGATCTACTTCCTTGTGTCTCTTAGGCTGAGGGTCATGATTCTTATTGATTACCAGTTAGAGGGCATGCTCAGCTCCTACAAGCTGCTCTGGAATTCCTTACCACATAGCCCTCTCCATAGGCTGCCTCAAAACATGGAAACTTGCTTCTTCAAAGCCAGCAAGAGAGAAGAGAGCAAATCTAGCAAGATGGAGTCTTTCATCACAGGAGTAGCATCCCATCACCTCTTTCATATAGCATAGCATAACCATGGGAATGACATTCCATTATCTTTGCTATATCCTTTTAATTAGAAGCAAAGTCACAGATCTTTCTCACATTCAAGGGGAGTATGTTATACAAAAACATACATAACAGGAGGTGGGGATCATGGAGTCCACCTTAAAGTCTGTTCGCCACACCAACACTCTATTTTTACATTTGTTGCAAGAATAAGATCGCTTTTATGAGCACTTTTATAATAGCTGTATTTGTCAGATAATTCAAACATTTGTGTCATTTCTGTTTTCATGTTTGTTTATTTCCCACTACACTTGGAATTTTTGAGGTTTTTATACGTCTAGTAACTTCGGATTTATCTTGTCATTTTGAAAATTGTTATGAAACTCTGGGTCTCTCCTAAACTCTATGGAGGATGTTGATGTTTTGCTATAGTAGGCAATCAACCTGATTAACTTCTGGCCCCAGATACCAATTTGCCTTCTGTTGCTCATCGTTCCTATTGCAGTTAAGCTTTCATAGACTTTGTAGTGCTATTCAAATCTGTCTTGTGAGTGCACCACTCTCAGTAGCCAGTCTGAGTCTTAGGGAGTGGTCTATCAGTTACTTCAGTTCTCAAAATATTTGGTAGGCTAATTAAGATCAGATTCATGCATGCACAGCTCACATGTGAGCCCTGGAACTCATATGAAAAAAACTTCATAGGTTGCTTTCCAAGCTACCTTTCTGGTCCTTTTTGCTTCCTTGAGTCTCCTTTATTTGGCCCTTCAGCCAGAAATGTAGTTCTCTCATAACCTTGGTTTATGATTCTCTGTCATTCACTTTTGTGATTGGGCTCATTTCCTGGCCCAAGAAAGGAGGGGCAGAGAGAGGTAAAGGTTAACACATGTTTACCCCCAACCTCTTAGGACCACACAGTTCCATCAAATGGACAGGATTGGCTCCCTTCCCTCTGAGGTTTGGTTCTTGAGGTTTTGTCATTTATACCACAAGATTTCCTGGGGTCTGAGACATGAGAGAACAAAAAAGAAAGAGGGGAAAAATAGGAATTCTGCACTCTCTCTGAGCATTAGGAGCTACCATTTTTGACCCTCGAGACAGTACTAGAGGGCTTCTCCTGGAGCTCTCTGTCTACCCGGCGCCCACTTCTGCGTTTTGGTCTGTACTGAGTTCAGGATAGGGAATATTAAAGGGAAAAGGGGTAAAATAAAAAGTAAACTCACTGCTGATACACTGATAATTCTACTAACTGGTTTCTTTCCTTCTCTGTCTTGCTACTGTTTACCTTTCAGACGCCTCAAATAGCTGCCCATGTATTCTGTCCTGGTTTGATAGTTGTGTTCTGGGGGCAGACAGGGTGAAGCATGCTCACTCTATCTTACTCAGGACCAGAACTCCTGCAGTAGATTCTTTACTGCTCATGTTGCTTCTTCTAGTGTAGCCCTTCTTGCAAACCATTCTCTACATAGCAACTGGAGTGGTCATAAAAACCCTCAATAAGATTATATCACTCCCTTACTTAAAACCTCTGAGTGGGGGCCAGGCGCGGTGGCTCATGCCTGTAATCCCAGCACTTTGGGTGGCCGAGGTGGGCGGATCACGAGGTCAGGAGATCAAGACCATCCTGGTTAACACAGGGAAACCTCGTCTGTATTAAAATACAAAAAATTGGCTGGGCGTGGTGGCGGTCGTCTGTAGTCCCAGCTACTCGGGAAGCTGAGGCAGGAGAATGGCGTGAACCTGGGAGGCAGAGCTTGCAGTGAACCGAGATGGTGCCACTGCACTCCAGCCTGGGCGACAGAGCAAGACTCCCGTCTCAAAACAAACAAACAAACAAAAAACCTCTGAGTGGGTTTCTCATTTTACTTAAAACAAAACCAACTCCTTAAGATGGCCTACAAAATCCTACATGATCTGACCCCTGCCTCTCTCTTCAAACTAATATCATATCCTTATCCCTCACTTGTATCATCCTAGCCCCATGCATCGTCTTTCAGTTCTTAGGGTAAGGCAAATGCAATTACTCCTTAGAGATTTGCATTTGTTATGTGCTGTCTTTCTGGGATGCTCTTCTCTAAGATCTTTGCATGACTGCCCACTTTTTTTTTTAAATTTAGGTCTCAGCTCAAATGCCACTTCCTCAGATAGTCCTTTTCAGACAACTTAATCTAAAGTAGCTTAACCCTTTCCATCGCTTTGTTCTATTACCTTCAGAGGACTTACCACTTCTTATTATGTAATCCCTACATTTGTTCACTTGTTTGTTTTCCTTTTACCACTGAAATTTCAGCTCTCTGAGGGCAGGGACCTTGTCTTTCTTGTGCACCACTATATCCTCAATGTGACTAGAATAGTATTTTACACATAATAGATGATAAAAAATAATTGTTCAATGAATATCTTTCCAGTCTTATTTTCATGTGCATATTTTAAAACTATAAAACATTTTTGTAAAAGCTATGCTTAATAGGGTTTTATATTCTGTTTCGTTAAATATACTTCAACAACATCACCTCAAGAATTGCTTCATTGCACTGGGTGCTTTTGTGTGATGTAGTCTAACAGTTTGCATCTCTGGTATCTGATTTGCTTTGGGCCGAAATTGTAATTTTGTCTTTGTTCACCTTGTCATTTTCTCATCCTTTTATTTCTTTGAAGATTTTAGACATTGGATTTTCATAAAGTACTTCTTCACTGCAACTATCTTATTTATTGTATTACTTGACTATTTCCCCCTTAAGAACAGAAGTTCCAGAATAGCTGTTTTGTCCACTGCTGTATCCCCAATTTCCAGAACAGGCACTCTATAAATGTTTGTTGAGTGAACACATCATATTTAATTTATTTAATTGCCTCATTTGTAAAATGGAGATGGTGATACTTATGTGAATGAATGTTGGGTACAGCAGTAGAGCTATATCATGGTGTGGATACTAAAGGGCAAATGAGATGCCTTGACTAGCTGCGAGTCTGAGTCCTGCACACCAGCTTCCACAATGATGCTAAATCAAATATCTGTTTCAGAAAAATTGCAAACTACCATCTGAAGTAGAACACTGGCATTGCACTTATATAGTTCAAACTGCAACTCATTAAAAGTGCCACATTTCAACTCCATGGAAAGGTAATGAATCCCCTAAAGGAATTTTTTAGATGGGAAATAGAAGTAAAATAGATCATGAAACATCTCATTACAAAAATTGAGGAACTGCAGAACTTGATTTGACAGGTAAAGGAAACAATTTGAAATTTCTCGACAGGGATGTAGTGTGATAAAAATGAAGTTTGCATGTGAGTCTATTTTTCACTGCAAAGAGAGACCCCCAACTGTTCAATGTTATTATTTTTGGTGGTGTTTTGGGTCTGGTAAATGAGAAGAGTTGTGTTATGGATTGGATATTTGTGTCCCACTCAAATTCGTAAATCCAACCTCTAACCCCCAATGTGATGATATTTGCAGATTAGGTCTTTGAGAGGTGATTCATGTTAGATTGGGTCATGAAGGTGAGGTTCTCATGATGACATTAGTGTCCTTAAAGAAGAGAATGGCTGGGCATAGTAGCTCATGTGCATAATCCCAGCACTTTAGGAGGCTGAGGTGGGAGGATCACTTGAGCCCAGGAGTTTTAGACCAGCCTGACAACATAGCCAGATCTTGTCTTTACAAAAAATAGGAAAAATTAGCCGAGCATAGTGGTGCATGCCTGTGGTCCCAGCTACTCGGGAGGCTGAGGCCAGAGGATCGCTTGAGCCTAGGAGTTTGAGTCTGCAGTGAGCTGTGATTGTGCCATTGCACTCAGGCCTGGACAACAGAGCAACACCCTGTCTCAAGTATATATATATATATATGAGAGAGAGCAAGAGAGCTCCCTTGTATGAGCACAGAGGACAGGCCATCTGCATGTCAGGAATAGAGTCCTCACCAGGAACTCAATCATCCTGGCACCCTGATTTCAGACTTCCAGACTCTAGAACTGTGAAAAAAATAGATTTCTGTTGTTTAAGCCATCTAGTCTACGGTATTTTGTTATGGCAGTGAGATCTGACTAAGACTGGTAGGTGGATTCTTTGTGGGATCTTCAGTATTGGCAAAGGCTTCCCAGAGGCTGTGTTTGACTGGGGCAGTGGAAGGTAGTTATGAGGGACATTTTTTATAGCTGTATTTGGATATTGAGAATATTTTGTTATGTTTCTTGATCTGTGAAATGCCAACACTTTAAAGCTAGTATGTGTTCTAAAGCCCCTCCCCTTCATACACACTCTTTGAGGCTACGTCTGCCTGGGTGGCTCTTTGCTTTTCATTCAATAATTACCTTTCTCAGTATGCTGCAGAGAGCTTGGAAAGTACTGATGTCTCATTCAGTGATTCATCCTATTTATTGCCTAATTTAGAAGGACAGTGAAAGCACTCGTAATTACTTTGTGATTTTCCACATTGACAGCTTAGCTAAGATATGGCAAGTCCCAAAGTAATTCAAAGTACTTTCGAGTTCTTTGCAGACTGGCAGAGTACGTGCCTAGAAAGAACATTACAGAGACCAACCTTAACACTAGAATCTCCAGTAGTCTCTGCTATCACTCCTCTCCCAAGCCATGGGTTATAAGGAAACTTTCTTTATATTCTGCCTCCAGGTGAGCTGGTTTGTCAGTACAATGAGCACCTTAAGTCTAAGGTCTAGACTTTATATAACTGTAAAGGGCACCTTACATACTGTATATATATATACAGTATATAACTGTTTAAGGGCACCCTTAAAAGACCTACTGCCTCCAAATCTCTTCCCACTGCCTAAACATTTAAACTTTTATAAATGAATTTATATATGATATTACCAAGAACATATGCTAAAATTATTTATGATAAAGATCAAAGTAACTGTCAAATTCTTGAAGTCATCCATTTTTTGTCTATTTTTTGAATCCACCTTATCAAGATTCTTTCCATACCTTAAACAAGCTGCAATTTAATTAAAAGAAATTCCTTCCTTTAGATTCATGCCTTCTGCATCTACATGATTCCTCTTTTAAAATGCAAATTCTTTTTTTTTTTTTATTTTGAGACAGGGTCTCACTCTTATCACCCAGGCTGAAGTGCAGTGGTGCCATCACAGCTCACTGCAGCCTTGACTTGCTGGGCTCAGGTGATTCTCCCACTTCAGCCTCTTGAGTAGCTGAGACTACAGGCCTGCACCACCATGCCTGGCTAATTTTTGTATTTGTAGTAGAAATGAGGTTTCACCATGTTGCCCAGGCTGGTCTCGAACTCCTGGGCTCAAGCAGTCCTCCTGCCTCAGCCTTCTAAAGTGCTAGGATTACAGGCCTAAGCCACCATGCCTGGTGCAAATTCGTTTTTTTAAAAAAAAAAAAATTAAACTTTTATAATGAATTTGTATATGGCAAGTTCATTATAAATGAATTTATGTATGATATTACCAAGAATATATGCTAAATGTGGTCTTGTTTCCAAACCAAACTGAGAGTCAGGCTGCTATTTCTTGTGGCCCAATAACGAGATGCAGATAAACCGGGGAGGAAGAGGGTTTTTATTTCTGCAGCCAGTTACAGGGAGAAGGCCTGGAAATTACTGCTAGATCAACTCAAAAGTACAATGTTTTCCAGAGCTTATATACCTTCTAAGCTGTATGTCTATGTGTAAGTGTGCATCATCTAAAGACATAAGTGATTAACTTCTTTTAATCTATAACTAAGGTCTGAGTCCTGAAGACCTTCTTCTGGAGCCTCAGTAAGTTTACTTAATCTAAATGGGTCTAGGTGCTAGCGCGATTACCCTTATCTTGTCTCCTGTTAAATCATAAAGGTTGGGGAGTTCCTTTAGACCCCAATAAACTTGTTTGTGGAGGCCTGGGGAGTTTCTTCAGACCCACAGTAAAACTTGTTCAATCCTAAAAAGGTCCTGTTAAGAATTCCTTCATTATTTTGTCATGCTTGAAGGCCCAGGAAAAGCCTAGGGAAAACTCTTGGTGGGCTATTTGTTACATTCCAGCCTTTGTATAAGAGCACTGGCTCAATCAGCTTTTAATGTTTAACCTAGCCACTCAGTCAGCGCTGGGACAGTTGTAATGGAGACCTATGTTAGTGAGATCTGGCCTGCCAGTCTCACTATGTTGCCCAGTCTGGTCTTAAACTCCTGGGCTCAAGCCATCTTTTTGCCTCAGCCTCTCAAAGTACTAGGATTATAGGTGTGAGCTACTACATCTGACCCACAAATTCTTTATAAGAAAGGAGTTAGGTTGGGCACGGTGGCTCACACCTGTAATACCAGCACTTTGGGAGGCTGAGGTGGGTGGATCACGAGGTCAGGAGTTCAAGACCAGCCTGGCCAAGATGGTGAAATCCCAGCTCTACTAAAAATACAAAAAGTTAGCTGGGCATGGTGGCGGGCACCTATAATCCTAGCTACTCAGAAGGCTGAGGCAGAGAATTGCTTGAACCCAGGAGGCGGAGGTTGCAGTAAGCCGAGATTGTGCCACTGCACTCCAATCTGGGTGACAGAGTGAGACTCTGTCTAAAAAAAAAAAGAAAAAAAAGAAAGGAGTTAAGCCATTTTAATCCATGAGCGTCTTAGGATGAGTTCATGTGGTTTGGGGGTTAGAACATGGGCGTGAAGTCACATATCTGAGTTCAAACTCCTTCTCTTCCATTTATTAGCACTGTGACCTTGGTCAAATCCCTTTTATTATTTGGGCCTTAGTTTCCTAAGGATAATGTTTCTTAATTCATAGAGTTTTGGCGAGGAGAGGTCCAGTTTATGTGCGTAATGTATAGACATTGGGTGACCAGCTTTGGAGATTCCAAGCTTTAACAGAGGTTGGTAATAGGGTGGAAAGAGCAGTAGGAAGTGGGCATAGGCTACAGGACTTATTTGTGCTGTTTTAATGTGGCCATCACACCATTTTCACTCATCTGATATATTCATTGAGGGTAGCTAATGCTGATATGGAGGAATAGAGCTAAAGCCCTTGAAGCTACCTGTGGGTGCTGCCACTGGAGCTCATGAAGAGGCCAATGCCTAAAGAGGTCCTTGAACACAAACTTGCCGAATTTATACTTCTATAGAGGGCCCTACCTAGGATGCTGCTAATGATAACAGCAACAACAAAAAAGCCTGACATCTGTGCAGTGTTTATATCATGCGAGGTACTGTTCTAAGCACTTTACATGTATAAATTCCATTTCATCATTATGAAACCCCTAAGGGGCAGATATGACTATTATCTACATTTTACAAAGGAGGAAACTGTTGGATGACAGAGATGTGATGAAGACAGGGAATCTCATATTTTTGGGGTCCTTTAGAAGCAGGACTTTGATCTGTCTCTTTGCTCCTAACCTTAGCAGTTGCCTTTCTAGTAACAGTATACAGTCCGGTATAACAGCCACTGCATTTTAAATTTACCTGAGTCACTAAGTCTGAAGGTTCCAGCCATGGGGAACTGGATATATAGAAAAGCCCAAATAAATAGGAATAGAGCCAGCAGTTTAGTGAGGGGGCAGCAGAATTTGTCTCTGGGGCTCAAATCCATGCTGTCTCAGATCATTCCACTCCCTCAAATATTTTATGTGTCAATTTGGCTATACAGTAGTCCTCACTTACCCTCAGGGGATATGTTCAAGACCCCCATTAGATACTTGAAACAGTGGTTAGTACTGAACTCAATTGCCATCAATTGGAACATGTTTCTGTTCATGTCCTTCACCCACAAATGTAATGCCTTTTCTACCCTAACTAAGCACTTGTGAAATACTATGGCCATCACATTTGCAGTTGAGGTGGGACAGGACAACAGAACTAAATGAATTTCTTTCTCCTTTTTCACAATTTCACAGATAGAAGATTTGCTGTTACTCTAGATCTTAGCAACCTCAGCATACAGTTTTTCTTTTGTTCCTTAAGTGAAAAACTTTCAGCTTTTCACTTAAAAAAGCATTTTATGACTTTTCCTTGGCATGTCCAAATTGCTAGCATCACTACTCTTTTACTTTGGGGCCATTATTAAGTAAAATAGGGGTGACTTGAATATAAGCACTCCAATACCACGATAGTCATCTAATAACCAAGCCAGTTACTAAGTGACTAATGGGCAGGCAGTGTCAAAGGGATGATTCATGGCCTGGGTGGCATGGAGTGGGATTGCAAGAAATTTCATCACACTACTCAGAATGACCCACGACTTAAAACTTATGAATTGTTTATTTCTGGAATTTTCCATTTAATATTTTCAGAACATGGTTGACCGTAGGTAATGAAAACCACAGAAGGTGAAATTGTAGATAAGCAGGGAGACTACTGTACTATGGTGCCCAGTTGTTTGTCAGATACTAATCTAGACTTTGCTATGGAGGGTTTTTGCAAATGTGATTAATATTTGCCTTCAGTTGACTTTAGGTAAAGGAAATTACCCTTGATAATGTGCATGAACCTGATTCTATTAGTTGAACACCTTAAGAGTAAAAACTGAGGTCTCTTCACAAAGAAGGAATTGTGCTTTGAGACTGTGGCATAGAAATTCTGCCTGAGGCCGGGCGCGGTGGCTCAAGCCTGTAATCCCAGCACTTTGGGAGGCCGAGACGGGCGGATCACGAGGTCAGGAGATCGAGACCATCCTGGCTAACACGGTGAAACCCCATTTCTACTAAAAATACAAAACTAGCCGGGCGAGGTGGCGGGCGCCTGTAGTCCCAGCTACTCAGGAGGCTGAGGCAGGAGAATGGCGTAAACCCGGGAGGCAGAGCTTGCAGTGAGCTGAGATCTGGCCACTGCACTCCAGTCCGGGCGACAGAGCAAGACTCCGCCTCAAAAAAAAAAAAAAAAAAAAGAAATTCTGCCTGAGTTTCCAGCCTACTGGCCTGCCTTTTAGATTTTGAATTTGCCAGCCACCGCAATCATGTGAGCTAATTCCTTAAAATAAATCTATTTATGTATATATTATTATTAGTTCTGTTTCTTGGGAAACTCTAATTGACACATACCACATGGCCTGCTCTCTTTGGCAGTGACTACTTATTGCAGTTTGAAAATGAGCATGGCCCTCCCCCTGCTACCTGCTTAATATGTGTGATGTGGAGCAAGCTATTGAGCCACTTGGGACCTTAGTTCCTCTTCTGTCAAATGAATGTATTTGATCCCTACCTTACGTGCTGATATTCAGAAAACATGATAAATGGTACAGCATGGTCTCCAATCAATCAGAATGTATTCTGGTAAAAAAAAAATAACTGGTCAGCCATACTAATTAAAAATCAGCCCTAGCTCATGATGAGGATGCATTGTGTGTGGGTATGTCTTACAAACTCATATTCTTTGTTTTTTTTTTTTTGAGACAGAGTCTCGCTCTGTTGCCCAGGAGAGAGTGCATGGTGTGATCTCGACTCACTGCAACCTCTGCCTCCCAGGTTCAAGCAATTCTCCCACCTTAGCCTCTGGAGTAGCTGGGATTACAGGCGCATGCCACCACGCCCAGCTAATTTTTGTATATTTAGTAGAGATGGTGTTTCACCATGTTGCCCAGGCTAGTCTTGCACTCCTGACCTCAGGTGATCCACCTGCCTCAGCTTCCCAACAAACTCATATTCTTATTCCAAATGTATAGTTCTTGGTAGATTGTAGGAATTTGTATTTTTACGAGTTCTCCAGAGATTCTCCTTATTGAAAAAGCCTGGAAGATACTGAAGTGATGTCCAGGGTCGAATATACATGGTAGGTTCCCAGTACATTTTAGAAATCACTTCTATCCATCAAAACCCTTTGGGACAAGGTGTGACTTAATTAGTTATTTCGTCCCTGGAACAAGAACAAACCTCTAAATTATGACACACTCAGATTAAGAGAAAGTACGAGGGTTACAAATCATACTGCAATGTATAAACATTTTATTAATGTGAACTCTAGTTTGTGAAAATGGGGAATTTTCCCACAATGAAGAGAAGAAATAAAAAGAGAGTGATATAACATGGGCCAGGTGGCCTGTGATACTTCAATCTATAAGTTCAGAACCTGGGTTCACTCTGACTCTCCCAGAAACTAGTTATGTGACTATACACAAGACACAAAACCTCCCTGAACCCCCATTTGTTCATTTATAAAATGGAGATTATGAAAATAAGAGTCTCCCAATTTCTATCATAGGATATTGTGATAATCAAATGGGACTAGATACCAAAAAGAACATTTAGCAAATCACCTAGTCCAACTTCCTCTTTGTATAGAAAGGGAAACTGAGGCCCCCAAGAGAAAAGGGAAATGCTCATGATCTTTAAGCTATTCAGGGTCACTCCTATGAGTGGCATTATGATCTCTAATGCTACCACAGAAAAAGCATGACTTTGAAGTAAGTCAAACCTGGGTTTGAATCCCTGTTCTTGCACTAGACAGGTTACCTCACTTCTCTGTTCCTTGGTTTCTTCAATTTTAAAATAGGTACAAAAATAATTCCTACTTCATAGGGTTGTATTGAACAATAAAGGATGGAACGGTGTGGCAGATAGTAATGACTCAGCAATGTTGATGCTTTTCTTTCCTCATCCAGTGCTCCTTCTCTAATTCTACTGGCATCTCGTACCAGTTTCCAGATCACATGGAGTCTTTGTGTTTCCTTGTGACAGACAACATGGCAAGGGTAAGAATGGCAAGTGTAAGAGTGGGATCACAGTGTGGAGTGGGGGCGAGACCCTTTTTTGGTGGATAAATCACCATTTTGCTCCAAAGAATGGACCTGTGCTCAGGTATCCAAATTATGTGCTAAGGTCCACTTCTTCATGAAAACTCTTCCGGAGTTTAGATGACTTGTCAACCCCAAAATATTGGAGCCACAATATGTATGGTTCCTGTGATTGGTGCTGAGCCTATTCCCATGAGAAAGAGGGTCTGTTTTTCAAAGATGGCTTTTAAATGACATATGATACATCTGCTATCAGCCTGGCCTTAGTTCAAACTCTTATGTTCAATAGAGAAAGAGTCATTTTCTCTTTCAACCAACCCATTTAATCTTTTCAAGATATGTGCATTGTGTACAAACTAGGGCGCTGAATGTGGACTACAGAGCTGTAGGTGAAAGACCCAAGTACTCTCTCCAGAATCATGTGTTCTTGACTCTAATTGAACGTCCAATTGGACAGTACAGAGTTGGGAAAAATTCTCCTATAATTTCTTGCTAAAAATCCAAGATTTATGCTCTTTGACTAAGACAGTTCTCTGCTAGGAATTGAGCCTAAGAGAATGGTTTAATATTCATTATTTGACAAATATTCATTGAGCATCTATTATGTGCTAGTTACCATTCTAGGACCTGGGATACATCAGTGAACAAATGAGACAAGGGGCCTTGCTCTTCTTGATTAACTTCAAAATAGGACTAATGATAATAATAAAAATAACTAAGTAAATGAGGTCATATGCACAGATGATGATAAGAGCTTTGCAGAAAAGAAAAAATAGATCACAGTCCTTGCATGTAGTCATTTCCATATTGTGGCTGTTGTGTAATTGCACTAATTGTCCTGCATTCAGGGAATGAGAAGATTGAGTGCATTATGGTACATTAACTGGAAAGAATGTTATACATCCATTGAAACAATAAATGCAAAACTATAAAGCAGCACAGATCAGTGTTTATAAAATAATGGTAAAAGGGGAACCAAACTGTGTATACACTATAATTACAGCTATGTAAGAAAGTATATGCACATATGAATAAAGATTGAAAGGAGATCTAGAGAAATAAAAGCAATTGTGTTCAGGATGGGGGATTATGGGCATACCTATTTACTTGTAAAATATCCTTTGATGCTGTGCTAATTATACCTTATTTAAGCTGAAAGCCAAAAAGCCCCAAAAGGATAAAAAGAATAAAAGATAGGGAGCATAATGGTTGCCTGAATGCTGAGTTAAAGAGCTGTGTGGGGAAAATTACTTTCTGTGCCACTTACTTGAAAACTAATTTTGTTTTGAATTCTTGGAAATGAGCTTTGGTCACCCCTAATGATCAGCCTCAGAATTTTTCTCCTAAGTGCCAGAGCTGAAACTTAAGGCTGTGTGTATTGTATACTGCACAACTTCAGGGGGCACCATTTACATTGTAGTCCATAAAATGGTGTTTCCTGTAGTTGCAGAGTACACAATTTGCAAAATCACATATTACAGCCCTGTCAAGAGCTAGTAATTAAGTATTATTAGCCATGGCTAGTTTGGAACATACCTTATCCATCTAGCACTTCCCTGATTATAAAAGCTGTATTGACATATAATTTATATGCCAGACAATTTCCCCATTTAAACTGTACAATTAGGTGGTTTAAGTATATGCACAGAGTGTGTAACCACCAGGACAATCAATTTTAGATCCCGTTCATAACCCCATGAAGAAATCCTGTATTCTTTATCCATAACCCCTAAATCCCCATTCCCATCAGCTCTAGGCCATTACTGATAATTCTGTCTCTATAGGTTTGCCTATGCTGCACATTTAATGTAAATGGAATCGTACAATATGCAGTCCTCTGTGATTGGCTTCTTTCCCTTAGCATAATGTTTTCAAGGTCCATCCATGTTGTAGTATGTATCAGTCCTTCAATCCTTTTTATGGGTGAGTAATATTCAATCATATGGTTTTATAAAGAAAATCACATTTTGTTTATTAATCAGTTGATGAATATTTGGGTTAGTTCTATATTTTGGCTGTGAATGCTGCTGCTATAAACATCCTAATACAAGTTTTTGTGTGGACATGTGCTTTCATTTCTCTTGGGTATATACCTAGGAGTGGAATTGCTAGGTCAAATGGCAACTCTAGGTATAACTTTTTGAGGAACTGCCAGACTGTTTTCCAGAGTGTCTGTACCATTTTACATTCCCACCAGCAGTTTATAAGGGTTCAATTTCTTTATGTCCTCATGGACACTGGTAGTATCTTATTATGGTTTAGATTTGCATTTTTCTGATGACTACTGTTAAACATCTTTGCATTTGTATGTATGACCATTTGTATGTCTTCTTTCAGAAGTGTCTATTCAAATCATTTGACTATTTTTTCAGTTGGGTGATTGTCTTCTTATCATTGAGTTGCAAACATTCTTTACACATTTTAGGTACATTTTAGAGATAAGTCCCTTGTCCAATATATAGTTTGTATATATCATCTCTCATTATTTGAATTTTCTTTTCACTTTCTTTCTTTCTTTCTTTCTTTTTTTTGAGATGGAGTTTCACTCTTATTGCCCAGGCTGGAGTGCAATGGCACCATCTCGGCTCATTGCAACCTTTGCCTCCTGGGTTCAAGCAATTCTCCTGCCTCAGCCTCCCAAGCTGGGATTATAGGCATGTGCCACCACACCCAGCTAATTTTTGTATTTTTAGTAGAGATGAGATTTCTCCATGTTGGTCAGGCTGGTCTCAAACTCCCGACCTCAGGTGATCTGCCCGCTTCGGCCTCCCAAAGTGATGGGATTACAGGCGTGAACCACTGCGCCTGACCTCTTTTCACTTTCTTAATAGCGTCCTTTGAAACATTAAAAAATCTTAATTTTGATGAAGCCCAATTTATCTATTTTTTTTATTTTGTTGCTTGTACTTTTGGTTTCATGTCTAAGAAACCATTGCCCTATGATTTACCCCTATGTTTTCTTCTAATATTTGTATAATGTAAACACTGGTATTTAGACCTTTATTCATTTTGAGTTAACTTTTGCATATGGTGTGAGATTGAGGCTCAAGTTTGTTTGTTTAAATGTAGATATTCAGTTGTTCTAGCACCATTTGTTGAAAAGACTATTATTTTCTCATTGAATTGTTTCAGCACCCTTGTCAAACTGGATTGATTGTAAATATGAGAGCTCATTTCAAGACTCAGTTATATTTTATTGTTTTATATGTCTATCATTATGCCAATAAGCAGGGCATCATATGGCCTGCTTCCTGTAGACTTGAAGTCGGGAATTATGAGCCCTCCAAATTTGTTTTCCTTTATAATGATTGTTTTGACTATTCTGTGTTTCTTGAGTTTCCATATGAATTTAATTATTATGTTGTTAATTTCTATAAAGGAGTCAACTGACATTTTGATAGAATTTCCATTGAATTCATAGATCACTCTGAAGAGTATTACCATCTTAACGTTATCAAGTTTTTCTATCTATGAGCACTGGATGTCTTCCCATTAATTTAGGTGTTCTTTAATTTCTTTCAACACTATAAAAGTTTTCAGCATACATGTCTTGAACTTTTGATTGAATTGTTGAAGTTTCAGAAGATAGAACCTGGGGAGAATATAGAATTTTATCAGGTCAACACAATCTATGACGAGATAATGAGTTTATTCTGTGAAGACACAGTCTCCCAGATAAACCATGATCTTGTTAGCTACATCTTGGCCATGTGACCTTGGGAAGGTTATTAATTCCCTTTGAGCCCCAGTCTCATTTTCAAAAGGAAGCTAACAGTACTTCGTAGGGCTGTTGAAAATTTTGGATATGAAAACGCATCTAAAATGGCCCATAATAGAGCAATAAAAATATTGATTTCCTTTTCTTCTTCCATTTCTATGTATTTCCCCAGAAGTTATTGTTGTATAATAATTATTCTGGTCAAGTCAAGATAAAAAACTTTCTATCTTAAATTTTATAAGCAACCAATACACATAAATGCAGTTTGTCTTACATGGATATATAATTTGTAAGCTTAACCCTTAAAATTCCCTGAGATACAAGAACAATTTACGAAACTCAACTGAATTTCTATACATTTGCAATTAATACATTTAAAACAAAATTAAGTAATTCCACTTATTATAGCATCGAAAAGAATAAAATATTTAAGAATACATTTAACAAGGAAGTGCAAGCCTTGTAAACTGAAAACTGCAACACTTTGTTTAAAAAATTTTAAGAATATCTAAATAAATGGCAAAATATCCCATGCTCATTGTTGGGAATAACACTCAAAATCCTAAGAAGATTGAACACTCAAACAAAGGATTCTTAGCAAAGCAATTTTACTTCTGTGTAGAGGGGTGCTTCTCCTTGGCCATTCGCCATGAGAGCACACCTAAACAAAGGGGCACGAGAGCCTTTATTCCTGATGCAAGTCCTGCCCCTGTACCCTTTCCCCACTGGCCGGAGTCGGGTCGCACAACCTGAACTAATCCCAGTTGGCTAGATAGTTGAACTTTTTAAAGACAAGGTGGGCATGTAAGGGAGAGAGGGAAAAAAGAGGGGAAGGGGTGTTTGCAATGAGCTAGAGAGCTAGTCTCCTTTCCAGATAAGGAAAGGAATGTGATCTGGTACTGATAAGCCTGGTACTGTGGCGTGTCCGTGTCCTGGTATGTAACAAAGGCAGAAAAGGGAAAAAGGAGAAAGGGGTGGGTACTGTGAATTAAAGAATAAAGGATTGATCAGGCTATTTGAAGAGAAACCTCATCATATCCCACATCATGGATCAGAATACTTAATATTAGGATGGTAATATTCTCCAAAGTGGTCTACAGATTCAATTAGTCTCTGTCACAATAATAGTGTGTTTCTTTGTAGAAATTGGCAAGGTGATCCTAAAATTCTTATGGAAACTCAAGGGACCCAGAATAGCCAAAATAATCTAGAAAAAGGAGAACAAAGTTGAAGGACTTACACATTTTGATTTCAAAAGTTACTACAAAGCAAGAATAATCAAAACAATGTGGCACTGGCATAAGGATAAAATAAAGATAAATGGAATAAAATTGAGAGTCCAGAAAGGAACTCTCACATTTACAATCAACTGATTTTTGACAAAGGTTCCAAAGCAATTCAATGGGAGAAAGAATATCCTTTTCAAAAAGTGGTGCGGGGACAACTGAATAGCCACATACAAAAGAATAAGGTCAGACTCGAACTCACATTGAGACAGCCAGATGGGAGCATGTCCCTGGGAAAAACTCCAACTGGCCTGAGCACTGGGGTAGAGCCTCAGGAATTTCGTGCCTTTTGCAGTTGGGAGGAGCCTGGCCCCTCCTCTTGTGTGGAACCTAGGATTCGAGCTGTGGGCAGAAAGTGCTCTAGCAGGGACTCTGGCCTTGTGAGAGTCCCTTTTCCTCCTTTCCTTCCTTTACACCCAATAAAACCTGTCTTACCCTTCAAAGTGTCTGCAAGCCTGAATTTTCATGGCTGTGGGACAAAGGACCCCATCTTTAGCTGAAGTAAGGAAAAAGTCCTGTAACATTTTTGGCGTGCAACGTGGGGACTCAAAACCTCTTACAGTTGCTCCTAAACCTTTTCATCTTGTGACTTCTGAGCTTATGGGAAACAGTGCCCCCACCCCCGGCCCTCCCGGGCAGGGGGCCTTTTCATGGCCTTTTCCTTCCTTTTTCCAGTGTTATGCCCAGACCGTTTGTTCCCCGAAGAAGACCACCAGAGTCCAGAGTCAAAGCCAAGCGGCAAGGATCTTTAATGCAAGTTCGAACTTGGTCCCTCCTTTCTACAACATACAAGAGGGCTTCGAATGATGCATGCGCCCGCTTTTTATAGCTCGATGCATACAGGATAGGATAGGTAAGGTTACAGAGGTACAAAGAAATTCTTTTGGTCACAGTATCACAATTGGTAATCGGTTAATATTCTAAGTTATACAATTAACAGTTTCTATTTGTTCCCGCGCATTTAGTAAAACTACAAACGGTGTGACCTTATCAGGGGCTCTCTAGGTGGTGTTTCTAGGATGTATGGGGGCATGTGTTTGTACTGGGCTCAGGAAGTTTGGGACAAACAGAGGAATATGTTTGTACTGGGCCCAGGACTAAGATATATGGTAGACACCAGTAATTAGAACAGAACAGAGCAGGACAGAGACTTTCACAACGTTTGTCCTTTCAGCGTCTGGAGTCTATAGATAACCTAATCGGTTAGGTCTGGGGTCGATCTTTAACTAGGCTCAGGGCGCCGCCCGGGCTGTTTGCCTGTGGACTTCATGTCTGCCTTTTAGTCTTTTTATTTGATCTCTTTCACCAGATGGACTGGTGAGCCGCAGCTGCCTGCCGCTCCCCACTCCTTGCTGGGCCTGGGATGCATGGCCCAAGGGTCCCACACAGCCGGCTGGCTGGTTCCACTGGACAGTAATTAAGCTTAAGCTTCTCTCCCCGGTGAAAGAACCACTTGCATGAGAATAAAAGGTTCTTCCCCAGGCATTTTAAAACCCTTTTTCTTTCCCCTTCTCTACCCTATCAACAAGTTAACCTTTAAAGTTTTCTTTTTCTTTTAGAAGATAGTCCAACCCCAACCCAACTATCACTGTTTGTATTCTCTGCAAAGTTTAGGTTGTGAAATCAAGCCTCCATCTTGTTTTACAGCCTGAGGGCATGGCTTGTAACTCTGGGGGCATGACTTATAACTCTGGGGGCAAGGCTTTGTTTAGCAATCCTGCCTCAGGGAATGAGCCCTTTCTGGTTCCATATCTGCATATTTTCCTAGCTCTGTCTCTTAAAGGGCCCCATCCAGCTACTGGGTTTTTTTCTGCCTGTCTGTGTATGTACTGTGTATGATTTCTGTAAAATGAGCTCTAATTAATTTGGCCTAAAGAAAGACAAGCACTTGGATTAAATATTTTTAAAAGGGAAGATAAAAGCTGGGGTACTTTTCAGTTCATGTGACTTTAATCTTTGAGAAATAAAAACAACCTTAAAGATTATTGGTAAAGGCCGGGCACGGTGGCTCAAGCCTGTAATCCCAGCACTTTGGGAGGCCGAGACGGGCGGATCACAGGTCAGGAGATCGAGACCATCCTGGCTAACCGGTGAAACCCCGTCTCTACTAAAAATACAAAAAACTAGCCAGGCGAGGTGGCGGCGCCTGTAGTCCAGCTACTCGGGAGGCTGAGGCAGGAGAATGGCGTGAACCCGGGAGGCGGAGCTTGCAGTGAGCTGAGATCTGGCCACTGCACTCCAACCTGGGTGACAGAGTGAGACTCCGTCTCAAAAAAAAAAAAAAAAAAAAAGATTATTGGTAAATGCAGGTGTCATTAAAATGTAAATATATGAAATAAACTATGCAGGTCAGATGCAAGGTTTGCCAAATGTTTTAAGGTTACAAACTGCTTTTTGGCCTTTGAGAACTATCTCTGCTTCACAATTGGTAAGGCCTGGGGACATAAGGAACTAACTGGGCCCTTCATTATGCTGGAGTCAGACCTTGACTGCAGGTAGCACACAATTAAAGCAAATTAACAAGTTTTACCTTAAAGTTAAAAATCGCTAGGAGTTACCATTATAACATGTAATTGAAACTACTGAAAATAAATTACATGCAAGAAGTGTAAGAACAGTAAAATGTGTTTTTTAGTAAAAGGTTACAAAAGGGCATGGAATGTACATTTTTGCCTAGGGTTAAAAGATGGTTTTAAATTAGGAAAAAACTGAGGGTTCAAACAAGTGGTGGAAGAATTGTAGAAACTGATCTCGCAGAAGAGGTTCTCTGTTTGAACGGGTTGACTAAATTCAAAAGGGTTATAAAAGGTTTTTGCTTCTTTAAAATTTATGAGTCATCATCTTGGAAAAATAAATAACTTGTGGTAATCTGGAATTCTATTCAAATACTTTCAACATATTTAAGTCTTCCCAAAATCAGACTTCAGTTTCAAATTGTCTTTCTTGACAATTTTCAGAGAGTCCAGAGGACGCTTGGAATGTCCAGGAAAGAGAGGTAAACAGGATTATTTGACATGTTTAGGTACGTGGGATGCCAAAGGTGATGTTGAATCTTCTTTAGGTTATATCTTGGTGAATAATGCTAACATATGTTCCAAAATTTTATGGGATTTCTAAAATTCTAACGTCTAAGTATATGCTATCAATCATAATTAAGGTTGCTATGTCGTTATTGTAAACCATGGAGATAACCAAACTTCTTTGTCAATTGTGTTTCTAACTATAACTGCTCTAGACATTTTGCTATTCACAGACAATTGTTGTCTTGTTTTAATCCTTTCAAAAATGGTTTATAATAAGCTATAGGACTCTGACAGGTGCTCTCAAATACAATTTTTGATTGTATTTGAGACAATTGGGTTTCTGATAACTTTGGAGATTGTAGCATTGGAATAAAGGAAAATGTACAGGATTCACGAAGAGCTGAAATGTTCATGAATATCAAGAGAAACAAGAGTTAACTAACTGGACTGAACTCAGAAATCTGAAGCAACCTTTCTAAGACTTGCTTGGAATATTGCTGATCCATGTTTTGTTTTTCAGAGTCAAGGAAACTTATGTTAAACTATTTATAGCCTTTTAATAATTGAGTAAGGAAATACCCATTGTGAGCAAAATTCTACCAAGGCTTGGACTGGAAGGGTATGCTTCCCTTAAGGAGTCAAGCTTGACTTGCAGAGCTGATAGAAGCCCAATGGGGAGACTGGCCTCATACCCTCATCTACACAGTCCCTGTACAGGGTTCCTGACCTGTGATCAATAAAGAATGTCACTTTCTAACACTTTCTAACAGGTCCAAGAGCTCCGAGTTTATCTTGGGACCTTAAGAGGAGAGGATCATCCAACTTACAGGTATTTCAGGATAAACCCATGGCTGGGCTTGGCTTTAAAAGGTCTTATATGAGATCCTTTGGGGAACAGAGTTCCAGCACAGGCAATCTAAAAGGCCTTTGTAGAAATAATTTTTCTTGCTTCACTTTATGCAAATAATCAGGCCAAGTATAAGACTAAAGTCTATTTTGCAAACCACTCAGTCCCAGGATGATTTGGTTTTTTAACAAAAATGAGGACTGGAGATAGAGAAAAATTATGTTTCAACACTTACACATTTGTCACCAAATTTTAAACTCACTAGTTGTTTTTATGTTTTTGCCTATGTGTTAGACTAACCCTGATTGTTCCTGTGAACCAACCAGCAATCTCCAACTTCAGCTCAAAAAGAACAAAAGGGATGGGTAATGTAGAAATCCGGATCAATATTCTAATTCTGAGAATTATCCTACAAATCCTGCCAGGCGACTGGAATAAATAGGGTGCCCATCACTCAGGGGTTTCCTTTTGGGAAAGTAAGACCAAGGGAGCTAACCAAGCCAAGCACCATGCACCCAAATCCTAGCAAGCGTAACTATAGCCACCAGTTATCTGGGCATGTCACAAGACATCCTTTTCTCTCCTTTGTTGGAGGAGGACTCAATTCCACAGTTTCACCTTAGCATTCAGCTTATAATAAGGAGTCCATGCAACCCCCCACCCTGAGACACATTTTTGTCCCAAACTCAATTCCAAGCTTTGGGTTAGAGTCCTAGGAAAGAAAACTGAATCTGAAGGATCCAGAAGCAGATGATAATGGAAGTTAAAAGGCACAGGGCAGGTGAGCATGACTGATGCCTGCCAATCAAGCCAAGCCCAAGCTTCCTGTTTCATGGATAAAGGCCACGTTAGTATCCATGGCAAAAATGAGGTGTAGGGAATCCATGGCTACTGAAAAGCAGGGGAGATAAGGCATATGTGGGTAAAAGTGGGTGATTCCCACCCCCTACCCAACCGTCCCCTGCTTCATTGGTGCAAGCCGCTGTGACATTCATGGTGGGACCTGCCATGGTTGCCAGGACTCAGGGATGCAAGGATGGAAGAGGGAAAGACAATGCTTTTCCCTCTTTCCTCACGTACCCCCGGTATCAGTTAGGAGGAGAAGGGAACCAGGAATACCTGCTTCACTCTTTCTAGAAGGGTAGCCATTCATCTGCAGTCTGTACCCCTTTTGAATGCATCGTGAACCCCTGGGACTCCCTTAAAAGGCACCTTCTTTTTTCCTTTCTCCTCTTCTGTCCTCTTCACAGATAGGTAATTGTGTCTCTGTAATACGGGACACTCCCCTCAGATATATCCTCCAAACTGGAAAGAGTTAATTTCCCAAACCTTAAACTGGTTGGCTTAGGATTGGGCTCAGGGGAAGGGAACCCAGAAGACCAATATGCCAGCAAAAGGGTAAAGTGTTTTTTATCAGTCAGGCTTTTGGCCTCCCTCTCCATGTGCAAACTGGTAAAAGGCCTCAGGATTTCTGAGCTGCCCTTACCCCTTCCCTTGTTTCAACTTGATACATGTTTTCTAATAAACTGGTTTGTCTCTTCTTGCCTTCAGGTCATCAAACTCGAAGTGGCCATGCAACCTGAGCCTCTGATGATGGCCCCTTCTGCTGGGAATCTTACATAGGCCTCTGAGGGAGCTTTGACTGCCGTTTCCACAAAACAGCACCCCTGTCAGCAGGAAGCAGTTAAGATAGGTCTTCATACTTACCCTTATTAAAGAGCACTTGGATGTGCTTCTTTAGAGGGGGGAATGAGACAACCAAGTGGGAGAGGGTCCCTGGAACATCTCCAACTAGCCTGCACACTGGGGTGGAGCCTGGGAAGTTCATGCCATTTGCAGCAGGGAGGAGCCTGGCTCCTTCTCTCTCTGTGTGGAACCTGGGATTCAAGTTTTGAGCGGCAAGCGCTCTAGCAGGGACTCTGGCCTTGTGAGAGTCCCTGTTTCCCCCCTTTCTTCCTTTACATCCAATAAAACCCCGTCTTACTCACCATTCAAACCTGAATTTTTGTGGCCATGGACAGAGGACCCCATCTTTAGCTGAAATAAGGAAAAGTCATGCAACAACATCAACTACAATAATTAATGCAAAATGGATCAAAGGCTTTGTGTAATAGCTAAAACTATAAAACTGTTAGAAGAAAACATGGGGTAAATCCTCGTGGCCTTAGATTTGGCAATAGTTTCTTACATGTGATACCAAAAGCACAAGCAACAAAAGAAAAACATAAATAAATTGAACTTTATCAAAATCAAAATTGTGAGTTTTTGTTCTTTAAAGTACACTATCAAGAAAGTGAAAATACAACCCACACAATGGAAGAAGAGGTTTATAAATTATACACTGGGTAATGGCCTAGCACCCAGAATCTATAAAGTACCCACAACTCAATAACAAAAAGACAAAAATGGGAAAAGGGTCAAAATCAACATTTCTCAAAATAAGATGCACAAATGGCCAACAGACACAAGAAAAGATTCTCAATGTTATTAGTCATTAGGGAGATACAAATCAAAACCACAATGAAATACAACTTTACACATACTACAATGCCTATAATCAAAAAGATCATAAGAAGCACTGGTGAGGACGTAGAGAAATTTGAACCCTAAAACACTGCTGGCAGGAATATAAAATGGTGCAGTCACTTTGGAAGACAGTCCAGCCGTTTCTCAAAGGGTTAAATCTAAAATTATCATATGGCCTAGCAATTCCTAGGTATATACCTAAGAAAAATGAAAGCATATGTCTTCACAAAAACTTGTACTCAAATGCTTATAGCAGTATTATTTATAGTATCTAAAGGTAGAAACAACCCAAATGTTCAACTAATGAATGAATAAATAAAATGTGGTATAACCGTACATTCAAATGTCATTTGGCTATAAAAAGGAATGAAGTACTGAGGTACATGGTACAACATGGATGAACCTTAAAAATACTACATTTCATGAAAGAAGCCAGTCACAGAAAATCACATACGTGGTGCCATTCATGTGAAGTGTCAAGAATAAGCCAATCTACAGAGTCAGAAAATAGATTAGTAGTCACTGCTAGTGGCTGGTGGGCAGGGGGAATGGAGAGTGACTGCTAATGGGTATGAGCTTTCTTTATGGGGTGATGAAAATGTTACAAAATTGGTTGTGCCGATGATTGTAAAACTCTGTAAATATACTAAAAAAAATTGACTCATAGACTGTAAATGAATAAATTGTTTGGTATGTGAATCATGTATCAAAGCACATGTTCTGATCAAAGTGGAAAACAATGAAATAAAAAGTCCCCTGGAGCAGAGTTCTGGAGCGGTGGGAGCTAAACAGGTAAACATAATTCATAGAAGTCTAAATTCTGGAAACCAGGACTGTGTCTTTTACGCTGCTGCAGTGCACATGTTTAACAAAGTTCTATATGTAGGCAATGTTAAAGACAATCACACTAAAAATGAAGAAAAGCTTTCAGAACCAAATCATCCATCAATTTGCAGCTATGTAGAAGAGAAGATGTTATAAAATCATGGAAGTCTCCAAGAGCCTTGACATGTAAGAGGCTTATACAATTGAATTGTGCAGATGCCTTGTGACTTGGTCAGAAATTTGTTCATTCCAGAGATGCCCTGGGGTTCAGATAGCTGACAACTACGCTGGAGAAGTTAGACCTGTTCTAAATACCCCCAGATTGTAGCATTCTTAAAACCATCTCCAGGCTCAGAAACTAACTCGAGGATTGCTGAAATAACTTGCTTTCCTTGAGGACCTTTGGACTACTTAGAAGGGATTCAGGCTTGGGGTCAGTTTTTGAGACTAAAAGTCCTGAAATCTGTCTCCTGGAAACACTAAGGGACATTTTTTAGTAATTTTTCTTCCAGTAAAATCCCGAAGTCTAATTTTAGTCCAAATCTTTGGGGTTCATCCAGAAGCAAGTGGCTGCTAGGAACATAGACTTTCACTCCAGAGTGAGTAAATGTTAGATAGATTAAATTTTTATCTAGCTTTAGATCTGGTCTTGTATGAAACTGACAATAAAATAAGAAACATGGTTTAAACCATACAAATATCTATCAAGAAGCTAGTCTGTCTCAAATCACTTTCACAAGGGTAAAAGATAAACCTGTAGCCATCTGATTTCTTTGCCAGTAGGAATGGGGTACTTGGTCATAGAATCAATATTATTTACATTTGCTTTCAAAAACCTTGATGGTTTAAAACATATATACTTTGTTTTGTAGGATATATTACTTCCCACAGATGCTCATATGGAAGACTCTTAACAGCATTTAAAGTGAATTCCATGACACCTATTGACTTCCATTATGAGATCATAGATGGAATTCCATGAAAGAATTCTCCTAAGCAACTGTTGAAAACTTTTGCAAAGGAAGATGCTATCATGGCGGTCATCTCTATGACCTACTGACCAGTGTAAAGAACACTGCTGGAACTTTGGTGCTACCAACTGTCAGCTATTAGTTATCTGCCCTTACTTAGAATTCAGTTAGGGCCAAGCCAATCCAATTTAGGTCTCCTCAGGGATTCTTACACATACAGATAGTAAAATAACTTGCTGCTTAATTAGGAAGGCCCTGGTTAGCATTCCTGGGGTTAAGCATTAACACAAAGGCTGCAAGATAATTTTTATTAAAAGGATGCTATATTAGGCTACTGAAATGGCAAAGTAGTGATTCTCAAATTTCAGTGGGCTTATTGAAAATACAGATTCTTGGGCCACACACTCAGAGCCACAGAGTCAGATAATCCTAAAGCAAAGGACATCCAAGACTCTGCAGGCTCCTTGGATACATAATCCAGTACCTATATTCTCTTTGGAATGTGATAATATGGGATTCTATAAATAAATAACAGCCCATAAATACTATACACTGGGTACTGTCTACACACATTGCATATATTAACTTATTTAATCCTCACAGCAAAACTTTCAAGGAGATACTATTATTTTCACTCCCCATTTTATAGATGAAAAAACTAAGGCAGAGGTTAAGTAACTTTCCCAGGGTCACTCTGCTGATAAAGGAGCAGTACTTAGATTTGAACAAATCATCATTTATTGCAGAAACTATGCTTAATCTGCTATGGGCTATAACACTTTGCTTTTCCTACACCATTCTTTTTTCTAGCTGTATCAGATTTTTTTTTAATTGGCAATTTTAAGAGTGTGCTAACAAGGTCAATCTCTGTGAAAGTCAGAGGAATGCTGTCTGCACTAATTAGAGATACAGCTAAGTTCTCCTGGCCTCAATAGTGCAGACATGGTCTGTCTTAATACTTGCATTCTTCCAGCCAGCGTCCATGAATAGAATATAATTTGGGCATCTATTCTCAGTTTGACAGTCTTATGAAGGCAATATAGTCTGTGCACCCAAAGACTGGCATAGAGTGGGTCATGGTGCTCTGAGGCTTCCTTTCATTCTCTGTGGAGATAGAGAGGAATGTATCCTTTGAAGACAGCTATGGGATTTCAACAAGAAAACACCTGACCAGGGACATTGAGAAGTATAACCTAGTCTCATATTTATTTAATATCTCTTGAGTGCCTGCTATATGGAGGTGGTAGGGTTATGGTAGGGAAGAAAACAGGCAACCCCCTGCCCTTGGGGATATCCTCACTTAATATTCGACATGTCTTTAAGTGTTATTCTTATTAGAATTATAATTTTCCATGAAATATGACCCTCCAAATTGCCTCAGTTTCCCCACAAGTAAAACAAAGGTGGGATTAAACTCCCCAGGGAAGCGGCTTCCGAGCCAGAGCTTAGTGTGTAGGAAATTTATTGGGAGTGCTATCAGAACTGACACCCGTTGAGGGAGGAAAGAAGCAAGACTGGCTAGAGGGAGAAGCTGAACTGTGATACAGCCTCAACAAAGGCTGCAGGTCACCTCATAGAGCCCTCTGGAATTGAGATGGTCATGCTAAATTGGAGCCAGAGGATCAGGGATAAGGTTTTACACCCTCTCCCATAAGGCGGTCATTGGTTAGTGCTGCCCTGTGCAAGACAGCTGTCTTCAAAGAATGGAAATTCCCAAAGAGCTATTTTCAGGCAGCACTTCCAGCAGTTAAGGGAATAAGTTATTTAGTCCTCAAGGGGAATTTGGATGATACATCACAGCATCCATTACAGAAAGACTGGACTCTTTATCTATGACACCCTGGCCAGATACCACATCCTACAATCTTATGACTGTAGGGGACTGGTAATGTCACTGTTGTCCACTTTGTCAAGCAGATATCCTAAGTGTAGTGAGTGCCCCTGTGGCAGTGTTGCCCTGGGATGCTGTTTCTTACATGGCTACCTGCTGTTCTGAATACCCAATAGACCTTGACTGGCAGGCCCAATCTCTCATCCTGCTTGAAGCTTACACTTGCACCTCATGGGCTCTGTGAGATCTTCAGAATAGATGTCAGCGCTTTGAATTCCATCACAGGCCTCTGCAGACATATTCTGGGTTCTGCAACACCCTGCATAATCTTGTGAAGCAGGATTTTGCTAATTTTTTTTAGAGAGCTGAACCTGGCTTCTGTACTATGTTAATTAAAAGCATCCTGATTTAGTAGAGTTGTAGGCAAAGGCATGCAATGGCTCAGGGATACACAATTTCTAACTTTGTGCTGCCACCTAATGGCCATCCAGCTGATGAGCAAAATAGAAGGCTGGGATATAATTAATTGAATACCCAAGAAAAGGAATCTTTAATATGGGCTTCCCCTTCATCCCCCACTTGGAGATGAAGAAACATTCAAAGTTTCAGCTTAGGTTATCTTAAAACCTTTCTCCATGAATCATTCCTTCCCTGGAAAGCCTTCTACCAATCTTTCAAGCCCTAACCCAGATGTCCTCTCTAAGAAGCCTTCCCAACCAACCCAGCAGTCAACCTTTCCTCCTCTGCGCTGCCCTGGAATGGGGTATGTCCCTTTAGCATAGCCTGAATTGCACTTAGGTGAATTGCTTTGTGGTATATCTGACCAGGCTGAGCTCCAGTGAGGCAAGTCCTTGCGTTTTTGTTTTGTTTTTCTTGCTTCGTACATAGTATTTTCCCCGAGTGTTATAGGTCTACACTAACCATTCATTTCACTCTACTTCTTGCTCTTTAAAGTGTTTCTGGGTCTGTCATACAAATGCATGCTGGAAGTGATGAAAAAGTTGTCAAAGTAGTTGCACTTTGTAACATTCTGTCCCTATTTCTCTTTCTCACTTCTGTCTCACATTCAGTTTTCACAGAATTGCCTCACAGAGGCAGGCTTTCACTGCCCATGGGAACTTTTGTTTCATGACCCAGTTGGGACACCTCTCTTTTCGTTGTGGCTGCCGCCATTTGAAGAATAGACTGGAGTTTCCTCCACACTCCTTGCCTCTTAATATATATGCAATTATCCTTAGGAATATCAAGACCCTATTTTGTAAAAACCCACCAAAACCCTATTTTGCAAAGCACTCTCACCATTCTGGTACCCAGCAGCCCACTGCCTGGGAACATTCAAATCTCTGCAATGCATTGGGTAGCATGTTCAGTGTAGCCTGTGCTTCTGGTCCACCTAGCCTGACCCATGGAATTCACTTACTAACTCACAGACATGCTTTACTCAGAACTCCCTTTTTTCCTTCAGTTAAGGCTACTGAGCCTACAACTTCCCCTCCTCACCCAGCAGCGATGCCACTCCAGCTGTTAATCAGTGTTTGGAGAAACCATGGGCCAAACAAGAGGCCCTTCAGCACATCTTGAAGTCCGAGGGAGAGCCTTCAAATGGAATCTGCTAACTGACTTTTTCCTCCAATGCACAAATACCTTCCACTGTCTTTTTTCACTTGTGGATTCTGACCATTTAACTGGCACTTATCAGGTGCTCAATAAATGTTTGCTGAATAAGTGAATGAATCCATTTAGGTGGAAGACTTGAGGGTAATATCTGGAATGTTCATCAGAGAGCACTGTGGTCTTCTGGCTTTACCTGTTCAGCTGCATACATGTTAACTCCATGTACCTGAGGTATTGGAGATACAAAGCACCCAGACTGGCTTGAGAGAGTAAAGGAAGTCTTCCAGAGCAGGTGATGGTAGAGCCCAACTTGGCAGCAAAGTGAGAGTTTTGCCAGGTAGACAAGGAGGGGAAGGAAGGAATGACAGGAACAGGGAAGCGGATGGGCAGGTAACTGTAAGGAACCATGATAGGCTTCTTCCACCTGGTACATTCAGGAGACTATGAGTAGTCCAGGTTTTCTGGAGTGAGGTACAAAGTGACAGGGCAGGGGGAATGCTGAGAGATTTGACCAAATAGAATCATGGTATTTTAAAAGAAAAAAGAAAAAAAAAAAGAAATCACCGTCTGCTACAAAATACACAAATGTTTTCCTCCAAACTTAGAGAAGAAAATGCAAATCCAGCCCCTGCCTCCCTCTCTGCCCTCAGCTGCCTCTTCCTGCTTCCTCTTTCATTCTGCTCCAGTCACACAGGCTTCCTGCTTGCTAGCTGGATTTCTGAAACCAAGGGAACCTCCTCTGGTCTCTAGCAGGCTCCACCATGGACTCAGACTAGATCTTTCTATGACCTTCAGGGTCTTCTTCCCCAGTACCCGCTTTCCTTTCTTGAAGCTCTCCTGTGCCATGTTTGTTTCAGGCCATGTGAGCTACTACTCCTTTTACTGTTTTTCCACATAAACCCAAATGACTGACAGCACACTAGTAATTTCACCATCATTGTAATTTGCAAGGACCTTTTTAAAGGAGGAGAATGATCCTAGAACAAAATGTTTTGTGAGGTAGTGAGCTTCTCATCACCAGTGATGTTCCAGCAGAAGTTAAATGCCCATTCCCAGGAAAGTCGTAAGAAGGAAGCACTCACTGGGTGGGATCACATAGGAGACCTCTAAAGTCCCGTGTGCCTCTTAAGATTTTATTCTAACTGTACACAAACACCTAGACAGACATTAAAATTTTATTAAAAGAATGTGATATAAGTATCCCATAATTAAGCAAAATATATAAAATGTAAATTTTTCAAATAAACAAATTTTGAGGGGCTGTGTTTTATAAAAGGGATCCATCTGGGTGACTTTAGCTAGAATCCTAAAATATCACAGGTAAAAGGGACTTTACTCACTTTGTTTCCTAAAACAAGAATTCTTTCTAATAGAGCATTTTAGCCCAATTACATTTGTTTAGAATTTGACCTGGTACATAGTAGAAGACAAATACATATTTGTTTAATGAATGCATAGCCAAAGAAAAAAATGTGATTTATACAACTTTTCAAAAATACAGCTATTGTTCCAAGGAAGATTCAAGTGTACAGTTTTGGCTGAGAGGACCCAGTTTGAGAAGCTGCTGTTGAGTGCAATAACAATAGTGAAAGGTGCTTGTTTTGTTTAATTTTGGTCTCGTTGTTTGGTCGTTGTTGGAGAACAAAAGGTCAACAATATTTTCTGATGACAATTATACTCCTTTTAAAAATGTGGATCACCAGTAAAACTTCCAAAAGAAAACGTCTTCCCATGTCCTTAGGTTATGTAAATACCTATCGAGGTGCTTGAGGGGAGGCATGTTGTCTCACAGTTCCCTTATTCAGAATGTACCTGCCCCCACCGCTTATACATACGACCCATCCCAAGCCTCAGCTGCACTTCACCACCTGGTGAGTGGAGAGGGTGCCAGGCATGGTAAGCACAATCCCCACATGGCAGCCCAGACAGTAAATGTCAGATCTGTTGGGAGTGGCACGGGGTTGAGATTATGAGGCTCATACCTATTTCTCTAAACTCAACACCCTGGTGGCCAATCTTTTCAAGAAATAGGAGGGAGAGTTTGAAGGGACTCTGGATTCATCAGGCAGGTTTTAGGGTCCCTTAGAGACCCTTCCCTGTGGCCTCATCTTCTGCTCCACCTATCCCTTTATCATAGAGATTGCTGCCTCTAATACTGGGATGGGATCTGCATTTTCAAGGGACAGTTCCTGTTGTACCTGCTTTTTAAATGATGCTGACTCTAGCATAATATCAGCTACTTGGAAAAGAACACCAGTCTCCCATCAGATAAGCCATCTTCATTGCCTGGCACATTGACTTGTCAAGTTCCAAATGTCACGACCTGTGAAAACTCGAGACAACTACAAAGCAAATTAATGCCGGAGCAGTGGGCCCTATGGCTTCTGCAATTTGAGATTCTGATTACAAAAGACTGGAAAAGGAAAGGCCCTTGGCAGTGCTCAACATGAACCAAAACAGAAATAGACTCAGCATTTTTAATGTTTTAATGACTAGAAATGGAATCTTCACATATTGTAAAAAGTGAACAGAAAAGAAACATTAAATAAGAATAACGCATAATCGGCCGGGCGCGGTGGCTCAAGCCTGTAATCCCAGCACTTTGGGAGGCCGAGACGGGCGGATCACGAGGTCAGGAGATCGAGACCATCCTGGCGAACAACGGTAAAACCCCGTCTCTACTAAAAAAATACAAAAAACTAGCCGGGCGAGGTGGCGGGCGCCTGTAGTCCCAGCTACTCGGGAGACTGAGGCAGGAGAATGGCGTAAACCCGGGAGGCGGAGCTTGCAGTGAGCCGAGATCCGGCCACTGCACTCTAGCCTGGGCGGCAGAGCGAGACTCCGTCTCAAAAAAAAAAAAAAAAAAAAAAAAATAACGCATAATCTGCAGTTTTTATTGTTTTGTGTTAATCTGTATTTTCAATTTTCGTATAACGTCCATGTGTTTGTAGTAATAAAATAATAAGGCATTTAAAACTATTTACTTTCAACCTTCACATCATTTTGTACTTACGTTACTTTGTAAGCAACTATGTCATTAAATTCTGGATTCTGGATCTAGTGGGCCCTATCAGCTGGACCAGAAACCACAGTGAGAGAAAGTGGGGAATCTGCAATGAGTGTCTAAATAAGTTACTTCAGATCCAGTACCTATCTGTTGGCTAGGTTTTTCTGGCTCCCATGGGTGGTTCCCTCATCCTGTCAGAGTGGGCTTCATGCTGATCCTTTGTGTATTTCTGGGTATTCAGGACATCGTGTTTGGAGGTCCACAGATCCTGTTGATAAAGAAAGATTGCCAGAGTGCAGCTGTAGTAGTGGAGATGGATGGAGGAGTGGAAATAGAGTTGAGAGCGCGTTACATTTAGGGATGGGCTGGGCTCCCACCTGTAATTTCAGCATTTTGAGAGGCTGAGGCAGAAGGATCACTTGAGGCCAGGAGTTCAAGACCAGACTGAGAAACACAATGAGACTCCATCTCTAAAACAAAGAAAACGAAAGATAGGAATGACCAAAGTTGGTGAACAGATAGTAGGGAGAAGGTAAGATGTAAAATGAGTTCCAGGTTCCAGCTCAGGAGACAGCTTGCATGATGGTATCATGAACTGAGATTTTAGACACAAGAGGGGAAGGAGGAAATTTGGATAGGACGTAGAGCAGGAGTGGAGTTGGGGAAACAGTTCAGTGGTCTCCAATGGGTGCTATCAGCCTTCCAAATGAGGATTTCTAGGGACAGTCAAATACCTAAATCTGGAGAGGGGCTGGGCAAGGATCAGGTAGAGGAGTGATCCACAGTTGTTGCCTGACATCATGGACATAGTTGAACTGAACTGAACAAGTATAAGTCTAACGAAATGGAAAGGTGAAGAACAGATTAGTGAAAAATAGAAAAGGGAATACAGCAGGGAAAAAAAAAAAGAAGCATTGCCAAGAATGGCACCTTGGGTAACATCACTATGGATATATCAGAGTCAGCCAGTTAAAACACATCCTTAAACAATGCCCATGTGCCAGATCCTGTAGTGGATTCTGACAACTGTGGTCCACAGAACAGCAACATAGAGCTTAGTGCTTCAGACTTAGACATTAAACACATTTTACAATGAACCAAATTGTTACAAAATGTTTACCTAGCAATTCTAAGTAGAAAAAGTTTATTGTCAAGGAAAATATAAGATGCTGTTGGGAGTGTAGAACAGTATGGACTTACCAAATCTCGGTGGGTGGGGATTCGAGGAAAGGTACAAATGCCTTCTCTCAGAAAGTAGCACCTAGGTTGAAAATTGAAGGAGAAGTAGCTGTTGACAAGGCAATGGGAAGAGAGAGAATCTCTTGCAGGAAGAAGAAAGGAGCCAGTGAAGGCTCCTCAGACGAAGCTACCAGAGAGGTAGGAGGAGAGCACTGAAGGGACTGTTAGGAATGCTAAAAGAGGAGAGAGAATATGTCAGCTCCAAACCCAGAGGTCATCAGTCATGGTTTCCCCCTTCTGCTGGCAAGGTTGCCTATGACACCAAGTAAGTCACTTTTTTCCACTTGAATTTTGGTTCCAGCAGGACAACTTCTTGGCCATGGGCTTCTCTTGGGAGCAGCCAGTTTGCTAGGACCAGGGGATGAGGCAGGATTTGTCTATAGAGGCATTTTTTCTACAGAGGAAGTTTTTGATGGTGAAGGAGCTGTTCTACTTTTTGATTGTGGTGGTGGGCCTACTGTCGTATGTGTTTGTCAGGTCTCACAGAACTGTACACAAGAAAAGTGAACTTCAGTGATTTAAAATTATACTTCAGTAATGTAAGAAGGAAAAATAATATACTCTTACATTAAAACGCACACTTATTTGAAAAGCTCATAAAATATACAAATCAATTTGAGTAGAAATAATAGAATGTTACTGAGAGTGAAAAAGAGGATAAATAAGTGGAGAGATAGTCCACATAAATGGCCTGGAAAATTATAGTTTTTAGATGCGTAGTCTCCCAAAATTGATCTACATATTATTCAGTGCAATTCAAAAAACTCTATATTTTAATGTGTGGAAATTGATAAACTGATTCTAAAATTTATGTAAAATCCAAATGTGCATGAAAAAGAAGATTAATTTGAGAAAGAACAAGGTGTGAATCAGCTTGGTGCTGATACAAACTCATTTGCATATGAAAAACTTAATTAATGATAATTATGGCACTGCAGACCATGGGAAATTGACTATCTTTTCCATAATTAGTCTTGAGAAAACTGGGCCTCTCCCTCACATTAGAAACAAAAATTCATTTTGGATGGACTTAAATTTTAAAGGAAAAGCATATGTATTTTGAAATATAAGACTGTATGTTCATATTTTATATGTATATTTATATTTCATTCATATTTGTATATGCATAATATATCACAGGGATAAAGAAACATAATGAGAAAATATGCACTATCTTATGGCAATAGTTTTTAAAATTTGAATGTATTAATAAATGTTTGAAAAATTTTACTTAAACTTGACACAAGATGATACAGAAATCATGAAGAGGTATATAGATATTAAAATAAATAAATGGGTAATTAAAAATTGTCCCAAGAATTAAAAGCAAAAATGAAATACTCTAGGCTATTCAAACATTAAAGGAGAATATTATCCAATATTATACAAAGTGTTCTAAGGAACATATGATAAAAAGAACATTTTCCAATTTATATCATGTGGTAAATTTTAATAGTGAATACGATGATGGACACAAAAATAAAAGGCAATAAGAGATCAATCACACCCATGAAAATAGATGGAAAATCCTCAAGAAAATATTAGCAAACTAAATTCAGCAATGTATGTACAAAATAACATATCAAGACAAGATGGTCTATCATTTAGAAATAAATTAGTGTCCTCCACCATATTAATCCAAAGCATGGAAATCATATAATTATTTCAGTACATGTAGTAAAAAAGTGTTCGATAAACTCAAGCTGCATTCATAATAAAACTTTTCAGATACCTATGAAGGGAAAGAAAGTTACTTAACTGGATTAAGGATATCTTTAAAAATAACTTTAATAAGTATCCTACTAAATTTTGAAATATTGAAAGCTTTCTTTTTGAGATTGAGAAATAGGTTTCCTTGATGATTCTGTCGGAGATCTTAATTTACTTAGCAAAGGCAAGAATAATAAAAGTGTAAGGATTACAAATGAAGAAGCAAATCTGTCATCATTCATAGGTGATTTGATAATGGACTAGAAAAATCAAAATAACTTATACATAAATTGTTAGACAAAAGTATCACTTCTAGATGATATATGTATGCATATACATACACACACATAAAATTTACAAATCAATACATAGGCAAAAGAGTGATAGAGAATGAATAAATTAAATATACTAACAATAATATCAGAAATCAGCGTGGGTCTAATCAAAAGATAGAAACTACATAGCAGGTTAAACATATTAGTTCAATACAAATAATTATTCAACTGTGATCAAGAGTAACTATGAGATTTATGGAAACTTGATATGACACATAGGGCTAAGGGAAAGTACGCAAGGAAAGAAACACTTGGACGGATCCCTCATGGCATAAGTTGTAGTTTGGGCCGGTGGTTGTGTTATAGCTCCTCCTGATGGCCTCACCCATACCACTCACTCTGCCTCTGCTGGAAATGGAAGGAATGCCTCTCCCCGCTTCATTGTTCCTCCACCAGCCTCTACTGAGAAAGCTCACTTTTATCGTGTTCACTTGAAAAAAGAAATGCTTAATGGAATCACGTTGTTTATCAAAGAGCGTATATGTAAGGATGCAGTCTAAGCGGAGAGGCAATAAAATGATAACGGATGAAAGTACATGGAATAAATCCAACACAGTAAAGACCTATATGGAAAAAAAAACCCCAAAAAACCCATAACCCTTTTTTAAGAGATACTCCTGCTATAGGTTGAATTGTGCCCCTCCCGGCCACCATTCGTATGTTGAAGTTGTAACACCTAGTACCTCAGAATGTGGCCTTATTTGGAGATGGAGTCATTGCAGGTGTAATTAGCAAGATGAAGTCATTAAGACAGACCCTACTCCAGTATGGCCAGAGTCCTCATTAAAAGGTGAAATTTGTACACAGAGACAGACACACATAGAGGAAAGACCCCATGAAGAGACATGCGAAGAAGACAGCCATCTACAAGCCAAGGAGAGAGGTCTCAAACAGATCCTTCCCTCACAGCCCTTAGAAGGAACCAAGTCTGCTGGCACCTTGATTTTGGACTTCTAGCCTCCAGAACTGTGAGACAATGTATTTGTGTTGTTTAAGCCAACCAATTGTGGTACTTTGTTATGGTAGCCATAGCAAATGAATGGATTCTTGTACTGAGAAGTGGGGTGCTGCTGTAACAAATACCTAGAAATATGCACATGATGTTGGGTAATACTAGAGCAGGGTGGGCTCCTAAGTCCAAGGACTAGTGTTGTTATCCAAAGGGGACATTTGGACACAGGCAGGCATACACATGGAGAGAATGGTACGTGAAGAATGCAGTTAAGTTGCCACAAGGCAAGGAACCACCAGAAGCCACGAGAGAGGCATGGGACAGATTCTCCCTCACAGCCCTCAGAAGAAACCCACCCTGCCGACACCTTGATCTTGAACGTGTGGCTTCCAGAACTGTGAAAGAACACATTTCTGTTGTTTAAGCCACCCAGGATGTGGTGCTTTGTTACAGCAGCCCATGCAAACTAATACAGATAGTAATAAATGATAACTTCAATTAATAGAGAGATGTACTTTGTTCACTGACGGTGAAACTTAACGTTGTATTAGTGTCAGTTCTCTCTGAATCATTTTAAAGATTCGATGTGACCACAAACAAAATCCCAAGCGATCGTTTTTGTGTGACCTTTGACAAGGTGATTCTAACTATGATACAGTGATGTGCAGGCCACAAATTCCAAAGATTAAGAAAAAGGTAGGAGGAGTTTTACTAGTACAGGCAGTCCTTGCTTTGCACCTAGCGGAGGACCATGCAAATGACCGTGCAAACTGCAACCATACCACACTATCTCAATAACCAAAGGAAAAGTTGTGCTCATTCTGTGACTTTTAAATATTTTTGTCAAAATGTTAAAACTCTCTTACTTTTGGTTATACATGTATAGGAGAATTTAAAAAGTAGTAAAGCTAAGTGTCATTCAAAACATTAGACACATTGAGAATTAAAATTCCAAATACCTATGGAGATCCTTTAATATGAAGGTTTTTTGCTATGTCATAGCATCCCTTGATAATAGTCTGAAGCTGGAAACAGTACAAATATTCCTCATTATTAGAAGTGGTTAGTAAATTATGGAATGTTCATGGAATGAAATATACACAGCAGTGAAAAATAAAGAAATTATGGTTGCTGGCATCAAGATAAACGACCCTAATTAGAGTGAGCAAAAGTTGCAAATCGAAGAAGTTAACAGTATAATTGCGTATTAAAAAGTTTAAGAACAGGCAAAACTATAGTGTTTCGGGGTGCAAATGAAGATGGTAGAAGTATCAATGAAAGCAGGGTAGAGAGTTTTACAAAAGTCAGGAAGGGGTACGTTTAGATTTGATTGAATGGGATGTGTTCAGGAAGGGGCATACTAGCGGTTTGTAAATTACAGGAAGTATTCTGTTCTTTAGGTAGTGATCTGTGCCCTATAGTTACTGTTTTAAGTGTGCATATAATTTATTTGTTATGTTACTGATATATATTTAATAATATGTTTAAAATAAAAATGAAGACAGACGTAGAAGGAGCAGCCAGTGTGAAGAGACCTCAGGAAGCACCTGGGAGGCTGTAATGTTCTATTTCTTGACACACACACACTTGTGTGTATAAATTAACATATATGTGTGTAATACACTCCTTTATATTACATGATAAATATCTCCTGATATCCATATGCTTGTTTCTTGTATGTTTTCTTCTACAAATCGTGAGAGAGGCTGCAAAATGTTTGAAAAACAATGTAGGCTTTAGTACAACAAAATGAATTGGAAGAATTTTCAATATCCTCTCCTCAGTTTGGGCTTTTGTTGTTGTTCCTGTTCTGTTCAGCAAACTAAAACATGGTGTTGAGTCTGAAACTTCCAGACAAGGCTGGGAGGACCAGCAAAAGGAAAAATAGAGTTACAAGATGAAGATAAGGTCAGAGAAATGAACACAGACATGGTACATGCCAGTAATGCATTAACCTTTGATCAAGGTCCTTTATGCAGGTAAAGGTATCTTGTAGAAAAGCCTGGGCTGCTCACTGCATTGCAGCCTGCATGACAAGCAGCTCAACTGGTGATTGACAGGGATTCCTTTCTGGAACTACTAGCTCATCACGTCTTCCTGGAAGCATGACTTACATGATCTGGTAATGTCGCTGCTGCTTCCCATATAGTAAACATGATTGCCCAGACCTCCCGAGGAAGAATCAGTGGGAGGAGTCTGTGTTCTCTTGTTTGTGGGATGAAGCAATCTCACCTAATCCCTCGGTTCTCAGTTGGTGTGGTGGGCTCCATGGAAAATTTACTGTTTCAGGGAGTTTTGTCGAATGAACCTTTGCCCATCTATTATCCTTGTGTGTCTTGAGTGACTGCTGTTCTAGAGATTATTGTCATGTTTCGCCACTTTCATGAGGTGAGAGTGTTACCCCAAGCCTCAGCCTCACTGTCAACCCATCTCTCCTTCTTGCTAAGGCAGGAGCACACCCAATATTAGTGTCACCTTGACTGGGTTGAGGGATGCCTCCATGCCTGGTGATGCATCATCTCTGGGTGTGCCTGTGAGGGTGTAGCCAGAGGCGATTGACGTGAATCAGTGGACTGGGAGGGGGAGAGCCCCCTTAATGTGGGTGGTTATCATCCAATCAGCTGCTGGTACAGTTAGAACAAATCAAGCAGAAGGAGACTTCCTATCTCTCTCTCTCTCTCTCCCCCACATTTGGGAATGGGATACCATTTTCTCCTCCTTTCCTTGGACAGCTGTCTCCAGGATCCATGGCCTTTGGACTCTGGGACTTGCACCAGCAGCCTCCCGGGAGATCTCAAGCCTTTAGCCTCAGACTGGGGACTTCAAATTACCTTCCCTGGGTTTGAAATGGTTAGACTTGGACTGAACTATACTGCTGGCTTTTCTTATTCCCCAGATTGCAGAGGGTGCATTATGGGACTTCGTCTTTATAATCGTGTGAGCCATTTCTCCCTACTAAACTCCCTGCTATATACATACAAATATATCTGATTGGTCCTGTCTTTGTCCCTCTGGAGAACCCTGACTACTGCATTTCTGTAGGGCGCAGCTCACCCTCAGCTTTGGGATGTGGCCCTCTGGAAACCTTCAAATTTTGAGACTGGGGCAGCTCCAGCTTCCCTTTTAAATATTGGAAGTAAATACTTAAATGATTCTTTTGGCTCCACATATTTTATTGCGCCTTTTCAGAAGGATGTGTGCTTGCTTGAGACGTGGTGGATGTGGCCTGGGTGACCTGGAGGTGTAGAGGTTGTGGGTGGATGAGCATAAGAACATACTTGTCCCTGTTACTCTGTGATCCTATGCCCTAGGGCTGTACTTTTTCCTTCCACTTTGATTTTTGGGCAGTGCTGATTAGAATGCAGGATGAATTTACATAGTGGGCTGCTCTGACTGGAATGGTTTAATACATAAATGAGTGGGCACTGTGGATGTGATGGTGAAAAGAGACATGAATCTAATTTTCCTTATGAATCTGTATCTTTTATGCAATAGAGCTCTGCTTGCGTCTGAATAGTTGTCTCGACAATGTCACAATGAGTGTAAATCTATTTAAGAAAAAGACTGCTATGACAGTGGGGTCAACTTAGGAGCAAAGAAGGAACACACACAGTGTTTTAGCAGCTGGACTGTGCAGAAACTAAGGGACTGTGACTCCAGGAAATGCACACTCAATTGTAACCACATGCTTTCCACCCAGAGCCTCAGTATCATATGTGCTATTCCACTGACCTTCCACTCACTTTCAATCTCATACTCCACAATGAAGATGCCTTTCCCCTCCTTGGCTGCTTCTACTCATTTATCATCATTCCAGATCCTCTGGGGAAAAGAAGCCAGGGATTTTAAAGAAGACTACTATGTGAATTCAAAAGCCCAGTTGCCTCACATGCCTGTGGAATCCAGTTGAGGGTCAATGCCAGGTGGAGAGGAGCCTCATGACCACTTCATGGCCCTTCGCTCTTTCCCCTGAGGTGGAGCAAACAATATGTTTAGAACAGCAGAGGCTGCTGAGCCTAGGACTGAGAGGACGGCCAAAGGCTGGGAGACTGCTAAGCCTGTAGTCATGGCCAGAGACCAGGGAAGAGACAAAACTGAAAGATAGGCTGCTAGGCCCTGACATTCATGCCATGGTCTTTCTCTGCTATAATATAAGCACTTGCTGAAAAACATTCAGATGGCAAATGGGTGTAAAATGAGGAATATCTCTTGACCCTACACACCCCTGCAAGAGCTGTCACTGCTATGCCCACTCCAGCCTATGCTCCCTGTAGAGATAGATATTTAGATGAGGAAGTATAGACACATGAGAACATGTTTTCTTTTCATTTTCTTGTATAAATTTATGTTCTACCCTACACGTAAGGACGGTCCTGTAGCAGGCTCCTTCCATATCAGGAACATTGACAGTGTCTCTGCAAAGTCTTGCCCAAACAGAGGCCTCTGCTCTGTGTGGCCCTTGCTCAAAGGTGGCCAGGCATAGCCCTGGCTGCTCTGCTCATCCCTGCACAGCACTGAACTTCAAGGGACACTCCCCACTGTCAACCCTAGGGAGCTCCTGATAGAATATAGACTACCCTTCATTCACACAGAATATTCAAGTCAGTCACTTCACTGGTCACTGAAAAGGATGTGGAGGACTCCTGCCATCCCTCACACACCTGATTTACAACAATCCCTTATGGAAAACATAAGGGATTTTTTTGACCTGGAAGACTGAATTCCAGGAAATAGTAACCTGTAGCCTAGAAAACACCAGCAGACCAGTGGGCTTGTTTTTTTCTCCCTCTAGTTGGGCCTGAGAGGGGCCAGGGGAGGAAGTTTCCCAGCCTGTAAACCAGACACGTGATACCTGGGAGTTAGTCCTCCTGACGTCTCCCAAAGGACTGTGAAAAACTGGAGCTTTTGGGGGGCTGCTTGTTCCTTAGGACTCTGCTGGAAGTGGTCTCCTGGAAATGCCTTGAAAAATTCAAGTCCTCCAATCGGCTTTAAAGGCCCAGTATATCATCTTGGGGACCTGGTATGGAGCGACACACAGATCTCCACCTAGACTTAAATTCACAAAAATGAATCTTATCATTTCCCAGATTGTGAAAGTAAGGGAAGCGCTTGGACAGTCTTAAGCAAGAAAGGGATGGGATCCTTTCCTCTAGACACGAGGCCGCAGGGGACCTACAGAACACGCTCTCTCCCTGCCTACCAAACTCTAATCTATAATGAAGAGCCAAGCTCTTGCTCCCGTGCCCTTTGTTTTTCTTTGGAATAAATTGCTACTTTTCCTGATTATAATGAGTACATATGAATTATTTTCAAAAGTGAAACAACTCAGGGATGCATGTGGTTAAAAGTAGAGACCATTTGAAATTGTTCTGCCTGGAGGTGACTGCAATTAATTTTCTGCTGACTGTGGTAGGCAAAAATTTGGCCCCTAGATCCTCACTCCCAGGGCTCACTCCCACAAATACGTTTTATTACATGGCAAAAAGGACTTTACACATGCAATTAAGGTTACTGAGCAGCTGAGCTTAAGATAGGGCTAGTATGCTGGATTATACAGGTGGACCTGATGTAGCCACTTGAGCCCTTAAAAGTAGTAAGTAGGAACAGAAAAGGAAATCAGAGATTTGAAGCGTGAGGCCTCGATAGGGCATTGCTGGTTTGAAGGTGGGGGTGCTGTGTGAAAAGGAACGCAGCAGTCCGAAGTTCCTCAGAAAAAGGACCCAGCTGACCGTGGGTGAGCAATGGAAACCCGAGTCCTACAACCACAAGAAATTTTAAATTCTGCCAACAACCTGAGTGAGCCTGGAAGTAGATTCTTCCCCAGAGCCTGCAGAAAGGAATGCATCCATGCCTACATTTTCATCTCAACCTTGCGAGACCCGAAGCAGAGAGCCCAGCTAAGCCACCATATTCCTGGCCTTTTGAGCCATGAAAAACTGTGAGTTAATAAATGAGTTTTGCTTTAAGACCCTAAGTTGACGGTAATATGGTTTGGCAATGCTAACAAATACAGTGACCATCATTTAATGCATCTCTTCTACCATATATGCACACACGAACACAAATGCACCAATATATATGTGTGATTAACATGTACATTGGGTTTTTGTGAATAATTAAAACAATTTGCCTTGCTTCTTCTTAACCTTCTTCCTCCACTGTCCCTTTTTATCCCCTTTAACCCATATTAGTAATTTCAGATTTATAATTTTCTATCTTTCTCTTTGATGACATATACCCTTATACCTTTGTGATATTGTGATATAACAAGGAATATATGTTTCGTCTCCTGTCTCCAGTTCCTGGAATAGAGCTCCTAAAACCCTTGTAATTTCCTGAGCAATAGGAGTGTACAGAACATCTCTTGTTCTAATATTTGATCTCTGATCCCCATTTCTGACACAGAGCCTGAATTTTCTGGGTAATAGGAATGTCTTTTGTTCTAATGAGGCAACTTTTGGTGGACTCCTGCATGGAACCGGTCACCAGAAAAGCCAAGCTGTGGTTAGAGGGCTTGGAACTTTCAGCTCCACTTCCTATCCTCGGGGAAAGGGACACAAGCTAGAAATTGAGTTAATAACAGACCATACCTGTGCGATGAAGCCTCCATAAAAGTCCCTAAACTATGGGTTCAGAATGCTTCCAAGTCGGTGAACACACCTATGAACCAGGAGGGTGGCACACCTCAACTCCATAGGGGCAGAAGATCCTTCACTCAGGACCCTTCCAGACCTCTCCACTATGTATCTCTTCAAGGGCTGTTCATCTATATCCTTCGTTATATTCTTCATTATATAATAAACTGGTAAATGTAACAAGTGTTTTCCTGAGTTCTGTGAGTTGTCCTAGCAAATTATCAAAGCCAAAAGTCATAGGAACCTTGAATGATAGCCAGTCAGTTAGAAGTACAGGTGAAAACCTGGGGCTTAAGATTGGCATCTAGGGTGGGAGGCAGTCTTGTGGGACTGCACCCTTAAAGTGTCCGGAGCCATGAGGCCCGGAATTAGCCGACCTCTGTTGCTAGATCTCCGCAAAGCGGAGACAAGACGGCACATTCCCGGGTTCTTTATTTACAAACCCTTCCCGCGTGCGCCTAAGTTTTTCCCGCGCGCGCCAAAAGTGTTCCCGCGCGCGCCAACCTTTCCCGCGCGCGCGCAAACATTTTCCCGCCCAGGAAGATATGCAGCCTAGGGCGCAGGCGCGATCCCGCGCCCGGGAAAAGTACAAACCCACGGCGCATGCGCGATTGTAATTTGAGAAGACCCGGCCCCCGTCACCGCCCTGGCCCAACCTCTTCCCCTGCCAGCCTATATAAGGCATGACCCTGCATTCAATAAACGAGACTTGATCAGGCTACTTGTCTTGTATCCATTTCTTGTGTTTTCTTGTGTCCTCCATTCCCACTCCCCCTTCCAGGGCCCGTTTGACTGTCCTGCAGGTCGGGACATTAAAGTGTGGGATCTATGCTAACTCCAGTTAATGATGGAATTGGACTGAATTGTAGGACGTCCAGCCGGTGTCTGCAGATAATAGGAAAATTTGTTAATGTGTGAAAAATTCCCTCATTTGGTGGCCAGAACTGTCCTGTGTTGAGTGTGTGTAGTATAAGGGGGAAAATGCACAAACTCCAACACTTAGCACATCAATTCACACATAGCAGGTATTCAATCAATGTCTGATGAATAAATGATGAAATGGGCATTATGTCATCTCTCAGGCATTTATTCTTTCTCCATCCTTGCAAAGTTAAGGAAATCCATGTGTATATCGCTCAATTTTGTAGAAAACCAGACTGAAAGAGAAGGCAAAAGCCAGGATATAATCATCTTTATACTTTGCTATTTTAGTTTTCTGGAAACCAACTATTTATTGGTGATTTATTTTTGCTAATTACCATGTAATCAGCCCTAGCCCTAGCCTTAGTCCTAACTATAACCACAGCCGTAACTCTAAACACAATCCCATAACAAGTACACTAAACCTAGCCCTAAACCCTAACCCTAACCCTAAACCCTAAACCAGATTCTGAACCTGACACTGGCTCCCAATGTGACCTGTGACCAGCCTTGACTGATATCAACTGGTCTTGACTGGCTTTGACAGGCTGTGACAGGGCATGACAGGTTCTGATCAGTCTAGACCAGTCTTGACTGTCTGGAACTGATTATACCAGCCACGACTGCAATGAACTAATCTTGACTAGCCATGACCAGCTTTCACTGGCTGTGACCAGAATTGACCATATTTGACTGGCTTTGACTGACTGTGCGCAGCTTTGATCAGTCTTGTCTGGTATTGACCAGGCTTGACCAGTCTGAACTGGCCATGACCAGCAGTGACCGGCCTTCACTGGCTGTTTCTGGCATAAGCCTGATGCCTTCTGACTGACTGAGTGCTAAGGACTCGGGAGCTGTGCAGCACTGAGGTGTAGGTGGAGGGGAGCAGAGTAAGAGAGAAAAGCCCTGTGGGAATACTTGAGGAGTGGGTGTCCCCAGGAGAGCTCACTGGTGGGTTTATACCAGAAGGGCCTTGGGAATCATTTTCTCTTGCAGATGGGGAAATAGTTCCTGGGAGTGTATGCAACTGTCAGGGCAGGTGACAGAGGAGAGGGGCAGGAATGCCTGCCTGTCAGCCAAAAAGTCAGTCTCAAGGCATCGTTTTGTGCTTTGTTGTCCAGCTATGAAAGCCATCTCTCATGACCTTAGGCTTGGGCCCCAAGTGTTAGCATGGTAGCCAGGGCTCAGGAAGGCTGCAACTTTGCACCATGTCCTTTGAGGAACAAATCCTATGCACAGTGAAATAAATGTAACAGATGAGTATTTTGGAGGTAAATTCACTTGATATGAATTTTACCACTGTAACCATTTTTTTTCTACTTTAAGTTCTGGGATACATGTGCAGAATGTGCAGGTTTGCTACATAGGTACACATGTGCCATGGTGGTTTGCAGCACCTATCAACCCATCATCTAGGTTTTAAGCCCCACATGCATTAGGTATTTGTTCTAATGCTCTCCCTCCTTTTGCCCCCCACCCCTGACAGGCCCTGGTGTGTGTTGTTCCCCTCCCTGTGTCCATGTGTTCTCATTGTTCAACTCCCACTTATGAGTGAGAACATGCACTGTTTGATTTTCTGTTCCTGTGTTAGTCTGCTGAGAATGATGGCTTCCATTTTTAAGTACACAACTTGGTGAATTTAACACCTTGACAGTGTTGTACAGCCACCTGTCTAGTTCCAGAGCATTTTTATCACCTCCAAAGGGAACTCAGTACCCATTATGAAGTCCTTTCCTATTTCCCCCTCCTTCAGTCCCTGGAAGCTACTAATTTCCTCCTGACTCTATGCATTTGCTGTTCTGGACATTCCATATAAATTGGCTCATACAGTATGTGCCTTTTGGGTCTGGTTTCTTTCACTTAAGGTGTTTTCAAGGTTCATCCATGTTACAACATACATCAGTACTTCATTCCTGTGTTCTTTCTGATTGAATACACTAAACATTTACCATTTAAACCATCTTAATTATACAGTTCTATGGCATTAACCACATTTACAGTGGTCATGTACCATCACCACCATCCATCTCCAGAACTTTTTTCATCATCCCCAACAGGAATTCTGTGTTCATTAAACACTAACTCCCTATTCCTCTCTCCTCCAGCCACTGGAAACTACCTCTCTATTTTATGTCCTAGTGAATTGATTACTCTAGGTAGATCAGGTAAGTGGAACAATACAATATTTGTCCTTCTGTGCCTTGGTTATTTCTCTTTGCATAATGACTGACGTTTCATCCATGTTGCAGTATGTGTCAGAATTCCCTTTGTTTTTAAGGCAGAATAATATTATATACCACATTTTGTTTATCTGCTCATCCATTGGTGGGCACTTGTGTTGCCTCCAACTTCTGGCTATTGTGATTACTGCTGCTATACATATGGGTGTTTTTAGTCTTTTTGAGTCTATACCTATATATACCCATCCCTGCATTTAGTTCTTTGGAGCATATGCCCATATAACTGACAGGTTTTCATAATTCATTTCACTGAATCCTGGGCCACCTGGGAAAGTTCTTCTCTAAATGCCTGTGTTAGAGAAAAAGAGTGTAATGCTATGACCCAAGTCTATGGCCCAAGATCATAGGGTAACAGCAGGGCTTAGCTGGGATCTGAACTGAAATATTGCTCAGCTGTTGTGTTTGTCCATTTTGTGTTGCTGTAAAGGAATACTTGATGAGGGTAATTGATAAATTAAAAAAGGAAAAAGCTTTATTTGGCTCATGGTTTTGCAGACTACAAAAAGCATGACTCCAGCATCTCTGTCTGGTGAGGCCTGTGGAAGCTTTTACTCATTGTGGAAGGCAAGGGAAACCAGCGTGTCTCATGAGGAGAGAGATAGCAAGAGAGTGGGGGAAGATCTGAGAGTCTTTTTAACAACTAGATCTCTTGTGAACTCATTGTCATGCAGAGGGCACCAAGCCATTCAGGAGGGATCCGCCCTCATGACCCAAACCCCTCCTGTCAGGGGCCACTTCCAACATTGGGGATCATGTTTCAATGTGAGATTTGGAGGGGACAAATAGCCAAAGCATATCAGTTCTCATCATTTTCTTGGCGAATTATTAGGCCCTCTTGATTTAAGATTCCATTGTGTGGCCAGCATTTCAATTAATATTTACATATATTTGCATACGAATGAGCATATTTAATACATAAGGTTTTGTTTACCAAGTGTTCCATATTTTATCATTTATGATATTCACAATGTTTCATGTTGTACAGATGTTCCTGTTTTTTGTAGTTCCACTCCTACCTGAGGAACAGCTAGGTTAACAATGCTACTTTGGAGCAGGTTTATATATATATATTATAAGTTCTGGAATGCATGTGCAGAACGTGCAGGTTGTGACATAGGTATACACGTGCCATGGTGGTTTGCTGCACCCATCAACCTGTCATCTACATTACGTGTTTCTCCTAAGGCTATCCCTCCCCTTGCTCCCCACCCCTCGACAGGCCCTGGTGTGTGATGTTCCCCTCCCTGTGCCCATATGTTCTCACTGTTCAACTCTCACTTATGAATGACAATATGCGGTGTTTGGTTTTCTGTTCCTTTGTTAGTTTGCTGAGAATGATGGTTTCCAGCTTTATCCATGTCGCTGCAAAGGACATGAACTCATTCTTTTCTTATGGCTGCATAGTATTCCATGGTGTATATGTGCCACATTTTCTTTATCTAGTCTAACATTGATGGGCATTTGGGTTGGTTCCAAGTCTTTGCTATTGTGAATAGTGCTGCAGTAAACATATGTGTGCATGTGTCTTTATAGTAGAATGATTTATAATCCTTTGAGTATATACCCAGTAATGGGATTGCTGGGTCAAATGGTATTTCTAGTTCTAGATCCATGAGGAATTGCCACACTGTCTTCCACATTGTTGAACTAATTTACACTCACACCAACAGTGTAAAAGCATTCCCATTTCTCCACATCCTCTCCAGCATCTGTTGTTTCCTGACTTTTTAATGATCGCCATTCTAACTGATGTGAGATGGTATCTCATTGTGGTTTTGATTTGCATTTCTCTAATGACAAGTGATGAGCTTTTTTTCATATGTTTGTTGGCCACATAAATGTCTTCTTTTGAGAAGTGTATGTTCATATCCTTTGCCCACTTTGTGATGGGATTGTTTTTTTCTTGTGAATTTGTTTAAGTTCCTTGTAGATTCTGGATATTAGCCCCTTGTCAGATGGATAGATGGCAAAAATTTTCTCCCATTCTGTAGGTTGCCTGTTCACTTTGATGATAGTTTCTTTTGCTGTGCAGAAGCTCTTTAGTTTCTTTAGATCCCATTTGTCAATTTTGGCTTTTGTTGCAATTGTTTAGGTCTTACATTTAAATCTTTAGTCCATCCTGAGTTAATTTTTGTATAAGGTATAAGGAAGGGGTCCAGTTTCAGTTTTCTGCATATGGCTAGCCAGTTTTCCCAACAACATTTATTAAATAGGGAATCCTTTCCCCATTGCTTGTTTGTGTCAGGTTTGTCTAAGATCAGATGGTTGTATTATTTCTGAGGTCTCTCTTCTGTTCCATGGGTCTATATATCTGTTTTGGTACCAGTACCATACTATTTATTATTTCTGAGGCCTCTCTTCTGTTATTATTTCTGAGGCCTCTCTTCTGTTATTATTTCTGAGGCCTCTCTTCTGTTCCATTGGTCTATATATCTGTTTTGGTACCAGTACCATACTGTTTTGGTTACTGTAGTATAGTTGTAGTATAGTATACAAGTAGTGTAGTATGCCTTGTAGTATAGTTTGAAGTCAAGTAATGTGATGCCTCCAGCTTTGTTCTTTTTGCTTAGGATTGTCTTGGCTATATGGACTCTTTTTGGGTTCCATATGAAATTTAAAATAGTTTTTTATAATTCTGTGAAGAAAGTCAGTGGTAGCTTGATGGAAATAGCACTGAATCTATAAATTACTTTGGGCAATATGACCATTTTCACGATATTGATTCTTCCTATCTATGAGCATGGAATATTTTTCCATTTGTTTGTGTTCTCTCTTATATCCTCAAGCAGTGGTTTGTAGTTCTCCTTGAAGAGGTCCTTCACATCCCTTGTAAGTTGTATTCCTAGGTATTTTATTCTATTTGTAGCAATTGTGAATGGGCGTTTGCTCATGATTTGGCTCTCTGTTGTCTATTATTGGTGTATAGGAATGCTTGTGATTTTTGCACTTGGATTTTGTATCCTGAGACTATGCTGAAGTTGTTTATCAGCTTAAGGAGTTTTTGGGCTGAGACAATGGGGTTTTCTAAATATACAATCATGCCATCTGCAAACAGAGATAATTTGACTTCCTCTCTTCCTATTTGAATACCCTTTACTTCTTTTTCTTGCCTGATTGCCCTGGCCAGAAATTCCCATACTTGTTGAATAGGAGTGGTGAGAGAGGGCATCCTTGTCCTGTGCTGGTTTTCAAAAAGAATGCTTCCAGATTTTGCCCATTCGGTATGATACTGGCTGTGGGTTTGTCATAAACAGCTCTTACTATTTTGAGATATATTCCACCAATACCTAGTTTATTGAGTGTTTTTAGCATGAAGGGGTGTTGAATTTTATCGAAGGCCTTTTCTGCATCTATTGAGATAATCATGTGGTTTTTGTCATTGGTTCTGTTTATGTGATGGATTACGTTTATTGATTTGCATATGTTGAACCAGCCTTGCATCCCAGGGATGAAGCCGACTTGATTGTGGTGGATAAATTTTCCAATATGCTGCTGGATTCAGTTTGCCAGTATTTTATTGAAGATTTTTGCTTCGATGTTCATCAGGGATATTGGCCTGAAATTTTCCTTTTTTGTTGTGTCTCTGCGCGGTTTTGTTATCGGGATGATGCTGGCCTCATAAAATGAGTTAGGGAGGACTCCCTCTTTTTCTATTGTTTGGAAAAGTTTCAGAAGGAATAGTACCAGCTCCTCTTTGTAACTCTGGAAGAATTCGGCTGTGAATCGTCTGGTCCTAGACTTTTCTTTTTGGTTGGTAGGCTATTAATTACTGCCTCAATTTCAGAGCTTGTTATTGGTCTATTCAGGGATTTGACTTTTTCTTGGTTTAGTTTTGGGATGGTGTATGTGTCCAGGAATTTATTCATTTCTTCTAGATTTTTCTAGTTATTAGTGTAGAAGTGTTTATACTATGCTCTGATGGTAGTTTGTATTTCTGTGGAATCAGTGGTGATCTCCCCTTCAACATTTTTTATTGTGTCTATTTGATTCATCTCTTTTTTCTTCCTTATTATTCTGGCTAGCAGTCTATTTATTTTGTTAATCTTTCAAAAAACCAGCTCCTGGATTCATTGATGTTTTGAACAGTTTCTTGAGTCTCTATCTCCTTCAGTTCTGCTCTGATTTTAGTTATTTCTTGTCTTCTGTTAGCTTTTGAATTTATTTGCTCTTGCTAGTTCTTTTAATTGTGATGTTAGGGTATCGATGTTAGATCTTTCCCACTTTCTCCTGTGGGCATTTAGTGGTATAAATTTCCCTCTAAACACGGCTTTAGCTGTGTCCCAGAGATTCCGGTACATTGTGTCTTTGTTTTCACTGGTTTCAAAGAACTTATTTATTTCTACCTTAATTTTGTTATTACCCAGCAGTCATTCAGGAGCAGGTTGTTCAGTTTCCATGTAGTTGTGTGGTTTTGAGTGACTTTCTTAGTCCTGAGTTCTAATTTGATTGCACTGTGGTCTGAGAGACTGTTTGTTATGATTTCCATTCTTTTGCATTTGCTGAGAAGTGTTTTACTTCCAATTATGTGTTCAATTTTAGAATAAGTGTGATGTGGTGCTCAGAAGAATGTATATTCTGTTGATTTGGGGTGGACAGTTCTGTAGATGTCTATTAGTTCTGCTTAGTCCAGAGATGAGTTCAAGTCCCGAATATCTCTTTTAATTTTCTGTCTTGTTGATCTGTCTAATATTGACAGTGGGGTGTTAAAGTCTCCCATTATTATTCTGTGGGAGTCTAAGTCTCTTTGTAGGTCTCTAAGAACTTGCTTTATGAATCTGGGTGCTCCTGTATTGGGTGCATATATATTTAGGATAGCTAGCTCTTCTTGTTGAATTGATCCCTTTACCATTATGGAATGCCCTTCTGTGTCTTTTTTGATTTTTGTTGGTTTAAAGTCTGTTTTATCAGAGACTAGGATTGCAACCCTTGCTTTTTTTTTTCCTTCCCATTTCCTAGGAAAATCTTCCTCCACTCCTTTATTTTGAAGCTATGTGTGTCTTTGCATGTGAGATGGGTCTCCTGAATACAGCACACCTATGGGTCTTGACACCTATCCAATTTGCCAGTCTGTGCCTTTTAATTGGGGCATTTAACCCACTTGCATTTCAGGTTAATATTGTTATGTGTGAATTTGATCCTGTCATTATGATGCTAGCTGGTTATTTTGCCCATTAGTTGATGCAGTTTCTTCATAGTGTCAATGGTCTTTACATTTTGGGATGTTTTTGCAGTAGCTCGTACCAATTTTTCCTTTCCATATTTAGTGCTTCCTTCCGGAGCTCTTGTAAGGTGGGCCTGGTGGTGACAAAATCCTTCAGCATTTGGTTGTCTGTAAAAGATTTTATTTCTCCTTCACTTATGAAGCTTAGTTTGGCTGGATATGAATTTCTGGGTTGAAAATTCTTTTCTTTAAGAATATTGAATATTGGCCCCCACTCTCTTTAGGCTTGCAGAATTTCTGCAGGGAGATCCACTGTTAGTCTGATGGGCTTCCCTTTGTGGGTAACCCGACCTTTCTCTCTGGCTGCTCTTAACATTTTTTCCTTCATTTCAATCTTGGTGAATGTGATGATTATGTGTCTTGGGGTTGCTCTTCATGAGGAGTATCTTTGTGGTGTTCTCTGTATTTCCTGAATTTGAATGTTGGCCTGTCTTGCTAGGTTGGGGAAGTTCTCTTGGATAATATCCTGAAGTGTCTTTTCCAACTTGGTTACATTCTCCCTGTCACTTTCAGGTGCACCAATCAAACATAGGTTTGGTCTTTTCACATAGTCCCATATTTCTTGGAGGCTTTGTTTGTTCCTTTTCATTCTTTTTTCTAATCTTGTCTTCACACTTTATTTCATTAAGTTGATCTTCAATCTCTGATATCCTTTCTTCCACTTGATTGATTTGGCTATTGATACTTGTGTATCCTTCATGAAGTTCTTGTGCTGTGTTTTTCAGCTCCATCAGGTCATTTATGTTCCTCTCTAAACTGGTTATTCTAGTTAGCAGTTCCTCTAACCTTTTGTCAAGGTTGTTAGCTTCCTTGCATTGGGTTAGAATATACTCCTTTAGCTTGGAGGAGTTTGTTATTAGCCAACTTCTGAAGCCCACTTCTGTTAATTTGTCAAACTCATTCTCCATCCAGTTTTGTTGCCTTGCTGGCAAGGAGTTGTGATCCTTTGGAGGAGAAGAAGCTTTCTGGTTTTTGGCATTTTCAGCCTTTTTGCACTGGTTTTTCCTCATCTTCGTGGATTTATCTTTGGTCTTTGCCATTGGTGACCTTTGGATATAGGTTTTGCTTGGTTGTCCTTTTGTTTTTCCATGTTGATGCTATTGCTTTCTGTTGATTAGTTTTTCTTCTAAGAGTCAGGCCCCTCTTCTACAGGTCCGCTGGAGTTTGCTGGGGTTCCACTCCAGACCCTGTTTGCCAGAGTATCACCAGTGGGGGCTGCAGAATAGCAAAGATTGCTGCCTGCTCCTTCCTCTGGAAGCTTTGTCCCAGAGGGGCACCCGCCAGATGCCAGGCAGAGCTCTCCTGTATGAGGTGTCTTTTGACCCCTGCTCAGAGGTGTCTCCCAGTCAGGAAGCTCAGGGGTCAGGGACGCACTTGAGGAGGCAGTCTGGCCCTTAGCAGAGCTCAGGCACTGTGCTGTGAGGGAGATCTGCTGCTTTCTTCAGAGCCAGCAGGCAGGAACGTTTAAGTCTGCTGTAGCTGCGCCCATAGCCACCCCTTCCCCCAGGTGCTTTGTCCCAGGGAGATGGGAATTATATCTACAAGTCCCTAACTGGGGCTGCTGCCTTTCTTTCAGAGATGCCCTGCCCAGAGAGGAGGAATATAGAGAGGCAGTCAGGCTACAGTGGCTTTGTGGTGCTGTGGTGGGCTCCGCCCAGTCTGAACTTCCTGGTGGCTTTGTTTACACCATGAGGGGAAAACCACCTACTTAAGCCTCAGTAATGGCGGATGCCCCTTCCCCCACCAATCTGTAGCCTCCCAGGTCGACTTCAGACTGCTGTGCTGGCAGGGAGAATTTCAAGCCAGTGTATCTTAGTTTGCTAGGCTCCATGGGCAGGGGGAATCCACTGAGCAAGATCACTTGGATCCCTGGCTTCAGCCCCCCTTCCAGGGGAGTGAATATTTCTGTCTCACTGACATTCCAGGCACCACTGGGGTATGAAAAAAACCTCCAGCAGCTAGTTTGGTGTCTGCTCAAACAGCTGCCCAGTTTTGTGCTTGAAACCTAGGGCCTTTGTGGTGTAGGCACCCAAGGGAATCTCCTGGTCTGTGGGTTGTGAAGACCATGGGAAAAGCATAGTGCATGGGCAGGATAGCGCTGTTCCTCACAGCACCGTCCCTCATGGCTTGCCTTGGCTAGGGGAGGGAGTTCCCCGACCCCTTGCACTTCCCAGGTGAGGCGACACTTCACCCTGCTTCTGCTTGCCCTCTGTGGGCTGCACCCACTGTCTAACCGGTCCCAGTGAGATGAACCGAGTATCTCAGTTGGAAATGGAGAAATCACCTGTCTTCTGCATTGGTTTTGCTGGGAGCTGCAGAATGGAGCTATTCCTATTTGGCCATCTTCCTCGGGAATCCCTGGAACAGGTTTTCTTGGATGAGAAAAGAAAATACCTAGCGTGATATTGCAGGGGTGAAGGGAAGAGTCAGACTCTCAGTTAATCTTGCCTAGATCTGGCCAATGTTTGTGGTAATACATTTTTATTTCCTTCAATATGATATTATGAACTATGGGAACTTTCTTGCTGGACTAGTCTCTGGTGAAGGGACAGTTTGTTCCAAAGTCTCCACGGCGTCTGAGCTCTAACCCATCATTTAATTTAGTTTAGCAAAACTCTAAGGGTGTGGTTACCAAAAAGCATTGAAAAAACCTAAGCAAGCATATCATAAACCTTTCTTGCGAAAGTTCGTTTATAAACTTTTATCTCATTTACATCTATTTTATTCATTTAATTTTAACAATTATGTTTAGGCAGTTTTAGGAGACATTAGAAAAACCTAGTCATCACAAGTGAAATTTTCTATTAGCCATTTTTATATTAGTGTATGTTAGGCAAGTATCATGAAAGTAAGAACCTTAAAGTTAAGTACATGTATTTTGTTGTTAGCTCAGAAGACATATTTTTATTAAACCAACAGTAACAATCTAGTTTTATTTACCAAAAGATTTATTCAAGTTACGTAAAGTTGAAAAAATATTTGGTCTTATGTATTTAATTTATGAGTACTCATTCAGGTTATTGTGGTACCATGTGTAGATAATATGTAAAGATATGTATGACCATATACATATATGTAGACACAACATATAACATTCATATGTGCACATGTATGTACCTAATAGCCAAAGAGATCAAGGAGTTTAGTGCAAAAGAGAGTAGAGCTTCAGACTTGAATCTGTCCACTTCCAATTCTTGGGATTCCATGAGGATAAACAAAGTTTCCTCCCCAAAAGAGAAGCCCGTGTTGCCTTTTCTGTTTCCCTTAAGGGATCCCAGGCAGTTAGAATTGTTTTTAGGTCCTCTCCTGTGGCACTGAAAGTGGCAAGGGGAAGGAGGGACACACAGAATAGATGGAGACGCAGACAGAGGGAGCAAATATGGTTAGCCGAGGTTTAAGAAAACAGGAATTCAATTGACTGAGAAGTTTTACAGAGAGAGAATAGAGGCCTTAAACAATATGTATGTATAAACATATAGCCTAAATATCAGTTTTAATTAAGTCAACTTTTGACTATGGAACTCTTAAAAAAATCTTTTAAAATCTCTTGTTAATAGATTTTAGCTGGCATTTCTGAGTTCTGACTTTTTTTTTTTTTTTTTTTTTTTTTGCAACAGAAGTACCCTCCCAAATGAAAGCAATAAGCCTTGACCACAGTTGTGACTTAACCAAGGATTCACAAGACATCGCCAAACATGTAAGTGGGTACCTCTGAAATTAAAAGTCACACAAATATTAAATGAATAGGGACTGGTTCCCTGAGCAGAAATCACACCCAGGCCATGGCTGTGCAAGTGTGGAATTGGAACTACCGGACAACAGGAGGAGCAACATTCATTTTAATCCTTCAGGGAATCCGAAGCAGGCAGTTTGAGCTGACAAAGATTTTAAATTTGTTTAGGTTAGATTTTTACTCTTAATTATGTCAAGAGGATTTCTAGGGCTGGTCATGACACTATTGGATGTCTTTCTTTGAATTTGATCTTCCCATTAATTGTTTAGAATGAGCGATCTCAAAAGTCTTTTTAAAAACATGTAGGAATCTAATTTAAAAGATTCACCTTCTTGCCATTGAATTTCCAATGGCATACTTACTTCAATAGTGACTCAATCCAAAAGCCTCTTCATGGAGAGCCCAGGTTCATAAAAAAAGACGTTTCCTGGAGATGGCATAAGAGAAGCAAACCCAAAGACTCCCACCCGAAAAACTCTCCCAGTAATAGGTTCAGATAGCAAAGGACTCTTGTTACTATAGATTGGTGTATACGTTTGGCAACCCAAAATTTGTGAGGGAGGGTTCTACTCACAGACCTTTTAATCTGTGAAACTGCATAGGTCTGCCTAGGCTTGCACTTCCTCAGCACTAACCAGGCAACAAGCATTGAGATGACAAAAGTGGTGTAGAAATGGAACTTCTTAAGACAAACTATTCTGAGAGCTTGACATATTTGGAACAAAACATCTCAATTTTGGAGCCTTTTTGAGACTGGCTACCCAATGTGACTTGAAAATCACACTGCCCAGATGGCAGATACCAAAAGAGAGCCCTTCCACTTGGTCACAAGTTAAGTTTTCAAGGACATCAAACAAGATGAGAGAGAACCTAAAACGATACCCCTGTTTATGACAGAAGGACACACAAAGACAAAGACAAAGGAAAATACTATTTCTGGGAGAAAAGGGATCAAACATTATGAATATTCAAACCACAAAGTACCAAAAAGTATATCAGAGTCATTGGACCAAGACTAGTCAAACAAATCCTTTCCTCCCATTAATCAAGATTTTGGAGAAGAAAAAGAAATAAACAACAATATTGACTGTCTGCTTGACCAGATTCCACAGAGACACAGAGGTCTGGAGCCTGACTGGTAAGAAATCCTTACCCTTTTGATGGCTCATCAGGACCTGGATTGACTTGGCTGCGGGTTTCAGGAGAGCAGAGCCTGCTCACAGCGTCAAGTTGTAGGAGCCAAGGGAAAGTGTCCCCTCCGCCCTCGGAAGGTTTGCTAAAAAATCAGCTCACAAATGGCAGATTAATTGCAGCAAAGGCATAGGAACTTTATTGATGTGTACACAGGGGCATCACAGAGGTTATAGAGAAAATGTGGGTTTAGGGAATGGCCACAAACAGGTTATAGTGGTAAAACAGGTTATAGTGGCAAGACAAGTTATGGGAGGGAGAGAAAAGGAGGCCTGGCTGGCAAGGGTGGTCTTGTTATGTAGAAGAACCCTCACAGGTAGCAGCCCTCAGAGAAAATAGACTGTAAGTGTTGCTTTCCAATCTTTAAGGTGTCAGAATCTTATTTCCTCTTTCTTAGGACCCAACTAGGGAAGGCTTGGCTGAGTTTATGCAAACTGCTTACACATGCAAATTTCCTCCACAACAGACAGGTTTGCAGGACTACCTCTTCTTGCTGGCTCTGTTTATATAATCTCCAATTATGTCAAAGAAATATATTTTAGGGTATTTTTTTCCTTCCTTATGATATTCTAAATTATGGAAACTTTCCTGCTGAACTAGAGTTTCTGGGGAAGGTCCATGGGGCCAAGAATTTGCCATCCCACAGTGGGTGACAGAGCCAGTCATTTGGTTCATTGAGATGAGGTGCAATTTTATTGTTGGATGTGTACTTGCCCTAAGTCCTGTAACAAAGCTTTGACATAATAATCACACCTACTCACTGCATTTCAATATCCATAAATATTAATAAGTCATCTGAACAATTATCTGTTTCCTGTACTGATTGTTCACTGTATAAAAAAGCTGTTTTAAATATTTATATAGATTGTCAGGATGTGTACTGGGACTTTTTATCAATTAACTATATTGACTGATTATGTAAACATCAGTGTTTAAACCTGAAATATCTTGCAACTTGTCTACGTATATGCACATATGCACCTATATACACACATATATACATACACACAGATAAGAATATAGCAAGGCAATATGCTATCCATTTAATTCTTAAGAAATTTTAATGATAAATTTTGTTTCAATTAGGCTTTCACTTAGCATTGAGATTTCATTTTTCTCCACTAATTATCCTAAATATGGACTCTGTATTTAGCTACTATTTTCTTGATTTATAAATTGAGGGTTATTCTCACAGATGATTTGCCAAATAACATTTATTTTTGTCTTTTGAAGAATGAAGTTATGAAATTTTCATAATATGAAATTACACGACCTTTAAGGATTTAGCTGCACGAAATCTTAGAAAATGTGATAAGAGTGGGCTTTGTGTGGATGAGTTGAGAGAATGTGTATGCAATCCCCCAGACACCCTAGTGTCTGCTGCGTCCCCAAGATAGCAGACTAGATGGCAGGCAACTGGGGTGGACCGGACGGGAGAGGGCAGCCAACAGGAGCACTCAGTGTCTGGAGGCCATGGTCAGCACTGTGGTCCTTGTTCTAAGGCCAGTGGGAAACCATTGGCAAAGTTAAGTCAGAAGAATGACATGACAGGATTTGTGTTTGTCAAGGAGTATTTAACCACTATCAGGTTGAAATCACCAGAGGTGAGTGGGGGAGTCTGTGCTGTCCCTGGTGGGCTGCACTGAGGAGAAAGCACCGCATCAGCCCGGGGTGATCCTGTGGTGAACGATGGGTCTGCATCTGCTCAGGAGAAGACGGTGGGTAGACTCAGCTTGGAGTCACCTCTGCTCTTCAGATCTGCCAAGGTTGTGAAATGAAGGGACAGTCCCAAGAACAGTTCCAGAAAAAGCTGGATCTGAATAAAAAGAGACATTTGTCTGTCAGTCCAGGCAGCGAGTGAAGTGGGTCTGAAGACTGGATTATGTAACTGGGATAGGCCCCAAGAAGATTTTCATGTTACTGGGGAAAGGGCCTGCAAGACAGCGAGCAAAATCCCTGCTAAATTCATTAAATCCATTCTGATGCTCCTTCCAGAAAAAAAATTGACTGGAAGGCTATTCAGTGATGCATTCAGAAAGAAAGTGAGCCTGTGTTGTGACTACTTTGACTGAGTTTTAAAAACTTTCCAACAAAACTATAGTATCAAAGATCTAACTGATGATACCATAAATCTTTTTAATTCACTTTTTCCTTTCAGGTCTCAATGAAGCCCTTAGTGCTTTAGCTAAACAACATAATCCCTATTAAGCTTCTAAGAGACCCCAGGAAAAGCTTCCCTGGCTGAGTGCCTCTTAAAAACCATGCAAAAAAGAAAAAGAGGCTACAGCAGAAATGAGGAAAAGACTGCTAAACTCGTGGCCTTACATATTCAACAACTCAAAGCCTCACATCGGCAAGTCCCACAAAATAGACAGAAAGCAGTAGCCTTGTCTACTTTAAAGGGCATGATTTGCTTTTCCTGTAAGGGTCCTGGCTATTTAAAATGAGATTGGGAAAAATACAAACAATGGCTTCAGAAGTACCCAAGTAAGGCAAGGAACCCCTCCTACTCGTGAGAACTTACAAGAGACGTTTTTGTTGGGTAAAACTGAGGACTCCCTGGGGAAAATTAGGGGGATTTTTTTCTTTCTTTTCAGTTAACTAAGTAGGAGAAGCTGGTCTTAAAATCAATAGCAAATTAATCCAAGCTCTAGTCGACACTGGAGCTCTGCCCTTGGTGCTTACCCTCAACTCCTTTTCAGAACCCCCTCCTCAGAGTAATCAAACAATTGAAATAGTGAGGGTTGCTAACCAAACTATGACTGTCTTTAAGTCTGAGCCAGTTTCTTATCGATTAGGGTCCCTTGCCGGCCAACACAGTTTGCTGTTGTCCTCTCTGCCCCAATCCACCTGATAGTGAGAGACGTTCTCAAAAACACCGAGCCCACATTTCTTTCACCCACAAGGGAGATATCATCTTAGAAGTCTCCCCAACCAAAGTTTCAGCCTCCAGTGTCACCCATATCTTCTCCCTGCTAGTTTCTAGCTATGTAGTTGTTACTGAATAGCCAGTTCTAAAGCAACTGACTGAAACCCTTTGGGTGAAAGTGGATACAGATGTTGGCCTGATCCATTCAGCATCACTTATTTCTATACAGATAGACACTAACAGTCCTCTTCCAATTTGAAAACAATGTCCCCTCAATTCTGAAGCTTGAGTTGATACAGAATCTATAGTCAGTGGTTTCATTTCCCAGGGACTCATAGTCTACACCAGTTCCCGTAATACATCCGTTGTGCCAGTCTGTAAGCCTAATGTGAGTAAATCGAGATGCATCCAGATCTTAGAGCTATCCACAACATTGTCTGTCCCTGACACTCTGTTGTGTTAATCCACAACCACTCTTACCCAAGATTCCTCCTGACACTCACTGTTTCTCCACTATTGATCTCTGCAGCACCTTCTTCAGTCCTCCTGTCAGCCCCGAAAGTCAGTTTCTTTTTGCCTTTCCTTGAAAAGACTAACAATTTACATGGATGGTGCTTTCCCAAGGATATACCCAAAGCCCTTCCCACCATTCCCAGATTCTGCAGGCTGACCTAAAAGAAATAACCTTCCCAGATAATTTGACTCCATTACAATACATTGATGACTTGTTTTTATGCTCCCTCTCTCAAAAGGCTTGCCACACTGACATTCACCTCTTACTTCACCAGCTAGCCCTTAAGGCACACAAGGCTCTAAGACAAATGACATTTTTGCTGGGACTCCATCAAGTTCCTTGAGCATCAGGAGTAAACATTGACTTCACCTGCTTTCAAGGCATATATTCTTTTCCCTTGCCCAATACTAAAAGATAACTTAGGGGTTTCTGGGGACTTGTGGTCTGCCATAGAGCTTGGATCCCTAATTTCTCTTTGATGACACAATCTTGATATACTTTGTCTGAGGCTTCTCCCCAGACTCCCTCACTTGTACTACCGATGGCCAAAAAGCCTTTAAGAATTTCAAGCATCAGCTGTCCTTGCCTCTCATGTTGGGACACCCTAATTATGACCTTCCTGTTTCCTTTCTCATTCATGAATGAGGGGGGCGTGTTACTACCTGGTCAAGCTGACAGGCAGAATAACATGTGCTTACCCCAGCTTGCCTGTTAGCCAGAGATAAAACTGCAGACATTTACACAGACAGCAGATACGCTGTTGGGGTTGTCCGTGACTTTGGGAACACAGAAACTTTCTGACCTCTTCTAGACAGCCTACCAAAAATAAGGATCATGTTTGGGCACTTCTTGATGCCATTCTGGCTCTTAGAGCCCTGTCTATTATTGAAATCCAAGGTCACTCCTCTGAGAATACCAAAGATAGTAGGGGCAACCACCTGCTGATGCTATAGCCAAGACTGCAGCCCTAAACGGTACCACTTCTCCTGTTATCCCTGTTTCCATTCAAACCCTACCCTTACCCATTGTTTCTTCCAAAAAACTTGTCTCCAGACTCTCTACGTCTCAAAAGATGTCTGCAGATGGCAAAAAAGGAAAAATAGGCAAAACAGGGTTATACTTACAAATTATAATCCCAGTTATGGAAAGGACTTAACTTTCATCCTGTGCTTCCAGAAAATCTGCAAAATTTACAAAAAGCCACCCTTGCCTTTAAACATAACCTCACTCATTGGAGCCCTTGCAAAATAATCCAGTGGGGAAAACAGCACAATTGGGGTCCTTTCCAGGTGTTTGCTTCTCAAGTCTATAAATGATGCAGAATCTGGTATTTGAAGCCCCCAAAGGCTACCCCCAGAGAATTTCCATTGCCAAATGGCCCTTTTGCAAACTGGCAACTTGATTTTATCCAAGTACCCCTCCTTACTTCGATGCAAGTATGTACTTGAGATGATAAATATGTATTCCCATTGGGTAGAGGCCTTTCCTTGCAGAAAAGCCATGGCCACGATATTAGCCAAAATTCTTTTTGAAAGAATTATCCCCACTTGGGGAGTTCCCACTGAACTCCACAGTGATTGTGGACCCCAGTTTACTAGCCAAGTGTTAAAATAAGTTTATGATGTCTGGCCTTTTCTGCAACACTGCCATTGTATCCAGCGCCTACAGTCTTCTGGGCTTGCAGAATGAGTCATTGGGATAATAAAGAGCCCATTGCCTGAGATTACAAACACTCTTAATCTGCCCTGGCCTAGGGCTCTCCCTCTAGCTCTGTTGATCCTGCTGTCTACCCTCTCTGGAAAACACCACCTCCCCCTGTTGAGATTGTCGCAGGCCAGTCCATGCATTTAACTGAGGGAATGTTTTACCCTACTGTTACAAGGAGACCTCCTGACCTACTGCCAAGGACTTGTTAAGGCTTCAACAACTAACCATAGACTGGTTGTGGAATCCTTCTAGGCCATCCATCAAAAGATGAACTCTGATATCATGACCTCTAGCTAGGAGACTTCATTTACTAGGAAAGACGCCAGCTAAAAGACTTCCTCAAGCCCTGCAGAAAAGGCCCATTCCTGGTACTCCTGACTAAACCATGTATTGCTAGATTACGGGTCATTGACTGTTGGATCCACATATCCCACCTACAAAAGGCACCTGCACAGGTCTGGAATTCGGCCCCAATACCTAATACCAAATGTAAGGTGGCTGATGCCCCAACACCAGGATGAGAAGAAGCCCATCGTTGAGGGAAACTGCTTCCCCTAAGACTCCGGACCAGACCTGAATCCAGATGAAAGCTTATACTCCCCTCATAGTGGTTATCACACTCATTGCTTTAGGAGTTTTCAGAGGTGTTACTAGCTTATGTAAAACAGGACACATACCTTTGCTTTGCTTATTTAAACCTAATATGCCCAGTCATTTTGCATATTTAATAATTCTGTCAATGATAGAAGTGTAGGAATCTTATGTATAGCAGATATTTTTCGTCACATGAAAGGAATTCCACGTATTTGCATATTTAGATACCTGTAAACCTTCCTTGCCCAACCCTATTCATGGTCCCTAAATCTCTTTCCTCTAGAACACATGATCCCCACTCCAGAAGGCATTGCCACTTGGCCTCTAGTCAGCCGGACACTTTACTACCCTTTTAGAAGGGCAATAAACCTATTGAATTAAGGCTCCACCCATACAACCTCATTTAACCTTAATTACCTTCTTCCAGGCTCTACCTCCAAGTCACATTGGGGGTTAGGGCTTCAACATATAAATGCTGGTGAGATACAATTCAGTCCATAGCGAACAGCGATGGAATACCACATGTGTTCCCTTCACATGTGCAGCTCTTCACTACTTCTCACTACAGCACATTTGAGTGCCTACTTTAAACACAGAGTGAATTACCTGCCTCAACCAGACTTATGTTTGCTTCTGGCCATAGCACTGGCACCAGTTGTACCACTGGCAATGGCCCTGGCTCCTGCACACTCCATGGCATTAGTACCTCTATTCCCTGAAATCCTGGCTTGGACTTTGTCCTGATCTTCTCTCAGGACCTCTTTGCACACTGACCTGTAGGACCGGAAGTCAATGTAAATAATCTTGTCTGCAAACCCCAAAATGTACACCTGTTCTGGGTTCAGTGTGGTCATGAGGGCCTCACAGGAATTCGTAGCATATAGGATCCCTTTTGCACATCTGCCTCAAATTCAGATATTGTTGCTGCAAAAATTCTTCAATGAAAAGCTTTCTGGGCCTTTCAAAAGTGATATGCTTCCCCTCAGCATCTTCAACTTGCTCAGCATATTCCAAATGTCCTCTTCAGGGGCAGAGCTGCCCTCCATGAAAACTAGGTCCAGGATGGACATCAGAATACCAGTTTGGGGTAAGCCCCAGTCTTTACTCACGCAGTGCCTCAGCAGAGGAAAGTTCCACTTTGTTGATGAGGATGTCACATTGCTTCCTGGCATCCATGTTCACTTCCTCAACTCAAGGCCAAAGAGTACTCCGGGCTCTCAGAGGCTTTGCTGAGGACCTCAGGGAAGTGATCCATGTGCTGTTGGATGATGTGCCTCAGCATTTCTGCCTTTTGGGTGGGCTCCTTCTTCTGGTTCTTGAGCAGCAGGGAACACCTCCAACTCAGCCACATTACTGCTCAAGAGGTCCCTGGGCCTGAACTTAGCAAGTGTTGGGGCCTATGGGGCACATCCCTAAGGGAGGTAAGGCGGCAGTGGAGGTGAAACGGGGATTCCAAGGACATGGAGGAGCACTGAGTGTCCCACCAGCAGGTTTCCCCTTAGCAGCCTGTGATCTGATAACAGGAGAGTGAGGAGGCCTTCTCCTCAGCCTCAAGAGCCTGGTTCTCACCTCAGGCCTGGCAGTGTGAGGGGCCTCAGCAAGCAAGCTCTCCCATGGATTGGAGGAAGGCTGCCTCTGCTGTTTGTACTTTAGAATACTAACCCAGACTTTGGTCCTTCTGATCCCTCTATTCCCTGAGACCCTAGAAGATACAGTGAACTAGCTCCTCAGTAGCAAGCAGCCATTCTCTGGGCTTCCCAGCTTTGACAGAAGAGCATCAGATGGTGGCACATTTAGCCTGCATTCAGGGGTCTTCGCCTTGGTGGCTGGAAGGGCGTGTCCTGCTCAATCTGAGGCTGCCCCCATCAAACCACCACAGTCTTCACCCTCAATAGAGAAAACTCAATTTTACCCTTCAACTGAAAACCCCCAAATACCAGCAGTAGAATTAAGAGAGAACTTGAAACCATCTCTTCCTTCTGTGGAGGCGTGGGAATATCTAGGAGGACTGAAGTGGATTTATTCTTCTGGGGTGCACCTCAGTCTCATGGATCGAAGCTACCTAAATCTCTGATACTCCTGGACACTGAGGCTGTACTTGGTAGGATCCATGGAATAGCTGAGCTCTATTCCTGGGCTCTGAAGGTGTTCACAGTGAGAAATTCCCTGCATACATTGTTGGCCTATATCCTGAGACCTGAGACCCCAAGGAGGAGTTGGAGGGATGCCTCAGGCTCAAGGAAGCCATTCCCAGGAGCTGATAGGGATCAGCTGATGGGGATCAGCAGGGGTGGGACTCCATGGGGTCCACTGTGTGATGGGGTGAGCAGTCCCCTTGGTTCTCGCTCAGGGTCTTCACTTTGACTCCAGGCAGGGTCTGCACTCCCTGCCATCTGCCGACTTGAGGACTATCCCCTCAGACTGAGGCTCTCACTTCCTATTATCTCTGAGGAGAGAGTGAGGGTGGGGAACTCCCAGAGTGAACAGCAGGGGCCAGACTGTGGTGGTTCTCTTCTAGTTTGAGGTGGTGATCTCCTCAATCCTCAGTAAGGGTTCTTGCCTCAACTCAAGGCACGGCCTTACTTCCATCCAATCTGCTAACCTAAGATCAACCCTTTCAAATCAAGCCCTCAACTCTATGAGAGTCTAGAAGAAGAAGTGACAGGGGTCTCAGCTAAACAGCCCTGCCCAGGGCCTCCCAGACTGAGGGCAGGGCTGGAATTGTGCAGAGACCCCTCTGGTCAGGCATGGTGGCCCCCTTAGTTCTTCTATTGTACCATGTGGTAAAAGATTACATTGTCCAAGGAAATGCCTACAGAAAAATCCTTGACCAAAGAGAGGTCTGGTTGTGGCTCCCGGGATGCAGTCACTAAGCCCTCGGGATGTCCTGCCTTATCATCGTGTCCGTGTTTATTTGGAAACCTTGTGTCGTGCTGGATAGTCTATGCTGCAAATGACTTATGATGGCAGTCTTGGGTCACATGGTATTAGCTTGACCTCCAGAGGGGCTAACGACTGAGGTTAGTCACTTAACCTCATCACCTCAGTTTTCAACCACGTCGACTGACTGAGCCTCAATAAAAACAACGAGCACAAAGGCTCAGGTGAGCTTCTGGAGTTAGCAATACTCCATGTGTACTGTCTTACCTAGAAGTTAGTGCTGGCTGGGACTCCACACAGAGAGGAATGCTGGAAGCTCTGTGCCTGGAACTCCCTGGCTCTGCCCTATGTGCCTCTTCTCCTGGCTGATTTTAATCTGTATCCTTTCACTGTAATAATCCATAACCATGAGCATGCCAGCTTTCAGTGAGTTCTGTGAGTTCTAGCACATTATCAAACCTGAGGTGGGGCTTGGGGACACCTGAACTTGCAGTTGGTGTAAGATGTGAGGGTGGTCTCGGGGGCTGCTGAACTTTGCAGGTCTCCACTGTGACTTCTGGTAGGATCTGGGATTCCTTCCTCTGTTGACCTGATGCCTTTGCTGTCA